>NC_090924.1:1342222055-1342534763 GCF_040938575.1 Ambystoma mexicanum | reverse complement strand
GTGTATAACAATGATACTAGTGAGATAAATTGCTCCCCCAGCCCCATCTTACGCAATACTGCAAATAGGAATGGCCATTCTATGGGGTTATTTGCCTCTGTGGGATCCAGAAGTGCTATTATGGGTTCATATTGGCGCACCACCGACAGCAAGCCGAACATCCTGCGAACGCCATGGGAAGTGGAGCAACCCGGTATGAACCCAGATTGGTCTGCTCGGACCATTCTCTGCCTAATTGGTCCCAGCCTGGTTGCCAGAACTTTGGCTAGAATTTTATTGTCTAAGTTAATGACGGATATTGGCTCGCAGGAGGAGCACTCATTCAGTGATTTGTCTGGTTTAGTAGCACCACCACCACCGCGTTCCTCTGAGACACCGGTAGTCGGTCGTCTTTCAAACTCTGATGGAACATCCGTAGCAAGTAGTGGGCTAGTTTCCCCACATATTGCTTATACAACTCTGCTGTGAGCCCATCCGGCCCAGGGGATTTCCCAGGTGGGAGTGAACGGATATCTCCAAGCACCTCCTCCAATGATAACGGACGTCCCAGTAGTTCCTGCTCTGTGTCTGCACACTAATACAAAGCCACATGTTCCAAATAATTCTCCATCTCGCTCTTAGATACCTGAACATGAGATCAGTATAGCTGACCATAAAACCTACAGAATTCCCTGACTATCTCTAGGTCTGCAAACCTTTCGACTCCCTATGTATCTGTTATGGAAAACACCCGGGCTCCAGGATCATCCATTTTAGCAGCCCTGGCTAACAGCCTTCCCGGTCTCTGCCCCTCCGCGTATTGTCTCACTGCGTCCTTCTGCCAGATAAATTTGACTTCTCTATGGGCTAGTTCACTGAACACCTGTAGCTGCCTCTTGATCTCTGCTTGTTCCGAGGGTGTTGGTGTAGATTTTCCCACTTGTAACACCCATATATGGCCTTCCTTAACTATTAATTATTTTCTAATTTGTTTCCGTACCCAGATTCTTTTGATATGCATTCTCTTCTAATCACACATTTGAAGCTCTCTCATAGGGTCGCCGCTGAGTCCACCGATCACTCATTAACTTCAAAGAACGTGTCTATCGCCCCAGAGAGGGTTTTCTCCAAATACCATGTCTGTCCTCCCTTCTCTTTTAAATACCCAGGGTGCTTTTCTCATTCCTTGACCCATCAGTTCAATGGCCAGTAGTACTGGGGCATGATCTGACAATGTAGACACCAGGATATACACCTCAGACACCTCACCTATCAGCTTGTGGGAGATCAGAAATGAGTCCAGTCGGGATGCTGAGTTGTGTACAGAAGAGTGGTAGGTGTACCCTAATTTCCCCCAATTTCTGTCCCTCCAGATATCCACGATCTCCCACATCAAGCACATATCCCTGAGTTTCCCAGTCATCTTGGGCGTCTGATGGTGTGCATCTCCTGTGCGATCTTGGCTCTGTTCCATGTCTGCGTTAAAGTAACCAGCTCAAATTATTTCCCCATCCGGTATTGTCCCCAGTTGGTGATCAATCCACCCCAGTGTTTCAGTCATATCTTGGTTTGGGCCATGGTACTTAATCAAAGTATACAATCGGTCTGTATGGTTTGCTGCACCACCAGACACCTCCTCTCATGGTCTTTGACCATAGTAGTTAGGTGGAACCCCACCGATTTATGAATGAGATTACACACCCCTCTAGAGCATGATGAATACGAAGAGAAGCAGCGATGACATGGCCAGATTTTCCCAAATTTCGATTCTGTGTCCGATGTCAAGTGTGTCTCCTGTAGGAACTCTACACCCACATGATGTCTTTGCATGTATAGCAATACCCTACGCCCCTTTGATGGACAGTTCAGGCCCCTCACCTTCCATGTGATGCTTCTAAGTGACCCGGCCATTGCACAACCTCAAGAACATTTCCTCTACGTATTGTGTGTCTCACAGTGTGCCCTTTAACCTACCGCTACATACTTTCTGATCTTGCCAATGAGTCCCACCTAAAATCCCAACTGTAACCACGCACCCTCCCCTACCAGCAACCACAACTCGCCAGTTCCACCTCTCGCCCTCCATCCAACCAACACTCATATGCTCACCCTCGGGGGGGGGGGGGCACATCAGAACCCAGTCTTACCAGTAACCCAGTCCATGGGTAATTTTCAGCTGTAATAATGTATCAGCAGCCACTTTAATCCCTTGTCTCACATCTTGTGGGTCCTCCGGGGCAATTCCTGATCAATCATTGTTGCCTCAGTTGCCTTGGGCCCATGGACGAGATTCTAGAAAGGAGCTTGCTTTCTCCGGGGTATGAAAAAAGGCACCCTGCCATTATGTTCAATTCTCATTTTCGATGGGAACAGCATCACATATTTAATGCCTTTCTCCCTGAGTCTTCTTTTTGCGTCTATAAAGGTCTTCCTGGACGATTGTACTGTATCTGAAAAGTCTGGGAACAGACGGATCTGAGCGCCTTGAAATCTCATAGTGCCTTTTCTTTGGAGTGCTGCACCTCTGTCGCGATAGTTCAATAATCGAGCTATCAATGGGCGGGCAGATGCTCCTGGTATAGGTTTCCTACCACTAGGTTTGCGGTGGGCTAACTCCACGATAAATACAGCTGGAAAGTCTTCATCATCAAGAACCTCTTTCAGCAGGTTCTCCACCATTGCCTCCATGTTGCGTTGGCCTGCCGCCTCCAGTAGTCCTACTATCCTTAGGTTATTTCACCAGGATCATGCGCCTTTGCTCTGCTAAGTCTCTCACTGCCGTATTGGCTCCATCCTCGACCGTGGATATCCTACCCACAGCCTCATCCAACCGCTCCCCATGCTTGTCCAAGCACACCTGCATGTGGTCAGCTTTGCACGTTACCACAGCCTCATCCAACCGCTCCCCATGCTTGTCCAAGCACACCTGCATGTGGTCAGCTTTGCACGTTAAAATATAAATGTTGCCGTCAAGTGATTGGATGCACGCTTGCACCTGCCCCAGCACAGCCTTAATGTCGCAGAGTATATTGCCAGGATCTGGTATAGAGATATGTGAGGAGCCTTCCAGGGGTCCCTCATCAGTCCCGGGTGGTCTGGCATTTGTGGCGGCCACAAAATGCAGTTTAGATTGCTGCTTGTTTGATTTCTGTGCTTTCGACATGATACTGCTGCTAGTCGGCTGACATGTCAGGATAAAGTGCTGACCTCACAGATCCGAGTTGTTTAGCGAATGATGCAGTCATGTCCCCCAGTCAAGCGTTTTTTTATTGGGGGTCGGGTGGTGTTGGCCCCTCAGAGTCTCGCTGGGACCGACACTGAGTGGAGTTTCCAAGGTTTACCAAGTACCAAAATTATCAGCAGGAGTCCTTTTCAAAGAGATTGTAGGTGCCAGCGATGATAAACTGTACCTCAAGTTTAAGCATCCTGGAGAAGAGGTGCTGCTGGCTCCCTGTCTTGTCAGTCTGGAAGATGCTGGCAGGCAATATGGCCACCTTTGTCAGTTCCCAGAGCCAGCGGTCAATGCTATGATTTGAGGGGAGATCAGCTCCCACCACAATGGTCAGGGCAGCTCGCTTGTCATAGAACGTTCTGGGGGCTCACCACTGGTCCACCTGTTCTTTCCAAGTTGGCAGTGCACCCTATGCTACACGGTTTATTTATTCCTGAGGCCTGGACACCCAGCACGGGCTCTGCTATCCTCTGATCCTAGATCCTGATATGAGCCAGCCCAGGATTGTGTGGGTTAGGGTCACCTGTGTTTTCACTGATCTCAGTCTGTCTTTTCACTACCTCTCAGGGCCCACGGGAGAGGGGGCAGGGTGGTGCTCCTCGCTCTCCTTCCTCCTCACAGGCTCCACCGCAGGGGCCATTTCCTGTGTGTGTGCAATGTCGTAGTCTCACAGAATATTACACCCGGAGCCGTGCGATTCACCCGCTCCTCGTGTGTCCCTTACTGAGACGTGTTAGAGCTTTCCCCCAGTCCTGCTCAGCTCCTCCCTCTGCTTCCTCTGATTGTACCGCTGGGCACGGTAGGCTTTGTCAGCGCTACCCGGTATTGGGTGTAGTGGATAAGGACTCTGCACCACCGGGGCTTTCCTCGGATGTCTTGTAGAGCCGTGGGTGCTCCTTCTCCACTGCGTCTCTGACTGGCGTGGCATGTCCAGTTCTGCAGTGCTGGACTTCCACCCCTCAGCGCGAGTCCCCTTCTGTGCCTTTGATCCGTGCCCCACGTTCACCCTGGATGACCAGATTTCCACAGGGCGTGCTCAGAGTATTTATGCTGCAGCTGGGTGTTTTTCAGGATCATCCAGTGCAGCTAAAACAGGATTTTGCCCGGATATATGCTGGGTTAGGCCGGAGCTCAAGGGGTCACGGTCATCTTGGCTGGGTTTTTTAGTTCCCCCCTCTCACCTCCAAATTTGATTATCCACAGTCACAGATTGACCTACACTGTTTCATAAGAAAAATAAGATTGGCCAAACATTATGCATACATGGATTCTTTACATAAAAAACACCACATTAAAGATAAACCTTCCATTTTGACCATCAAGGAAATACTGGCATTGTGCATTCTTGACTCACTACTGAACAAATAACCACAGACGCAGTGGAAATGAATAGAGATGAATGGAACATGACTCTACCACATACCATAGATACCACACTGACAATACAAAGTAACCTAAAAAGGAAGCCCAAATTCAGCCCACTCAAGGTCAACAGTTCCAATAATGATCTATTTGAGGACTTAATAATAGATGATTTAAAAACACTGGTATCGAGACCTAATGCCAAATAAAAGCAGACTTTGACAGCTGCACAATGGCAAGCCATAGAAGACTTAAGAATAGACAAGTCGATCATAATCAAGTCCTCTGACAAAGGGGGCAATGTGGTAGTGTTCAACGCTAGCGAATATAATGTAGAAGCCACACAACAACTTAGGGATGCCAAGAACTATGAAAAACTGACCACTAATCCGTACCCAAGGTACAAGATTGAATACAACGTTAAACTTCAAGGACGGTTTCAACAAGCCCTTTTGGAATGGGATGAGAAAATGTATCTAACCAAAGATTTTCCAACCATACCCACATTCATTTCATTCCAAAGACACACAAATTAAAAAAGAAGCTACCAGGCAGACCAATAGTGGCTTCCATAGACTCCCTACTAGAAAATACTTCCAGGTTTATTGACAAGTTCCCTCTTCCCTTCATTGAAACCCTATCCTCTTAAACACGAGACACAACTGAATTCCTCAAACAAATTGACCATGTTCCCTGGAATGAAGGTTACCTACTGATTACCCTTGATGTTGTCTCATTTTCCACACATATCACACACCAAACAGGTATCAGGGCTGTGAAACGATATCTGTCATCAAGATCCCTCAGCTAAAGAGAACACTCTCAAATGATCTTGGATATGTCACTTTTCTGTCTTACACACAATTCCTTCATATTTGATGGACAGTTCTACAATCAACTGTGTGCCACAGCAATGGGAACCGCAGTAGCCCCATGCAAACCTATTCATGAGGGCATAGGAGGAAAATCTATTCTGTTCAGATCCAATGGCTGTTCATACCAATAAGGTGATACTATGGTGAAGATAAATAGATGATCTTTTTATCCTATGGGATGGCACACATGTATAAGTGGCTGGAATTTTTTTAACTCATCATCATAAATGATGCAAATCTAAGATTTTCAGAAAGGCAAAATAGAGAAGAGGTTGTATACTTGGACATTGAGATCAAGATAGTAGAAGGAGAAATCACCACTGAATTACATTGGAAGGAAACCAGCATCACCTCAGTATTGCATGCTACCAGTGCACACCTAACAAGCCTGAAAAGAAGTATAACTTATGGAGAATTTGCATGCATTAAACAAAACTGTAGTGAAGAAAAACCTGTGAGAAAAATCCCAGAACATAAGCCGCCAGATTTTACGCAATAGGCTACTCCAAAGTGGTCATCAGTAAGGCATATGACAGATGTTCCAGGCAGACTGGAAATGACATTCCCGCCACAAGCAGGTCAAAAAGCTTAAAGCATAAGCAGACAGCTGACTGTATAAGATTCATTACGATTTTCAATGAGGGAGCCAAAGAGGTGAGAACAATTCTAGGGAAACACTGGCATCTCATGACAAGAGAACAAGATGTCCGTCAACATATACAAGCGAATGCAAGCATTACATTCAGAAAAGCTGCATCCAAACAATCCAAACTGTCATCAATACCATTTAAATCAACTGTCCCCGAGTATCTACTGGATGGTCAATGAATAATCCTACTGGCTTCTATAAGCGTGACAAATTTAAGGCCTGCCGATTTGGGATCAATATCATGAGTTACAGCTATCCACGCACTGGACGAGAAATCAAAATTTGTCATATATGTAATCTCTTTCAATTGCAAATTATGGTACGTCGGTAGCACCAAGCTGTAGGTCAAAGCAGGAATACTCCAACAGCTGAGAGGCATAGAAAATGGTGATATGACATATCCTCTGGCTAAACATTTCAAAGAGGTGCACCAAGGAAATATATCCTCCTTTAAATACTTTGCCATCAATATGATATCTCATCACCCAAGGGGTTGCTACAGAGGAAAAAGACTTAGACAGTCCGAATGCAGATACACCATAGACTATGACACCAAGACGCCTAATGGACACAATAAGGACGAGGAGCTTTACACATTTGTAGGGGATTAACCAAGGAACCCTTGTGAATTTCCCAAGTGCAGATTCATGAATTATACTAGTTTCTATACATCATATGTAATTTAGTAGATGTAATAGTGATCACCAGGTTGATTTTAATGTTAAATGTCACTGTATTGTATACATTTGTAAATGTCTTACATGTAAACCCATGTTTCGCAGGGTCTCATATTTCAAGTTACCCAATATCACCCTCGTTGGCAAAAATATAACCCTTGCTGGTCATAAAACCACAATCCATTAGATCCGACTGCACTTGCATGGTTCATACTGCAATCACGGTTAAGCAGGGGGCTATAAAATAGAACATAATCAATCCATCACATGGGAATAAGAGAACAAGATGTGTTGAAGAAATGCAGGGTTTAATGAATTGTAGTATTTTCAGCATTATGCTCTGCATGATACAGCGATCAGGTTTGTCAATGACCCATGATATTGCAAATATTACCAAACGTTTCTAAAGTTTTTTTTATCCAGCACTAGTACGACATATATTTGCCAACTAATAGTTTGACCTAGAAATGACGCAGGCCACTCGGCATCATTGCCTAAAATGATTCTGTACAAAGCACTAAGTACTCCATTATGAAGCATCCCAATCATTGTCAGGCATTGTGCACATCTTGCCCTCCAACTAAGCACCTGACTAATACACAGTACTTGATTAACTGCTGCCCACAAATGTTGTTCCGCACGTTCCGAGCCATTGAGGTCTGATTCCAAAGCCATGTGGAAATTTTAAAGCGTAGGCTTAAATTCATTTCATACAAAGCACAAGGCATCCTATTATGGAATTTTTATAAATGTTTGAATGTCAATTGTTCTGGATTTAATGTTCTGAATTATCTTGTGAAAAGCACCAAGCACTTTACTGAAGAACTTTCATTACACTTTTAATGTTAAATGCATTGAAAGACAATGTTGCCAATTAGTTTACACCGAGCCCTATGCACTTCATAATGGAATATCCACCATTGCTGCTAGGCACTATGCACTTTGTGTAATTGAATCCAGTATCAAAGTCAATGGGCCTCATTACGAGTAGCCCGGTAAACGCAGGTTCATTACTGGCATGCCGGAATGAGCGTGTCCGTGCTTGTATAAATCCGCTAATAGCGGGTGATTACGAGTGCGCGAGCACGCGCGTTCCCCCATGCCGGTAATGGCAATACCGCCATGCCGCTAAAGGTCCTCCAACTCCCCTATACCGGCATTGCGGGACCCACCCATAGCGGTACCGCTTCATACCAACCCCTAAATACCGGCACGGAAATACCACCATGGTAATACTGTGTTCGCAAAAAACGGACCTGGAAATTATGTCATCGCGCAGGAACGGGAAATGGGCCGGCGGCCATCTTTAAAAACACAATCCATTGCCATCCTCACCAACCACCAGTCCATTTGTGTTGTGCTGTGGCAGAAAATAACCAGGATGTCCAAGGCAACCAGGAAGATGACCCCCATGAAGCGCAAACAGCGTTTTTCAGACACTGAGCTTAGTATGCTCGCTGACACCCTGGCCCAGCATGCGGACACTATCAGGAGTACCGACATGAAGCATGCTGCCCAGACCAAAAAGAAAGAAGTCTGGCAGGAGGTCGCACAGAGGGTGTCGGCAGTGAGAACCAACCCAAGGAGTGTGCGCAACTGTCGCAAGCAGTGGGATGACCTCCGCCTCAGGGTGAGGAAGATCCTGGCAGACAACAGGAGGGCCGCCATGGCGACAGGGGGGGGCCACACTCACCAGTGAAGTTGACTCCATGGGAGGAGACAGCCAGTACCTTTATAGATCCTGAGTCCATAGAGGGAATCGGAGAGCAGGAGGTGGGCGCCGCATCATCCCAAAAAGAAGGTGAGTGATCCATCACATCCCTGTAGGGTAAACCATGATGTGCCACAAGTGATGTGGAAGTGAGACTAGGCAAGGAAATGAATGCCCAGGCCCACATCAACATATCCAGTCAAGAATGTATGCCATACCCTGCCACACACAAATGCATGCTGAATGCCAATCCCAATCCCAACACATGTGCAACATGACTCGACCGTGCCCATGTAACTCACCACACAGACACCATACCAATGCCATGCCACCAGCCATGCATTGATTGTCCACATGCCCCCTCAGAACACCAAATGCCACAACCCTGTAAGAATTGTATGCATGAATGTATGAACATATCACAGCGCAATAGATTATCGCTGCCATGTGACACCATCACTGATGACCTGCATCTCTTCTATCCCCCAGGCACCGACGAGGAAGATGGCAGGCAGGACAGGGGTGCAAGTGCATCTACTTCACGGCAAGGGACTAGGGCCACTGCCACCTCCCCATCCCCACAAACTGCCCAGACCAACAGGCAGTGTGCCACACCGGGCAGAAACCCAGCAGGAAACACCTACAGCCAGAGTCTAGCAGCAGCCACTCACAACAGTGGGAGGCATTTCCATTCCCGCTCCGGCAACCACCGCAGACATTGCGGATGCTGATGTGGCGAACGAGGGTGATACAGTCATGTCCACCACACCCACCCCAAGCCCCATTACCAGCCTCCCCCCTACAGAGGCCGAGAGCAGCGACGATCCATGCCTCCACGACTCGGACCTTGGAGAGTCTGACATATGCCTCTTTGAGGAGGACTGTGCCCTGGATGTGGGCCCCTCGTAAGTGCCATCCACCACCCTGGCTACCACCACCCTGCCTACCACCACCCTGCCTACCACCACCTCCTGCTGCCAACGACTCCTTCGAGGCGCGCCTGTCAAGAGTTGAGGCACGACAGGAGTCGATGCTTGAACTAATGCGGCAACAAATTGCAGATGGTAATGACTCCATGAGGGCCATTAATACAGCCATCGCTGCTAACACTGCTGCTATTGAGGCATCCACAACTGCCATGAGGGAGTGGCTGGGGGCACTTACGCAAGCCCTGATGTCAAACCTGCCTCAAATCCAGCGCCCACAACTTGGGGCAGGCATGGCAGGCATGGGACCGGCCACTGACACCTCCACTGCCACAACCCCTTCAACCTCAGCCCAATCAAGCCCCGTGCGGATGACGCGGAGGAGTGCACGGCGCTTGGACATGGCACCCCCAGATCCCAAAATAGCAAAGAAGTAGAGTGGGCAGACAATGCCATTGGACAAATGGGCGTTGGTCAAGGGAACAGTGTTTGGTGTACATTTGGGGACATTTGGGGTTTGTAGGTTGGGTGAGGGAGTTCACTTGGGTATTTTTGGGGTTTGTAGGGTGGCTGAGGGAGTTCACTGGGGGTTGTGAGGGGAATATGTTCACATTATTACGTGTCTGAAAAATACCCCCGTTGTGTGCAAGAAAATCAATGGCTGGACATACTTCATTTTGTGCATGCACATTTAATGTGTGATGGTGTACAGTGGCGAACTTCTAACAAAACAAATGTGCATGTCCACATGCAGCCAGTGTGTCACTGGCACATTACTTTCATGGTCCCTGCATTTCAAAAGTATTCGTCGATTAGTGCTTGGCGTACAGGATGGCCATCCCGTGCATCACGTACTGGCAGGGGGGCTCCTTCGCCTCCGTCTCCATCCCCTTCATCCTCACCCGGCCCATGCATGTCAATGTCAGGTGGCAGTGGTACATTCCTCCGGACGCACATGTTGTGCAGCATGACACAGGCCATGGTGATCTTTGCCACCTTCTCAGGCCTATATAGGAGTGCCCCACCAGACCTGCTTAGGCAGCGGAACCGCGCCTTCAACAGGCCAAAGGTCTGCTCAATCACAACACGGGTACGAGTGTGCACACGATTGTACTCCTCTTCATGGCTGTTCTGCGGGTTCCGCACAGGGGTAAGTAGCCACGGCCTCAAGGGATATCCTCCATCACCTGCAAGCAGATACAAATAGGTGTGTGTCACTCTGAACTGCCACCTTGAGGGAGCACAGTCATGGCAGCAGCTATTTGGTGTGGGCATGCACATGTCCCTGTACGTATACAAAATAGTCACCTAGATGCAATGTATACTATAATGAGGTGTGGTACACTGGATGGGGTTAAATAGATGATGCAGGGTGTAATCATGCATGCTGAGGCAGATGTGCTGTGGTAGTGCGAAAATGTTTAGCCTCCAATTCATGCTGTATATTCTTCACTATGCATGGTCACACTAGCCACATTTCCACAGTTGCCATCCTGTTCAGTCATGCATTGTTTGCCATCACCATGGTAGCCTGGTTGTGTCTCTTACTTGTTGTCATCCATATGCATTATTTGTGATATGTGGCCCAGTGATGTGTCATGTTCCGTTTGGCTGGTTCAGGTGAGGAGTGTTTAGCTCTGCATGCATTCTCCACTCACTGGCTATTGCCACCCAGGTGCACTATTCCCCCCCCTTTCCCAGCCCTGGTGAACTATTCCCCCCCTTTCCCCACCCTGGTGAACTATTCCCCCCCTTTCCCACCCAGGTGCAGTAGGCCCCCCCTTCTGCATCCACACACATCAGTACCCCACAGCACAGCCATGGGACAGTTGTGCAACTCACCAAGCAGCCAGGCACGTGGTCCAGCATGTCGCTCCATGTGACGGGGTAGCGTGGCGTTGCGAAGTACCATGGCATCATGTGTGGATCCAGGAAATTGGGCGCAGCAATGGGTGATGATCTTGCTGGAGTCACATACCATTTGCACATTGATGGAGTGGTATTGCTTGCGATTGTGGTACACCGCCTCTATGGCATGGGGGACTACCAATTCCACATGGATGCAGTCGATGGCACCAACACAATTGGGCATGCCTACCAGTGCATGGAAGCCTACTTTGGTTTCGGCTATCTCCTGGGCAGTCCGTGGTAGGGATATGTGGGTGCTTGCGTGCTTCAGGAGGTCATCCAGCACTTGGTTCAGCATGCGTGAAAATAGTGGTTGTGAGATGCCATGCAGCTGGCCCACTGTGTGTTGGTAGATGCTTGTAGCCAGGAAGTGTAGCACAGACACCACCTTTAGTAGTGGGGGATGGCAGTGCGTATTTCTATGTGGCTGGCAATGTCGTTCTGTATCATGTCCTCTATGGTGGTGATGGTGTCACGGTCCAACCGGTACAGGGTGTGAATCTGCTCAGGGGTTAGGTTAAATGGGCTGGGTCTGGTGCGAGGAATTGGTAGCTGCCCACGAGGCACTGGTGGCTGCGCTGGTGGTAATTGCTGGGCCTGTCTCACCCTCCTTCTCCTCCTGCGCCTCCTCTGTGCTGCCTGTTGTTACTGCTGTAGTTGTTGTTGTTGTTGCTGTAGTTGTAGCAGTATAGGCATGTCCTCCAGCGCCATGATTGCAACAGCTAGTGGTAGCATTTTGGTGTAGGAAGGGGTGTAGTGTGTAGGTGTGCTCCTTTTGTACTGAGTCAGTCTACATTGCCTCCACCTGTGGGGGGGTGTGGTGTGTGGGTGTGCTCAGTTTATACTGGCCCAGCCTCCATTGACTCCACCTGTGGGGATTGTGTGCACCTGTGGCAGCTGCCTTGTATCCTGATTGCTGTTTGCGGGTGGTCCGCGATGCCTGTATGGCCGGCATCGTGCAGCCCATGAATACCAGCTTCGCGATGCCGGTATTTGCATGTCTGCGTAGGTTGGGATTTCCCCCTATTACCGGCATGCCGATATTTGCTCCCTGAAGGGGCGCGTGTACGCGCCTATGCCGTTATTAGCGGCACCGTTATTTAGGGTGCCGCTAATACCGGGTTTGCAGGTCGGAATGCAATGGGATGGTAAATGATGCCGGTATTAGCATACCGGCATCGTTTTTGCCTTACCGGGCAACCTCATAATGAGGCCCAATGTATAATATCTAACTGGTAATCTATCTCCAACGCTTAGTTGCATATTTAGAGCTATTCAAGTTTGATTCTCAAAATCATATCAAAATTTGAAGGCGAATTCCAAATGCCACTTTGTATAAAATATAAAGTAGGTTGCCATGGAACTCCCACAGCTGTCTTTGTGCCAAATCCCATGAATATAACGTTGTGAACCAATGCACTATGCACTTTATTATGAAATTCCTAAATAGGTTTCAAAGATCAATGTTCCGGGAGTCTACATGTATTCAACTGCCTTGCATAATGCAATAAGCACTTTAATATGGAGTATTCGAAATTGTTGGCAGGCCCCATGCATATTTGAATTCAATCCAAATTACGTTAAAGAACATGTCATAAAATGTGTCAAATAACATAGTGCCAACAGTATCTATTGCCTTAAATGTTAACAGCAGTTATCAATAGGTGTTCCGGAAATTAGTAAGCATATAGAATGTATGGACTCATGCATGAGTTTGCATAGCTACAAAGTACAATATTCAATGTCTTTTCATGCAATAAGAACATGCTCCAACATGGCGGGCCGCATTGCTAATCCACAATTACTTTCCACCACATAATACACCTTGCTTTCCTCACTTTCTCCATGAAGCTCAATGTCTCTAGAGCTCTAGTTCTGTCTAGGCTAAACTACTTCAGTAGCCTTTTCCTTAATCTACTCTCTTCTTCTCTACGATCCCTACAGCTAATCCTGACTAGGGCTGCAAGACTTATTCTTAGCCTCGAGCCCAGGGACCACATCTCTCCAGCACCAATAATTCTCCACTGACTCCCAGTTTTTGCAAGGATCAAATTCAAAACCCTTTGCATCATCCTTAAGGCTGTCTGGGGCAGGGAGCCACACTATCTACAACTCTCTCTCACTAAATACTCTCCCTCCATATCTTGGTGGCCAATCTCTTTCCTCAACTGGCTTCCTTCTATGGAACAGCCTCCCTCTTCCACTTCATCTTGAGCCGGATCTTTCCAAATTCCGGAAACTCTTCAAGACCTTCCTTTTCACCTCCTCCTTCCCTTCCTCCCTCCTCTGCTAAACCCCACAGTTTCTGAGATCGGTGACCAGGGTCCTTATGTATCCTCTGGGTCTTGGCCTCCTAAACCCAATCGCCTTCAGACTCCGCCCGCTCCCAGCACTTGCCTCGGCACTCACTGGACTATGCCACCTCAGGCCAGCACTTTTTTTTTTTTAAATATATTTTATTTTATATTTATAAACCACACGACATTACAACTTGAACATAAATAAACACATTTAACAACAAACAACACTGCAATCCCCATCCCTCCCCCCTATGAGCCTGTATGGTGTTCGCCATTGGTATCCGCTGTGGACGAGGGGGCGTCATCACTTTCAGATTCAATTGGAGCCGACCCCCTTCCAAAAAGTTCAGCTATCAACAGTTTCCATGCCGCAAGAGAGCACATTTCCTCCTCCTCCCCTGCAATACTGGCATCCCGCCACACAGCCGTCTCGGCCTCCGCCCATTTTTGGAGATCCCTCCACCAGACCTCCGTTCGTGGCTTATGACACTCCTTCCAACCCATGGCAATCCTACGTTTAGCAAGCACATAAGCCAGATCTTTCAATTTATCGACATGTCTAAGTTTACGCGCAATGGGATATCCCCCCAGTAAGCAGGCCCAGGCTGAATCCACTATGAGCGTAACTCCCTTTTCTGCCAGCTTCTGCGCCACTTCACCCCAATAGCTTGCAATTACTGGGCACGCCCAAAACATGTGTATCATGTCTGCATTCTCCTCGTCACACTTGGGGCACGCCTGGCGTCCAACATCCCGAAATTTGGATATTCTCAAAGGGGTCAGGTATGCCCTGTGCGTTATATAAAGCTGTATTTGCTTAAACCTGGCGTTTCTCGATACTTTTTTATGATACCCGAGGGCTCGCTCCCACAACCCATCTGCCATCGGGGCCCCCATCTCCGTTTCCCATTCCAGTCTCAAGTGCTCTAAATCGCTCCCAACCTTCGTCATCAACATCTCGTACAACCTAGAGACCTCATGCCCGCCCTCCGATGTGTCATATAGTATCTCCACCGTGGCATCCGGTTCATCGGCCAGGGTAGTTTCGGGCCACCTATTCCGGATCTCCTGCACTATCCTGTGATATGTCATATATTGACCCCTGTGCAGTCCGAACCCTGCCTCTAATTCTTCGAATTCCAAGATGGTCCCATCCTGCCAAATATCTCCCATGGTGACCAACCCCACTGACTCCCAGTATGTCCGAATAGTTGCTCTGAGCTGCCCATCTCCCTTCGCCAGTGCGACCAATGGGAACTGCAACACACACGGGAAAGGGTTGCCCATCATCCGGCAGGCCCGTTTCCACATGTTCCGTCCCAAAGCTAGCATACTAGGCCGCTCCCTCATGCATGCATTAGCCACCCAGATCACCTCTCGCAAGTAAAAAGGGGAGCAATCCCTCCCAAACAGCCTGTGTTCAGGGGTCTCGTCATCAGAGAGCCACCTGGACACATATTGTAGCTGCGCTGCCACATAATATGCCTCAAAGTTCGGCAGCTTGATTCCGCCCTTATCATAGAAGTTCTGCAGCTTCCACAGTGCGACTCTGTTGCGCATGCCGTGCCACAGGAATTCTCTGCAAACACTATGTAGCCTCACAAAAAACTTCTTAGGAATCATGTAGGGGATGTTATTAAAATAATGCAGAAGCCTGGGCAGCACTACCATTTTAAGCATAGCTCCTCGGCCCATCATCGCTAGTGGCAATCTTTCCCAGAACCTCATACATTTCTCGATCTTCCCCACAGCAAGTTCAGTGTTATGCTTGTGCTCTTCCACGGTCGTGTGATACACATCAATTCCCAAGTATCTAAAGGATCTCGTCGCCCACGGGATCTGCAACACTGGCAACCTCTCCACTGGAGTCCCCACATAGCCCCCCAGCGGAAATAGGGTGGATTTCTGAGGATTTACCGCTATACCGGACAACCAGGCATACCTCCCCATCACCTCTAAGACATACTGCAAATTTTCTTCTGGGTATCTTAGGTATAACAGCATATCATCTGCATACAGGGATATAAGGTGACACTCTCCTCTCACATCGATGCCGACCGGGTCATATTGCTGCCGGAGGTAAATCGCTAAGGGTTCTAGTGCCAGGATGTACAACATTGGGGACCAGGGACACCCCTGCCTAGTGCCTCTGCCCAACTGCCATCTCTCTGACACCACCGCACCCGTACGGACCCTGGCTAGTGGTGCACTGTATAACATCTCGGCCCACCTAACATAACCTGGTCCCATCCCGTACCCTCTCAGAGCCGCTAGCAGCCAAGGCCACCGAACAGAGTCGAATGCCTTAACCGCGTCCAATGCCACTATCGCCATTTCGCCGTCCTCACCACCACCCCACTCGACCACCCTATGGAGGCGTCTGTGGTTGTGAGTGATGTTCCTATTAGGGACATAGCCCGTCTGGTCAGGGTGGATCAACTTGCCGATCACTCTACGCATTCTAGTAGCCAGGACAGCTGTCAGGATCTTACTATCTTGGTTCAGCATCGACAGCGGCCTGTAGGAGCCACAATCATGTCCTGGTTTATTTGGCTTGGGGAGCGGTATTATAATCGCCTCCCTAAGTGACTCCGGCAACCGTCCCATCTCGTACGCTTCGTTGAGCATTTCCAGCATGGGCGGGAGCACTTCCTCTGCATAAACTTTATAAAATTCACTGGGGAACCCATCTGCCCCTGGGGCCTTACTAGTGGGCAACTGTCTCACAATCTCCTTCAGCTCTTCCAGGGTGATCGGAGCATCTAGCTCCTCTCGCTCCTCATCGCTGACCTTGGGCAAGCCTACATCTTCCAGCACTTCGTCTATCTCCGCCTGGCTGCCCCCCTCGCAATCTTCGTATAAGACCTTATAGTATTCCACGAATGCCCTGTTCACGCCTTCTTGGGTGTCTACCTCCTCCCCCTTTACATTGGTTACCAATCTGATCGGGGATCGTGGGGTCTCACTCTTGTACAGCCAAGCTAAGAGTCGGCCCGTTTTATCTCCCCCCGCATGCAGTCTCTCAATATACTTTCTATAGTTCAAATTACAGAGCCTGTCCCAATGTTCCGCACACTCCTGTTGCAATTTGGAGACCGCCTCCGCATCTGTCCCACCACCTTTCAACTCATCCTCCAGCACAGTCTCAGCTCTATGCAAATCCGCCAGGACTCCCCCCATCAATCCCTTAGACTTCGCAATGGCGATCCCCCGCATTACGACCTTAAAGGCCTCCCATAAGGTGCCAGCCGACTTAACGCTCCCTTTATTTACCTCAAAATAAGCAGTCATCTCTTCCCTAATATCCTCTCTGAAGGCGGGGTCTTTGAGCGCCTCCGCCCTTAGGCGCCATGTTGGTATACGCGCTCGTGGGGAATACAGTTGCCATCTCATGACCAGGGGCGAGTGGTCAGAGAGGACCCTCGCCCTGTAGTCTATATGGTCGCACTCAGCGACTATGTCTGGCGTAGTGAAGAAGTAATCAAGCCTCGTGTGCAGTAGATGCGGAGCCGAATAGTGCGAGTATTGTCTCGCGCTCGGGTGTTTCGCTCTCCACACATCCACTAGGCCAAAATCCGCCAGCAGCGTCTGCAATACCTTAGCCGCCGGACTGGGCTTAGCCATCTTGTCATCCGACCTATCCTCCCTGGGGTTCAACACGCAATTAAAGTCACCACCCCATATCACCGTTCCCCCCATCCCAACACTGAGCTTGGTGCACAGCGTCCTGAAATATGTCGCCGTTTCCTGGTTAGGCGCGTATGTGTTTACAATGCACACTACTTTGTTCTCTACCAGCCCCCTCACCATAACCAACCTCCCATCCTCCTCCACAACCTCCTCAATTAGCTTGAATGGGACGTGTGGCGCCACCCACACCAGCACTCCTCTGGCATAGGCGGAGTACGTTGATCCTACCACTGTTCCCTTCCACTTCCTCCCTACCAGCTCCAGTTTCTCTCGCTTTAGATGTGTCTCCTGTAGTAGGGCTACGTCTATCTTCTGCCTCTTAAGATACAACATGACTTTATTTCGCTTGAGATAACTGTTAAGCCCCCTAACGTTCCACGTTAATATCCTGAGGTCTCCCATGGCCTATCAGTAGTTTCTTCCCCCCATCCGAGGCAATCCCTCCCCACTTTGCGAACACCCACTCCCGGTTTCACCCCCAGGCTCATACAAAAACTAAAACTCCCCCCCAAACCCCTACCCCCAACAACTGCCCAGCTCCATCCCTGGATCTCAGGCATCCCTGTGTTCGGTCTCCTTGGAATACCCAAATAGAGAACCCGACAGGGTGTCACCCCACTAACAGTGACTAAACTAAACACAAAAAGGGGGTGTAAAGGGTGGCTTCAGGCGGCTCCTCAACTTCGCAACCATGTCCGCGCAAGGACCACGTTTCATAACCCCTGACGCTCGCATGTTCTCAAGCGAGTTCAATGACTATAATCTAGTCCCAATGTTCATGACCCGACCGGGCCTACAGCGTTACTTATCTCGTCCTTTATTTTCCACCGGCCATCTGAACATCTGACTCCTGAGGGCAGTTTTGTGCATCCAACCACTCCATAGCATCCTCCGGGGTGACAAAGAACAGAAGCTTGCTCTGAAAGAAAACCTTCAGTTTGGCCTGATAGAGCAACATGTATTTAAGCCCCGCTTCCCGCAATCTCCTCTTCACTGTTCCAAAGTTCATGCGACTGCGCTGTACCTGCAGGGTGTAATCGGGATAGGCCGTTATATTCACCGCTCCTCGTTGTATTGTGCCTCCCTTGCGGAAGTGTTCAAGGATCCTTTCTCGGTCCCGGTAGTTTAGGATCTTAGCTATCACTGGCCTGGGCGGGTTTCCTGGTGGTGGCTTCCTAGTTAAGGCCCTGTGCGCTCTCTCAACCGCAAAACCCTGCGATAGGGTGCCTCCCTTGATCTCCTGCAGTAGCATGTTTTCGATAAATTCCGTTGGATTGTGGCCCTCAGTTCCCTCCGGCAGGCCCACGATACGGATGTTGTTCCTCCGGGCGCGCCCTTCTGCTTCCTCCGCCCTACTCTCCAAGTTGCCCACGCGTTGCACCAGGGCATGGAGTTCACGCTTGTGCACAGCGCAGTCCGCCGCGGTAGGGCCCAATTCTTTCTCCAAAGTCTCTGTGCGCTCTGCCAGGGTACGCACGTCCTGCCTTAGGAGGTTCACGTCCTCCTGCACTGCCCCAACTTGGAGTTCCATTGCGGTCTTCAGTTCAGCCACAGCGAGCTGGAGCTTGGTCTCCCAGGTCGCTTTCAGGTCTGCGATCGCAGCGAGGACCTCGTGGTTCGCACCCCCGGCGGCCATTTCCTTGGCTTGCGTTTTGTCTTTGCTTTTGGCTCCGTCTGGGCCGGGAGGCGTTTTAGCGTATTCGTCGAGCGTGTGCTGTTTGGTCTTCGCTCTCAGGGGCTTGTTAGACATGTCTTCCGTCCTTCTATCCCTGCTCAGATCTGGGGCAGGGTATCACAGTGCGCTCTGCAGGTGCCCCATTGTTACCACCACTTCCCCGGCACAAAGTTCCTCTGTCCTCCGGCTCCCCCGGCCATCTTGTCTATCACCTATCCAAGCCAGGTCGCGTCTCACCCTCTGAGGCGCACTTTAGGCCACAAAGGGCCCGGGGCACAGTTCCCGGTCACACCGCATGCTCCGGTTACCAAGTATCTTCGGTCAGGCCCTGCACCCTTCCCAGGTCCACGCCGTCGGCCTCGCAGGACTGGGTGTCCTTAATGACCTCGATGCACCCGCGTCATGCACCTACACCACCACCACGCTCCAGTGCGACCGTCAGGCACCCAGATCAAGCACCCCTTTGTTCCTTCGTTCAGCGGCGGCGGCCAATTTCTCGTTCATCGCACTCTCGCCTCCAGATCTTCTTTTAGCTTTTTGTTGCGCTCTCAAGGTGCAGGCCCGTATCGAAACGTATCCACACGTTCACCTGAGTTTCATGTACGCAGTCATATCAGTCTCAGCCAAATTACATCGGTCCTTGCACTGTTTTTAGTCGGATAATGTGCGGATCTTTGGGAGCCCCCGTACAGACACGTCCTTTCACATGGCTTCCTAGCCACGCCCCTCCCTCAGGCCAGCACTTACTTATTTATTGGCAGCTGACCACTCTCACCTAGTAACTTAACAGCTGCTTACTCACTAGCACTTCACTCTTGGTAACCCCAGCGCCCCTCCCACTTCCCCATCCTTCCCTCTCTCTGCACTTGCACGTTCTAAATACTCACAAGTCCTAGTAGGTTAGCATCTATCTGTCATTGTTATATTTGCTTTCTTGCCCATGTTCCCTTCCTGTTGCCCTGTGGGAACTTTGAAACACAATTTATTTGATGTTTAAGTGCATTACAAATGCACAATAAATAAATAAAAATAAATAAATGTCAACTAAACCACCTACACAGGGCCAGGCAACATCCCCTACCAACACATAGTAACAGCATCAGACCTCTTCAACTCTCCCATCAACTTGCATAGCATATTCCCAACCAAAGCGCCCTCACAACACAGGCACCCCAGGCTTCCCCGTGGCTTCAAATACCTGAAGTGCCATTGACGCAAATCACCCAGAAACTTACAAGCACTTAGAATCCGGGCTTTTCCGACCTTCACAAACCTACACAACAGTCAAGCTATCTTGCAATTTCCCCCTGCTCCACTAACCAAGCACAGTTCTCTTCTTTGCCAGGTCCAATTACACCATTTTACCATGCACATGGCAGAGGAGTGCAGTAGAAAACCTAACTACATAAGATAACATAAAATACTACAATATGACATAATATGACATAACTCATAGTATAACATAAACTCATAACATAGGTCTTGGTTGACCGCAACTATCTCCAACACCTTATTAATATAAAAAGGCCTTATACTGACAATCATTGCATCTTGCACAAGTTTGACCTTTCTGCGCAAAAAAATGGTAATTCACAAACATACATGTCCATATTATTTCACAAGGGGCTGGCATCTCTCCTGCACCCTTAAACTCATATTTATCGGTTAATTATATTATTAATGAATTATCCGTCTACATGCACAATGACTATGGCTTTGCGGTAATGATAATTGCTTGAGATCCTTTTTTACCCCTTTTAATGTACACAGTCAACATGTTAGCTCTCTCATAGTTGGTACTTTTACCTGGTACTTTCACCTGCCATAGAATTGTGTCTCACCATAGCAGGCAGTCTAAGCTTCCTTTAAGTGCCTAAGGCTGATATTGCTATGACCACATTCCCTGTCCCTCTAGTTTCAACATTACTGTATTCGTTACAAACGCTCACCCTAAAGCAGAGGTCTTCAAACTTTTTTGGCCTGGGCCCCCCTGAGCTAAGTTTGGGCAGGCCGGACCCCTCCAAAAGTGCCAGATGGACAGTATGTAGAAATCGCTATGAACTTTGCGTGCCGTCACCATACCCTACTCCCAGTAAAGACCCTGGGCTCTCCCCACCCTACTCCCACCACTATCCCAGTGCTGCTGCATCCTGCTCCCACCACAGTCCCATAACACAAGCATACACACATCCATACACATTTAAATAAAAAATAAATTGCATAAACTTACCTTCTCCAGGGGCCTGCGCGTGGTTGCTCAATGCCCCGCTCCAGGTTGCTCTGCCCGTATGTGCGAGGAGGCGCAGGAGCACCCCCTCGCACATACATATATGCAGTGCCCCAGCCAGCATTTCCAATGAGCTATGCAAGGATGGCAAAGCAAAACACTCCCAGCCTTGCATGGCTCAGTGATCGTGTGTAGCTGGAGAAATGAACTGTCAAAGGCAAACAGTGTTTCCCTTTGACAGTTCATCCAGCCCAGGAGCCCTCCCTCAGTTTCCCTTTGACAGTTCAGCCAGCCCAGGAGCACTCCCTCAGCTGGAAAAAGCAGCTGAGGGAGCGCTCAGTGTTTCACTGGGCTGGCTCCTCGGCTTCTCCATAATGGGTGAGGTGGCCAGTGGGTGGACGCCCTCTCACCCTTTATGGACTGGCCTATAGGGCAATAGGGCAATGACCGTACCAAAAATGCAAAATGCTAGCGTAGGCCTGTCAAAATGGGCCACTTTTTTGGCCAATGTGGGCCAGTTTGAGGTGTTACTTCACTGGTAGTTTTGACCATTGTTGCTGAAAAAATATTCTTTAAATATCACAATTTGTTTACATTTGAACAAAAAACAACCCCTTGGGTACTATTCAAACAGTCTGTGACTAAAGGACTGAATATCATTTTCAACTGCTGGCCATTTTTTCATTGGTGCCTAAGACCGTTTTATGGTCCAGTCCGACCATGTGAGCTGCCCCTTCCCATTTCCTCCAATCTAAAAGTTTGACGACCTCTGCCCTAAAGTCTTTTGTTGATACGCACTGGAGTCCCGACGCGTTGGTTTGCAAAACCTTGTTCTATCTTAAGTATCCTTTCCCTTGACACATACGAAGCATCACTGTGGAAGTCGCGCACTGTGGTAGTCGCGCACCGTGGGCGACTCCAGTGGAAGATAATGCTTCTTAAGCATTCCCTCGTGAGGACCAGGCTCATAGTCCAATGGAACCAGGAAATCCACCAATATAGCTCCCCTGGAAGAGGAGGAATGGCTTCCCGCAGAGGAGCAATGTCTGCATTTTAATGATTTGCATAGAGCGTTGGGTAAGTGGCTTCAGGCTCGTTGTATAGAGACATTTTGTCTCATGCATGCTTATAAGAGGTGTCATGGTGAAATCTCACTATTACGATCAGGCTCTCCAGATCCAGATCTAGTGCGGTCCATGGAGCATAGGGCAAAAGGTGCTCATCAGTTAGGGCAGGAGATAAGTGTAGGAAGCGATTTTTGGAGCCTAGCAGCTGACCTAGGAGTCCTGACTGCACTGCTCCTTTTGGGGCGGGACTAGGCCTGATTTGCATATGGTCTTTTCGGTTCTGTCATGCGGCGGCCGGCTGAAAAACAATGGTGTGGAGGGTTTCTCAGAGATGTGCCTGTGCTTATGACTGATTCAAAATCTTCCAGCCATCACCTTTTGGTTTTGCATAAGCCACCCCTAGTGGGACGGGTATGCCCAAAGGTAGGTCCTGGGCCTAGAGACCAAGCCTACACCTCACTGATGATACATAACTGAGGCTGAACAATTTCTAGGGATGCTTGTGGTCTCGTGCAGATGGGATCTGATCCAGCAGTTCGAGCTGGACTGCTCCTTTCAGAGCATGATCAAGTCTGATTTGCATATGGTCTATCCCCTTCTGTAATGGCTTGGTAGACAGAAAAACAATGGTCCTGAGATGTGGCCAGAGCTGGGAAGTGGTTATGATTGATTTAAAACCTTCTGGCCTTCACCTTCTGGTGTTACATTGGAGCAAATACAGCCAAGGACACAGATTGAGTAACAGCTTGAATGTAGCCAAAGGAAGCGCAAACGCTTTTCAAAGAATTAGGAATGACTTGCTCCACTACTGAAAATGAATCAATAGGCCAAGGGCATTATTTATTTATTTATTTTCTTGTAATACGCAACTCGTCCAAAGGCCTCAGTGTGCACAGAGAAACCAGACAAGACAAAAAACAACAGAAAGGTGCATTCATTTAAGACAAACAAGTTTCAAAGACCAGGAGAGAAGCTAAGAGACCAGAGACATGTAACTCAGTCATTCGAGTTAAAGAGGTATGTTTGTATTGCTTTCTTAAAGCTTATTTGCATCCCACAAACCAGGTGGAAGTTTATTCCAAAGCTCTTGCGCGAAGTTATCAAAACCTGTGCCACCAACGTTCTTGAGTTTAAATAAGTGCCTGCTGGAGTTTATTATTTCCATTAGATCTATGCACCCTAGGTGTCAAGGACTCCTGAAAACAATGAATAAGCTATGTGCGGGCGCTACCTGTTCAGCATGTGCCTGTCAAAGTCAAGATTTTATGAGAGACTATGACAAACAGGAAGCCAATGGAGCACTCTTCTTTTCTAAGTGATATGCGTAATCCTAATGAGACCTTTCACAGCTCTCACTGCCCCTTTCTGAATGACCTGTAGAGACCTCAACTTGGTTTTGGAAGTACCGGCTAGTAAACCATTACAATAATCAATTTTGCTATTAACCAATACACAAACAAGATAGGCCAAGTTGTCAATGGAGAGATATGGCCGAACTTACTTGAACAGTTTAATAGTATACACACAAATAGAGCTAAGGTTTGCTATATTCTTTTTCATGGTTAAGATTGAAAAGCATGTTGGCCAAACATGACCCATGCAGAATACCACATGACACTGAGACAGGTGAAGCCTTCAAATCTGCAACCATACCCTAGAAAGATTTGGACCAAGAAAGGACCCAATCTAGGCTGTGACTGAGACAGATCAGTTGGTAAACTCAGTGAGCCTCTTAAGAAGTAGCGAGTGGTCCACGAGGTCAAAGCTGTGGACACATTGAGTAGCATGAGCAAGGCAGTTTGACCCCTGTCGAAGATTGTGCCATTGATTACAAAAGTGTGTGAATTTTACATTTAATCCCTGAAGAAGTGCTATTGAGTGAAAAACTTTTAAAAACTTCACATAATGATAATTCATTGACACTGAAAACCCTGCACAATGAAATTTGGAGATCATGGCATTGTTTTTATCAGTAGCAACATTACTGCAACATGCCTGAACCGGGATATGGCAGCAGTAGTCCAACTGTAGCTCGGACAAGTCCTTCCACGTAGCCTTGCGTACGTTTTAATGACTGTGACCAACATGAACATTGCTGATGTTCTGTCACTTTCACCCTTATAAGCTAGCTACTGGGCAATAAAATGTGACAGAGAAGTTCATTTGTCATGTCCCAGATTATATCAATTTAATTAAAGCCTGTGAATCTTGGTTCACAGCGCATTCTTCTGCAATATCTGTCAGAACCGTCACCCTGAAAAGAGGGCTTCAGGATGGTATCCTGCTCACAGAAGAAATATTTTCTTAGAATTTGGCAAAGAAAATTGATTAAAATAATTTGTTTCTGCTGCGATGACCCTGCTCAGGGTTCAGCGGATCTTCTCTTTGCGCGCGCATTTGTGGAAGGGCTTTGGAAAGGGCTGTTACGGCTACGGACCTCTGAATACTGAAGCTGCTGCGAAGACTCAGTTACACAAATGTTTTACTTGTTGACACGTGACTTTTTGGCTCCGCCTCTCCCACTGAGCCAGTTCCCAGCCTCCCTTCATTAGGAGCGGCGCACGCACATTCGCGCGCGTGCATTTGTGGAAAGGCTTTGGAAAGGGCTGTTACAGCTCCGGACCTCTGAATATTGAAGCTGCTGCGAGGACTCAGTTACACAAACGTTTTACTTGTTGACACGATATTTGCAGCTTAGATCATTACTAAGTAAAGCAGCTGATAGAGTGTGGAGTGTGGAGGCTTAACGAGGCTTAACAAACACTCTGTTGTTTTGCAGTGACTTTTTGGCTCCGCCTCTCCTACTGAGCCAGTTCCCAGCATCCCTTCATTAGGAGCAGCGCACGCGCATTCGCGTGCGCACATTTGTGGAAGGGCTTTGGAAAGGGCTGTTAGAGCTGGTGAGTAGAGAGGGGCGAGGCTTACATACGTGCTTTAATTTATTTAATTTTTATTATATAAATTTGTTAGTCATTGTTTTAACTGAGTGAAGTGCTTTAGTTTTCCCCCTCAAAAGTTGGCTTAATGTTCACTTTGCGTACAGGCATGCCACCCATGGGCACTGGAATTGATGATTTTGATACAGCAATGGTCAATCCCAAACATGCTAACATCATTCTGAGCGTTCCACGTAGGAACGCATCACGCTCTAGATTGTTATCAAATACGACGGATATTCGGAAATTTTATCATGAATGCCCGTCTTTAAGTGTCACAACGATAAGTGGCTAGCTTACAGATTGAGACAACAACACTCTGAGGGTGCCATTACTTCAGTTCAGGATGGGAATGGTGTGACCACTTTTAATCCGCGTGAGATTAATGCAGTCTTTAAGACCTTTTATGCTGATTTAAATAGAAATGAATCTGATGTTACTGGTCAAGGTGAACATTTTGTGCGCAGGTTGGATGTTCCAAAGGTTAATTGTGATGAGAAGGAAGAGTTGAACAGACAGGTCACAATTGATGAAATCAGGTTTGCCATTGGTAAATTGAATTCTGGGAAGACTCCGGGACCTGATGGTTTACCGGTTGAGTTCTATAAAATTCTGCCAGAGAGGGTGTTGGGTCTTTTGAAGGATATGTATACTGAATCCAAGGAACCTGGACTTCTCCCGTCGTCTACAAACCATGCTACTATTTCGGTCTTTTTAAAGAAGGGCAAGGATGGTAACTTGGCGTCAAATTATCGACCAATCAGTTTGATAGACACTGACAATAAGATTTTGGCTAAATTACTTGCTTTACGGATTGAACAACTCATGCCGAAGCTTATTCACACTGACCAATCTGGGTTTGTTAAAGGCCGTAGGACTTCCAGTAATATCAGGAATTTGTTATTGACTATGTCCCATGCACATGATTTAGATGAAGACGTGGCGATTTTCTCCCTAGATGCTGAGAAAGCATTTGATCGAATTAACTGGCAATATTTGTTTATGGTTTTACGAAATATGAACATGGGAGAAGAATACATTGCGTGGGTGGCCCTTTTATATGCTCGCCCCACAGCCGATGTTAAAACTAATGGCTTATTGTCGCAATCTTTTGATTTACATAGGGGCACTAGGCAAGGTTGTCCATTGTCCCCATTGTTGTTTGTCCTAGCCATTGAACCGCTGGCTATTGCATTGAGATGTGATTTGAATTTGCAAGGTGTTTCCTTTCACGGTGTTGAACAGAAGATTTGGTTCTACGCAGATGATCTTTTATTAGTTTTGAGGAACCTGGATTTGTCTTTGCATTCGTTGATGAACACACTTAATTGGTTTCATGAAGTGGCTGGATATGGATATAAGATTAACTGGTCTAAATCGGAGGTAATGCCGGTGACTGCACATTGTGATAAGTCTTTGGTGGTGGGGTTTGGATTTCAATGGTGTGAGAAAAAACTGAAGTACTTGGGGGTTTGGTTGACTCCGGATGTCAGTGATATGGGTGAAGAGAACATGGGTATGGTTTGTAAGGAACTGAAATTGAACGTCCAAAGGTGGTCGGTATTGCATCTATCTCTGTGGGGGTAAGGTAAATGCGCTAAAGATGAATTCTGCACCAAAAATTAATTATATTCTGAGTATGCTTCCCCTGAAAATTGGTCAATCTTTTTGGAAGTTGATTGATACCACTCTCCAGTCCTTTCTTTGGGATGAGAAACCGCCAAGACTGAAGCTTTGGAAACTCCAGCTTCCGGTTGAGAAGGGGGGACTAGGTGTCCCAAATTTTAAGGCATATCATTTGGCCTTCTCGTGCCAATTTTTTCTTCCTTTTTTGAAGGATTCTCCTAGTGTGTGGGCGATGGCAGAGGCAAGTGTGATGGGCCCACTCACCCCAAGAGCGATATTCACGACTGTTAGCAAACATGGTAGTAGATGCCCCTTAATGGAGTTTCTAAGAGACGTTTGGATGGAAGAATATCTATGATATGTGTGGCTCGGTTGCTCTGAAATCGCCTGATGCATCTCTGTGGTTGAATAAAGCTATAACGGACAATGGCAAGTTGTTGTTTTGGCCGGAGTGTTTTCTTGGCGGAATTCAATGGATTAGTGATGTTTTTAAAGATGGAAAATGGATTGACTTTGCTGAGTTAAGTGCTACTTTTACTGTTGAAAAGATTTCTATCTCGGACTTCAGGAAATTGAAGAGATGTATTGGTGAAGTGCATTGTGACGGGGATGCGAATGTTGAACTGTTCACTACTGGCGTTCAGTCACTTGCGAGTAGGGTTTATCATCGAATTGTATCGAATTATAAGGAGAATAATGAATTACTTAATGAATGGAGCAGAAGAGTGGGTTGTGAAATCACTTCTGACCTGTGGCTTGTGATGTGTGTGAATGTGAAGCTTTGTTCGATAAGTTTGACTGAACGTTTGAGACAAATTAAAATTCTCAATAGAGTTTGTTGGAGCCCGGAAAGGCTTAAAAATAGAGGTTTGTCTGATTCTGATGTTTGTTGGTGTTGCTGGAGTGAGAAAGGCAGTACGGAACATTTGCTGTGGGACTGTGTGAGGGTTCGTGGTTTTTGGCATTAGGTTTGTATTATTTGTTTCGGGGTTCTGAACCAAAATGTTCACTTGGATTTTAAGACTATGGTGCTAGGCTGCGATGATTTACTTGACGACCTTTCACTATCGGAAAAGAAATTTTTGTTCAGAGGTGCTTCTATTTGCAAAAAAATGATTTTGAGGAGCTGGAAATCGTGTGTCTCACCAATATTGGAGGATTGGATTACAGAAATGAACTGCTTAGCGAATATTGAGAAATTTATATACAGAAAAATGGGAAAATTGAGTTTATATACGAAGGTCTGGGGAGCTTTTTTGAGTAGGTACTAGTTCATCGTTAAATTATATATTTAAGGTTTTTTATTTATTTATTTATTTTTTCTATTGCTACATGTTTATATCCTTTATGCTGTGTTATGATACTTTGTGATTTATTGTTCAGTCCTGTTCTAATTACTAAAATTAAAATAAAGAATTAAAAAAAAAAGTGTCACAACGAATGTGGTCTCTATTGCTGGGCGTGAAGTTCAAAATACAAATGACAAGTCGGCGGGTGAGGTAAATATTGCAATTGATTTACGTTCGCCCACAGATTCCCTGATGATGGCCTTCTCCCAGAAGGACTTATTGGGAGAATTTGTTGTGCCGGCAAAAATGAGTTCTGTTATACCGCCTGTATTGAAAGAAGTGACCTCAGTGCAGGTACACTTAGCAGCAATTGCCTGCCCTCAAGATTGTAGTAATGGATTGGTTGGGGAGACTGTTGGGATTGAGGAATCAAAGAATGATCAAGGAGAATGTTTGCAGTGGAGGCTATTAGGCCTCAAGATACGAATGTGAATAATCAGGATTTGCAATCAGTTGAAACGGATGAAAGAGAGCATTTGTCGCAATCACCAGTGAAGTTTACAGACTCACAGAATGAATCCTCAGAGCTCTCAATTTCTTTCACACAACCTACTCCATGACAATGCAGGTCTAAAGCGTTGGATATAAATGAAAGTGTGGGGCAAGAGGCACTATCAGGGGCTGAAAATAGATTGCAGGCCATGAATACTGTCCTTTTTACACTGGCCAAGCTATATGAGTCCTTAGACTCTCGTCTCACAGATCAAAACTTTTTACTAAAAGAATTGGTTGAATCCAGAATGATAAATGAACAACGGGAGGTGCTAAATGTGCCGCAAATACAGGTGGGCAATAAACAAAATGAAATATTTCAAACCCAAATAGAAGCTGTTGTACGAGCGGCAATGCGACTAGATAAAGAAGAACAAGTCAGTGAAGTAAAGGCAATGGTAGCAAAACCGAAAAGAATAAATGTAAAGAACAAATAAACGGCTGTGCTGTTCAGCAAGAAAAGGGCGAGGAAATTTCAGATTTAAGTAATCCAAAGGAGCAAAGTAAGATAAATATCGAGATTCCGGAGCATAAGGCTGTGACAGCAGATACTCCGGTTTATCATATATGTGCTGCTCAGGACCTGCAGTAACAAACTAAAAAAGTTGGTCGGAGGTCTAAACCAACAACTCAAAGAAGGAAAAGAATCATAAAATAACAAAGTTACAAAAAAGTAAAAATTCCAGGCAATTTATAAAGTTATTAACCTTGCCTGGCAAACGGGTGCAGGATAAAAGTGCTGCAATTGTGAGAAAATATGCGGCTCTAGCTAAAATGAAGGGTCAAACAACGCAACCTACACAAGTACTGATGGAAACACCGGGTAGTTCTCAATCTGAGTTAAAATATGCCCCGCTGGATAATTTGCTGCTAGAAATTAGTAAAAAGGACGGTGAAATGAATGTGGATAAAAGAACCGCTGTTGGGACATGTGAGGTTGAAAAATCTACAGGAATCGGATGACTTGACCCTCCTAGTCAAGGCAAATATCTGACATTAGAAGAGCGCAGAGAAGAGATTGAAAAATCCTTGAGGCAATATTTGACACAACCGGTAGTAACCCCTAAACAGATGGGTGAAGATCCTCCTAAGTGGTTGAAAGAGGGTAGAATGAATGAGCCATTGAAGGCTCCGCCAAGTAATTTGGAATTGAATAGAGGGGTTGTAGGCAGAAAAATAGAGACAAGGCTACCTCAGCTCACTTCTGGCCGAATATTCTTGGTACTAATAGAACCTTTAATGGGAAACACACTGAAAAGAATGAGCGAATGAATGGTAGACATGGTAATTGTAATGAGTTGATACATGTAAGCTTAATAATGCAGTGCAGGGGGGGAGTATGGGGTGTATGACCTAAATAGATCATTGGTCTTAAACATTTTGGGGAATATCCCACGGTTGCAAGGAGTGAAGTCATCCGATCTAGCCCAGATTGGTAACAGCAAAAACATGTAGCGTTTTAGTTATTACTTGTTTTAAATACCACCTATTGTGTCTTTGTTTTTTAAAAACAAATTTCAAAAATGAATAAATACTTCAAAACAACACAGTTCACAAAATAAAAATGAAATTATTATAACAACACATACATTTATTAACATGATAAAGTATTGAAATGGTAATAGGCAAGCATAATTCAGTATTCAAAATAAATCGATTCTCCTTAACGGGTATGAAGTGATGCGAAGCAAGGCAAGAGTCAGGACATCTATGTACCTGCTCTTAAGCGGTACCAACATTTGTCTGTGTTTAAAGGGCTTAATTTGTGTACAAAGTTCCAAAATGATTTGTTTACTCTCAACACGACAGTAGAATCACAACGTATAAGCACATGTTTCAACGTTTCTACATTTTCTGGAATAGTGCAGAGATGATAACCTCTTTTATCTGTAGCAATCCCCCTATTTGGGCCCCAACTTTCCAATGTCCGAAGGAGATTCAAACGAAACCACATAAATATCTGACAGAATGTAGGATCTTGAAATCTTTCCAAATAATGGATAATACAATTGTAGGATCTGAAGGTATTGCCATACTCTAGATGTAATTTATATTTTAAGATTTGATCATGTTGGCCACACCCTACAAATAATATAGTTTTTACTTTACTTTGTCCAAATTCTCTAAAAGAGACTGCCGATTACTGTCCTATTCCAGCACAATATTGTTGCAATCTGTTACTAAGGATATCAAGGTCATAGATACATTGTCCAGAGTGTTGCCTGAGTGTTCCTGGTGAGCCCTGCTGTCCTTTTTGTCCCTGCAGCTAGTCTGTCTTTCATTTCTGCCTGAAGGAGGAGTTTGCCGGGGCAGAAAACATTCTTGAGAGCCCCCCTACGCAGAGCGTAGCGGACTGTTGTCTGAGTGTTTGCAGACGGAGCCCACTACAGAGCTTATTCGTTTACAGCGAACGCGGCTACAAGAACGGCGTCTGAAAACTGGTTTACCTGAGGCGGGGGATGGCTCCTCTTCGCTTCACCAAGAGGCAGTGAACTTGAAGCTTAAAGTTAAATAACAACTGGCATCAAGTTGTAATCTAAGTGAACTTGCCCCCCCCCTTTTGGCACCTGTATGTGATGTGACCGCCAGCTCTGGATCACCGGGTGGTGTGCGGGCTGAATACTTGATTGCGCGAAATGGGTGCTGCGTGTCGATAGCCGCAGGGGATGTATTAACTGAGTCTTTTTCAGCCCAAAAAAAGTCCTTGCTGAACCCTGCTTTGCAGATTACCTCGCCGGACATTTGCAAGGGTACCCACCATATATATGGTTCGCCAAAAATTGCAAAAAACAGATCCAAATCTCTTGCCGACTTAGGATCCCTGAAATGGCATTTTAAATGCCCGGGTGGCGCCCCGCTATAAAAAAAAATCTCTCCTGATGTTTCAGATGAGAAGAAGGACTTGCCCGGCACACTTGAGGGGTGGGGGGAAGTTCGCGATGAAGCGCTTCTTTACTCTATGGAGCTTGATGGTCAGGCACTGTGACTGGGCCCCATACTACAAACTTCACACGAGATCCAGAGGGAGGTTACCCCTAGCATCCTGTTAGTGGGGGAAATGGCTTGGGCCCTGGCAGCGGTGGTGACTACTGCAGCTTCTGCCAAAGATCTGGACCCTGTGCAAGCCTCCACACGAATAGGAGGAAGTGTGGATCCTATAAATAGTCCCGTATGGGAGGCTGCAGAGCAGTCCTCACCTTTTTTGCAAGAGACTGTCCTGTGAATGGTGCTGGAAATGCCTACGGGTTTTGCAGCCTCCCCAATAAAGGAGGCTAGCCATTTTAGAGACCCTGCAAGACCGACCCCACAATGGAGTAGTGGAGGGAGAGGGCCCCGCGGGGGGCCTCCAATGAGTGACTCAGAGGAAGGCAGCTAGAATTCCGGTGAAACGACAGAGAAATGCGTCCTATGTGGAAAAACCCCTGTCACCTCAGCAACAATCGAAAGATTCACAGCCCTTCGCTGGCACCTCGAAGACAACCTTAAAGCAAGATCTAAGGCGGAAATGTCCAGCCAGAGGCAAACCACCCAGGACTTCGTGGTACAAGTCTACTGAAGACTCTGAGTCTGACTTGTTGTCGGAAGCCTCATGTGCTCAAGAACATGGAGCTCCCTTTTAACAATAAGCAGCGAGGACCAACTTATCAACAAGACTTAAAACTTTACCTACTAAAATATCGGAGGATCACAGAGAGTCAGACTGGCTGATACATATGCAATCAACCGTATCTATTGCCATTACGCTGCACACCTATCTGAAAATTTATGAGAACCTAATGACAATTACAAGGATTTTACCACTTTGTTGGCACTAGTGCACACGAAGATGACACACGTGGAAACATTGATAACAGCCATCAAAGAAAAGCGCTCCAGAGAAAAAGAGCTGGAGAGTGTGATCTTAAAGTCATTCATAGATCTAACCCAAGAAGCCCATATGGATAAAAAGATCTTCTTAGAAGGAGTTTGAGACATTGTCCAGTATCTACATTTTCTGGATCATCACAGTGATAACCTGATGAAGAATCCAGCTGGGCAGGTAGTGCCGACTTGAATACCGGCTAAAAGAAAACTGCACTGTGGGTGAGAAATGGTGAAAACATGATTCACAGGGTGGCAGTGAGCTGTCCATCAAGGACATCATGCCTTGTAACACCTATAGAAGAATCTCCACCAGGTCCCTTAGAAGAAGCTCCTTATGTTTACCAAGGTACTCTGCAACATCCACTGACTGTCCAATTTCTGATCCTTCTGAGGAGGGTTTGTTGTCAGGGTTAAACTGTCAAGCGAATCAGAGTAGATCGGAAGGGAGGGTTGAGGAAGGGGGTGAAGGGACGGCTTTGACACAATCATCTGGAGCTCTGGAAGTGATACAGCTAAGCGAAAAGTCACAGATTTTCTCCATTTTTGATCAAAATATTCAAACTCCATCAACTATTAGGAAGTCATCAAGAATGAAAGATTTACCAAAAAAACAAAGAACAAACATGCAATGAGCTAAGCAGGGGGAAACCTGTAGATCTCAGAGCTTTTTAAGAAACTTGAAATCTGTTTTGTGCACTGCTCTCTCTGTGCAGTCCAAACTAAATGCAAGGTTGCAGTTGATCATAAAGCCCAGTGCTGGCCTGATTGATCACAACAATGCTCCTAGTGTCGATGCTGGAATAACAACTGACTTGGCTACTGAGGATGATGTGTTAATGCAACTTTTAACCTATGAGATTACAGATGAGGATAATATGCCAACGGTCATGACAGCTGTAAATGTAGCTGTCCTCAGGAACGCAACAATCCTCCACAGAAATCTGCCAAAGTACTAGAAATTAGAAAATTGGCGAGGAAAACGCCACCAAGATCACCAAGTCCATTTATGACGCTGGAATAAAGGAGTGCTGGAGTCAGTGGATCTGTGAAAACAGCAGATAAGCCCATAGCTGGGATTATGCACCAGCTCATAGAAAACCCAAAACAGGAGACCATTATGCCCCTAGCTTGACATTCAAAACAAGAGGAGGCTCAAGGGGATCCAGAAATCAATGAAAAATGAAGTTTGCCCCCCCAAAAAAATCTGTCCACTCGATCATGCCATTGTGTTGGAAAGAATCCTACAGGCTAACAATGGATTTATCTTGAACCGATCAAACACCTTGTGTCTGTTTCATGATGTACCAAAACTCAGGGTGATTGATACTGCCATAATGACCGTTGGCTTTGTAAATGAAAAGGAAACTGACCGAGTGCGGCTTTATATGAAATCAGACTCCTTGATTACAATACTTTTGTACTGCAGAGATGAACTGTGGGCATTGGGCTTTGAGCTGCGTACTCCCCAAAATAATCTGGATCTGAGAAATAGGGGTGATAGTCCTGGACAAAAAGGATATGAGCAGGAGTCGCCTAAGGTGAGCACTTCCGGGAACAAAAGAAGTATCCTGAATAGACAAACTACTGTGACCTTTGAGAGCCCTGAAGAGCAAACAACCATAAGTAAGGCAAGTTGGCTAAAGCCAATATGTTCAAATGACTTTACCCAACTAAAAATACCGATTGGAAAGGATGTATGTCAGGCGAACCCTAAAAAAGTCATGCATGTGGAACAAACCAAGAAATCCACGTTGGATAACAAGACATCATGGAATTGGTGGCCAGAGCACTGGTAGGGAAGCCCCAGCATTAGAGCCAGATGGATCGACATGCAGGATCTTGGAGGATTGGCTCCTGGAACACTAGAGGCTTTCCCCACCTCTTCCAAAACCTTGACCCCGTTGCTGCCATTCTCAATATGCTGTGTTTACAAGAAACCTGGCTATTGGACTTGCCCACGTTGGAGGGGTTTTCAGTGTATCAAAACAAAACCTTGAAAGGAACTCAGAGCCACCCATCAGCTGCTCTGTTAACCATGGTAAGAAAAGAAGCAAATCTGGAGGTAATTGAATCCTTTGAAACAAATCCTCACATCCAAATTCTGGTTCTTTCATCTGTTGATAGGGAGACCGGACAACAAAGTCATATGACTCTTCTAAATCTGTACTGGAATCCAGACTCAACTGATTCTAACTTCTTTGTAGATACATTGACGTCCTGGATAGATCTGGCGTATCAATCAAAGGTGGAGCCAGTCTTGATCCTCTGTGGGGATCTGAATATAGACGGACTAAAATATGACAAGGTGGAAGGGAGGTATGAAGGGGAGAGAAATGGCTGCAAAGTTAAAAGGACTAATGATTGGCTTGACACAATGGACTATCAAGGCCTGATTATGCTGAATGGCCAAATGCCAGGAGATATCCCGGGGGCTTCTACTTGGCAGAATCGTTGCAGCAGTGCAACACTTGATAATTTATTTGTTTCAAGCTACATGCACTCCCAAATACTGCAACTAAATGTTTTCCCCACGTGATATAGTGATCACAATTTGTACATCCTGACTATAATGGCTGGAAAAAGAAAGAAAAGACCAACTTGGACACAAAAGGTGGAGGTTGAAGGTGGACATCGTAGACTGAGATTGAAACCTGAGACAATCCCACAATTGACAAACCGACTAAAGCTGTGGCGGATGAGCCATGTTCTAGAGATCAAGTATGATTTGATTTGAGTGTTGTTTAGAGAACAATGCACTAATGGCTCTAGACCACTCTTTAAACCCTTACACTCCGAAGACGAGGAGTTGGTAGTGCAGAAGAGACAATTACAGAGAAAAATAAGGACGTTTAAGGACTACCCTCTTTTGACCAGAAATAAACTGATCAAAAAGCGGAAGCAAAAGTACAAAAACTGGCTCATCTCTCATAAAATCATAATACATCAGAATAAGGTAGAAAAGATGCTTAGAGCCCTAAACAAGAACAACACGAGGACCCTATGGAAAATCATCAATGAAGAAGGAGCGCTAAATTATGCTCTGCAGGCAAACCAGATACACAGTAACATCTGGGTGTCTTACTTTGGGAACCTGTATGCTCAGTACAGCTCCCATAAAAACAATGAATCTGATACAGTAAGGCACGAATGGAACATCACGACAGCTTTGGAAGAACTCTTTGGGCTTGCCCAACTGTCTTCCTATGCAGTTCCAAAGGTTTAAACTCGGCCTAAAATCACTGCAGCAACAGGTGGTCTGGAGACTGCTATCACTTTACAGGCTAATAATAATGCCACAAAAAAACTCACTTTATGAAGACATTAAGCAACATCTTCATACGGACAGCTCCAAGATCCTTCAAAAGCTGGATCTAAAAGTAAAAAGGAACTTGGGAGAAGCTGACTCATTGGTAGAAACCCTGAAAGAGAATCCTACAAAAGCAAAGAAAGAACTGGAAACAATGGATTGGATCAAACAGGGCTGGAAATGAGACTCGTAAAACCAAAGAACAGTTTTTTAGTAGTGGAAAAAAACCTGGGAGAACTGCCTAAATATTTGCTAAAACATCCAAACAGTGAATCAAAATATTTATTTCTTAGGGCGCACCTAAACTTAATTCATAGAGGTGATATTTTAAACATCAGAGGGCAAAGCCATAATACTTTATCCTTTTGCAAAATATGTGCCAACCAAAACAATCAAAACCTGCATCACCTCCTATTAGAATGTGAAGGAATGTGGGAGACTAGAGTCTCTACTTCTTGAAATTTGTTTATAAAGTGGAGTGCCTGCACTCAGAACTTTTGGAATCGCTTGATATCTGGGCATAATACCTCCTTGACGATTGCTGTGGGCCAGGTCCTTTAAAAACTCGGCTTGACCACAATAGGCGCTCAGCAGACTGGGCCTAATGTTTTTCTAGAAAGCTAGTCTTAATATAGAAGTAGAGAGTCAATCTAGAGTAATATAGGTTATGGTGGAGGCTTTTGGTGGGTGAAGGACCTTTGGCTTCCAGTACTAATGATTTTTTTTTCTTCTTTTAATGGCTTGTCCTCTGATTATTAGAATTGTATATAAGACATTTGTAAAATTAGTAGCTGTTCACTAGCTGGTAATATGTTAATTTTAACATTTTGTAAAGATCAAAATATGATCAAAACAAATAAAAAAATTTAATAAAAAAAACATCATGTTTGACAGGGAAGAAATCTTAGCCCAAATTAAGATAATGAGCAGATCCCAGGCTCTTGGACCTGATGAATTGATTAATATGATGCTGAGGTCCGCCCCAGAGGCCTGGGTCGATGTTTGTGTGATACTGTTTAAAGGAATCCTGTTAAGAGGCCAAGTCCCACTCTCCTGGTAAACTGCAGTAGTGATGACGATTTTTAAGAGGGGAGATAGGAATGACCCCAATAATTATCGACCAATCGCGCTATTGGACGTGTTGTGGAAACTCTTTACCTCCCTCCTACTAAATCGTCTAAATGAGTGGTTTGTTCAGGCTGGGTGTTATGATTGCAGACAAACAGGCTTTTTCAAGGAACTCGGATGCAGCCTGAACCTCCTACTAATTTATCGGCTGAAGTAGAGAACAATCAAAGAGTCTAGCAAAGTATATCTAGCCTGTGAAAGAAACCCTTTATAAATATGGCAAAACTATGCAAGATGATCGATGCAGATTGTGTAAGATGGACCAGGAATCATTAAAACATCTACTCCCTTTTTGTACTGAATTGAGATCCTAGAGAACGATTACTTTCTGCGAACAAATGCAAGGACAGTATGGTGTGGATGCAGAGACTTGGTGGGAGGTCTTATCGAATGGGAGGGATACCAAACTCAGTTTTGCCTTGTAGCATTTCGGGAAATTACCTTGAAAAGGCTGAGTGAATATGAAGTTTGACAGCACAATTGATTCCTATCGCAGGTGGTCAGACATCATTGTTGTGTTTCTTGATTGACTGTGGTTGGGACTCTGGGAAAATATTTTGATCATTCTCTGTATTCCCCTATTTGTATTTCTGTCCTTCTTTTTAAGGAAACATTTTTTTTATGATATGATAACGTCCCCATGAGACCTGGAATGTTTTTGTTGATGTTTTTACCGGTTGGACAGGATAATTGGAAAGAAATTGGCAAAGGTTTAAATAAACTAAATGCCTAATAAAATTAAAAAAATAATAAGAAATGTGTCCAGCTGTCCACAGATATTTGATTTAAATCAACAAATAAGGACACTTTGGAGGATATCACATTTTGGAAAATAGTTTCAATCTGTTTCATGCAATTATTGAATGCCAAGATTGGATGCCCGATTTGTAGTGTTTTAAGACAATAGGCAAAGAGGAAGGTCATTCCAATATTCTTTGCAGAAGTTCCCTTTCAAAATATTTAACATCTTCCAATCTGGAAGAATAATAATCTCAAGGCCATACAAGATTGTTGCAATGACCTTCCCTTCATAGAATTTAATTAAGGGTATTCACGAAAATGTACAATATTTTGCCTCAATTGTCCGCATTTGTGCATTAACAGGGGGCAATTTTGACCTTAATCTTATGAATATGTCTGAAAGTTCTAGATTTAACATGTACTGCAAATCCTAAGTAAATTTAATTAGAGATTATTAGTCAATTTTATAAAAGCTCAAAATTAAAATTAACTAGTTTATTGTTGTTTATGCAACTTAGAATGCATTATTTACTCAAATTCATTCTCAAATGATCTATTTGTGGATATTGGTTCCAACTGTTCAGGGCACGTGGCAGTCTGATTTGGGTGTTGTCAAATAAGACAATACGGGCCACAAATAAGAGTGCTGAAATTCATAGATAGCTGAATTTAGGAGGGAATAGGCATTTGTCCTGGTCTTCTAAAAGATCTTACAAACATACATTAAATAGATAGAGGGCAAAGACACAACCCTGTAATAGAGCAACACATGTACATTCCCACCCAACCAAATTGCCACTATTCCTCGTTCTTATTTGAATGGTAGTTTTTGTCTGCACCTGTATGATCATATTGAGCAATCCACCAGGAAAACCCCAAACACATAGTTTGTTCCATAATCTAACCCTGTCAATGCAATCAAATGCAGACATGAGAGTTACAAAAGCCATATCTAATGGTGGATTATTTTTCTGCCATGCTTCTGTTTGCAAAAGACTGATAATTAGGTCAATTAGGCTAGTACAAGATTTTCTTCAAACCCTACTTTGGAATTTCAATGGCGACCCACTGTCTTAGCCCATTCATTCAGATGATCTAGATAAAGGAAGGCAAAGATCTTGGAAAAAGAATCAAGGATGGTAATGGAACGATAAATGGGCAGATTAGTACAGTGACCTTTCTTAACATTTAGGACTATAAAAGTCTTCCACCATGAGGGAGGAATAATACCACAGATAGAAATACCAGTTAACAGGTCAAAAATAATTTCTGCCCAGATGACTGGGTCCCTTTTTAACACAAGATTAGATAGGCCATCCAGGCCCATTGCTATCAACCTTTTTGATTTAGAAATTATGTTTTCTATGTCTGAACGAGAGAAGGATCCCCTCTAAGAATCAAATTTGTCTTGCATGAGTATTGGAAGAGAGTGTGACCTAACTTCCCCATGAAATACTTGTTCCAACATGACTCAGGAATTACATATTGAGTGGAGGACTAATGCAATTAATACATCTTCAAAATAGGTGAGAACACTGTTAATGACCGATTTCAACATATATTGGCTATCCTGAATATTCAACATAGTCTTTTTTACTTTTAGCCAGTTCCCTGTAAAAGTTCTGTAGCAGCTTGATATTTTCATTAGACAATGTGAGGTAACTTTAATAGCACCTAGTTATGAGTTTGGATTGCATGGGATATTCACTGTACTGTATGGAATAAAGGCGAAGTGCTGCAGTGTATAAATATGGAATATTTTATCCCATCCATTAAGTCATATGTAAGCAATTTAGTAAATATCCCATGGCATTTCCTACTCAAAATTGCGTGACATTTTAAAAATTGGCGCTATGTAGCCCACCACACTGGGGTCCTTTTACAAAAGTGGTAATTGCAGGCAGGGGACTGTCAACATTAATGCTAACATTTATTTTAATTTTATTATTTTAATGTTTAACACACAAACCTAGCGCAAGAGCAGCAGGGCGCTGTACAGAATGTGTGTAGCCGTCATTTGGTCTGTCATCTTTTCACAGTAGTGCAGTACTGTGATGTCTGTGCATCGGTATGTCCATCCACTGGAATTAGTCCTGTGTCAAGTGTTTAGCCATGTTTTGCAAAATTGAAGATTTGTGGGAACATTCCAAGCTGTCACCGGGATCAAGTTTCAGAGGGGGGGTGCATGACAAAACAAGGATTGTTTGCGGGTCCTCTCTTTGCGGAAGAGTTGTGATTCAAGTCGGTTGGTTGATTTGCTGTGCGAGGTGCCTGTGCCACCATATATGTGGAGCTTAGCTGCCAGGTATGCTGGTGTGCTAATCATGACTGCTTTAAAGATGATACATACAGTCATGAACAGTATCCTGGCCTGCAGTGGAAGCCAATTTAGTTTGCCTACGATGGGGGTAATTCAGTCAAATTTCCGTGCTCACATATTAACACACGCTGCAGCGTGGTGGACTGCTTTTAGGGAAGCCAAGTGAGCAACTGGGAGCCCTGTCAGTTGAGCATTTCACCCATCGATGTGTGAGACCACAAGAGCCTGCACTACGGTCCGGAAGTCCTGCGGCAGGAAGAATGGTTTGATTTTTTGAAGGGTAGAGATTCTGAGCCAGGCTATTTCAGTCTTCTTGGCTATGTGTTGTTGGAAGGACAGGCTGCTGTCAAAAGTGAAACCTAAGGATTTTGCTGAGTCTGAGAGGTGTGAATCAAATCCTTCTAGGCACATATCACTGAGCCATTGTTGGACAGGTAGTTTTTAGTGGGCGGACCGATGAGGGCAAATTCAGTGGACGGGTTTAGTTTGAGGTAGGCAGTCGACATCCAGGACTGGATGATGGCTAGATAATCGCAGAGACGAATGATGTCCTGCGTGCTATTTACTCTCACATACAACGGAGCAGCATCTGCGTATCATTAGGTTCTTTGAGGGGAGTGCCCAGAGGCTCCATGTAAAGGTTAAAAAGGGTTAGTTAGAGGATGGAGCCTTGGGCGACTCCGCAGGAGATCTAGAGTCGGTTAAAACTAAACAAGTTCATCTGGATGGCCTGGTGTCTGCCTGAGAGGTAGGAGGTAAACCAATTCAGGACGGAGCCAGAGAATCCCATCCTGTCAGCAAAGAGGGAGAGAAGGATGCAGTGGTCAACCTGTATGGTGGTTATTCTGATGCTACACTTGGGGCAGAACCCTGACTGATAGTCATTTAGTATGTGGAGTTGTTCAATTCTGGCGTGTAGTTGTGTAGCAACTACATTTGCTAAGATTTTGCCAATAAACGGGAGGTTCATAATGGGCCTGTAGTTGCCTAGGTCATCTGTATCTAGGGTTGGTTTTTTCAAAAGAGGTCATATGAGACAGCACATTCACAAAAGGAAGTGGAAAATTAAAGAAGAAAAGAACAGGCAACATGGCCTTGACTATTTCCTGTACTCTCGGTTTTGTGAACAAAGTAAGTGCCACATGAAAATTACAGTTTTTATACATCATTTGCAATGGATTTGCAGGTGATCCGCCTGCTTTTAGCAGGAAGGTAATGCAGACGGATTACTCCATTCGTTTTTCTTCTGCATGAAAATCTCATGCAAGCATAAAACTGTATTTTTCTAAGGAGAGCGGGAATTAGAAGGAAACATATTTTCCCTCCTGTCTCCACTCTGCCTGTAAATGTTTTATAAAATACCATGGAGTGGTGTTAAAATATGTACACAATTTAGACCTAATTTTCATACTTTTTCACCTTACCGCATCTTGCAAAATGAGCCACCAAATGCTTTTTCCATTACCACAAAACCCTTAAAGAGGCAATAAGTACTTATGCCTCATACCTACATGTAAGGTTTTGAATGGGAAAGTTCTACAAGACTGGACTTTGAATTTGACCTGCAATTTGTGGTTTGGTTTGCTTCACAATTCTCTGAGGAAAAGTCTTTGGCTTTCAACAACATTTGAGATTCACAATTTCTTCTATGAAGTCACAATACACATTGGGGCTGTTCATTCCTCTGATATATTTGCCCCAGGCAATGCAGGTTAAGTTCCTCTCTTCCCTGATACCTCTTACAAGGAATGTTTCACTCCTGCCACTCTGTTTTTCACATTTACATCAAACAACCGCTGATCGTATCTCTTTATTACACTTGCTTTTCTTTGGCTTAGGCAATACTTGCTGGTGGGTGGCTTATATATTACTTATTCCTCACTCTGGGAACAATGGTTACACATGTGCTGGAATAATGTTCCCTTTTTATATTGCCAATATAGGCTATATGTTCACCAAAGTATTGCCTCTTGTTTACTTTGGCAATGCTGGATTTTGTCTTGCTGCAATATTGCTCACTTTTTGTTTTGGCAGTCTTGGTTGTAACATTGCCTTCCTTTAAAGTATTTCACACACCTAACCTTCTTTAATTAGTTCTGTACTCAAAATTATGATTAGAGGTCAGTGTTTGACTACGGAGCGTTCCGAGGTTTCCTAACACAGGCAAACTCACGAGTCGTGTCACACACGTCTGCTCGAACCGCTGCCTCTGATTCTTCTGTTGACTTCTGAACTCCTGCCGGCCCCTGTCTCATTCCTGCGGCTCGCGCTGCTAGGAAAGGAGCCTGCTTTGCTCCTCCTGCACCCCGGTGCTCACCAGCCGCTTGAACCATACATGCAATGAAGAGAGTCTCTCTCTTACAGAATGGTTTGTCAGTTTAGGCTTCCCACTTAGGACTGAACTCCTCTTCCACAACAGAGGCTGCTCTGGCTTCTTCAGTTCTCTGCTGCTACAAGTTCTTCTTACAACTTCTACTGCTGTTCCCCCACTAGTTCTAATGGCCTGCACCTGAGGGGGTCTTAAATACCCAAAGATCACGCTCAGGTGTGGGTCATTCGGATCATTTAACTGCGCAATGCAGTTTCGTGCCTCTGAGCCACTCTTCGTTGTCCCAGTACTTTGTGCATTGTGGGACATGAAGTCACCAATGTTCTGTTTTCTTTTTGTTTCAAAGGTCTTAATTTTACAGTAGGCCACTAAAATTGTAGGGTCTCTAGGGAAGTTATTAAGGGGGTTCTCCCAATTTACCTGACCCAAGTCCCCCCTCATGTGATCCTCCCGCAGAACACCACCCCCAGGATCAGGATCAGGAAGCATCTGCCTTTCCTTGGCCACACGAGAAGGATCCCGGGGCAGGGTTTTTGGGATATTTCCCTCGGATTTATCGCACGTCACTAGATGTGCATAAAGCGTTCAATATGGTGGATTGGGGCTACATTAAGCAATTGCTGGGATAATATGGGGATGGACCGAACTTAAGTTGAATGTTACTGGCGAATTATCAAAACCCCTCCACGGTAATTAGAGGAAATGGGCTAACAATGACTGAGATACCGATTTCAAGGGGAACCAGGCAGAGTTGTCCGTTATCCCACCTAATCTTTGCTTTGTCTATGGAACCATTTGTGTCAAGGGTTAGAAATAATGGGATGATAAATAGAATAGAGGTTAAGGGAAGCATATATAAGATGTCCCTTTATGCAGATGACGTGATGGTCACTATAAGGGAAGTGGCAACATCCCTGGCGGCTGTGATGGAGGAACTCTGAGAATTTCAATTAGCGTCAGTATTTACGGTTAATTATTCTAAGTCCCTTAATATGTCTATTCCACTAGAGAGGCAATGTGACCTTGCTACAATATGCCTGATTCGATGGGCAAGAGTGTCCATACATTATTTGGGGGTTCAGATCCCAAGTGAAATATTGCAGACCTTTCACTATAATTTCCCATATGTATTTAAAGAAATGGGTAAAGATTTGGGTAGGTGGGACAAACAAGAAATCTCATAGTTTGGGAGCATAACTTCACCGGACGCTTCAGGCAAATAATTTGGAATTGCATGTGGGAAAAAGAGGGAACTGTAAGGGTGCAGAAGGAGGTGCCTGACACACAGGATAGTGATCACTATAAACTTTTAATTAAGATCAAAATACAGAGAAAAATCTACCTTTCCCTATATCTATGAGGGGTTTCCCTGCCTCAACTAAAAGAAGTGACAATAGATCGGTCAGGATGTTGTTGCAACTAGAAAGATTCCACAGTCAAACGTCCCTATACCTGTGCCTTACACTTATAACTAAACTAAAGAGGTAGTGTATCATCTTGGTCCAGAAGAATGACTCCCATTAGATGGGTTATTTACCTGAGGAAATGACTCCCTTCCCCAGGTCTCAATCCCTTCCCAAAACACAATACAAAGTTTCGGGTTGAAATGCCAAAAAGCAGTGAAAGTTCTCCATTCAAACTCAAAAGGTAAAGTTCCAGTTCAAACATCAACATTCCTTAGTGCCCATAGATGCTTCTTCACTATTGGGTTCCTGGAAAATGCCTCCCTTCTCCAGGTATCTTGTTCCTGGGTTTCCACCAACAGGGAACAAAGCCCTTCCCCTGAATTCAATACTTCAAAACAAAGGATTGCTGGCTTTGCATCATACATTCATTATTTCTTCCCTCCAGGGGGAAGGAATCGCTTCCCTGGATCACAGGTTTGATTCTTCTTGTAAACTCAATTACCAGAAGAATGAGTCCCTTCTCCCGGTATCTAGCTTTCAGTGTTTTCCCCACGCAAAGCCAGGAGGAATGATACCCTTTCCCTGGACTCTGGTTTCACTTGGTTTCAGAATATCACATTGCCAGGGGAATGGCTCCCTTTTCCTGGCCTTCCGGGCTTTGTTCTCACACTCGCTTGGCTTTTACTTTTACAGTTCCCAACACCAGGGGAATGACTCCCTTCCCCTGGCATTTCTTGGCTTTAGTTTCACACTTCACAACACCAGGGGAATGACTCCCTTTCCCTGGCCTTTCTTGGCGTTAGTTTTACAGTTCACAACACCAGGGCGAATGACTCACTTCCCTTGGCCTTTCTTGGTTTTACTTTCATGGTTCATGCTGCCAGGGGGGGAATGTCTCTCCCCTGGTCTTTCTCAGGCTTTTTATCACAATTTACAATTACAGGGGACATTTCTCCCTTTCTCTGGCCTATCTCTGGCCTTGTATCACAGTTCACAATGCCAGAGGGAATGTCACCCTTCCCTTGGCCTTTCTCATATAAACATTTGTTGGTGGGTACCCGGATCCAGGTTTTTATGGCCCTTCATCTGGGCAGACCTGGTTCACTCGCCTGCCAGGTAGTGCCACAAAGTAGATGGCTAGTGAGGATCCCCTCCTCAGGTTGCATGTCCCCAACCCTGTTGTCTCCTCTGTATTTTGTTCCTGATATACCTGGTTCACTCTCCTGCCAGGTACTGTCATATGGAAAATTGCTTAAGATATTCTCCTTAGATATAGCTGGGACCCAGACCCCGGACTTGAGGTTCCTCTTGCCCCTTTTCTCAATCACAACACCCCATGTACCTTCTGGGACTCTGCTGTCTCTTTTCCGTTGGCTGCATGCTTCTCTGACATCTTGTTCGGCTTCTCACGTTCTTGTGCTGTATCTGCAGTGCTTCTCTATGGGTGGGTTGCGCGCTCTGCCACAACCATGTGGTCAGGTCACTGCTTCCACCTGGATCTGTGCTCCTTCAATTCCCCGGTCTGCCCAGCCACGGCAGACCATATAGGGATTCCTCGGCTCCCTCGCACATGTTCTGGTCATCAGCAGCCTCTCTCTTTCACGCTGGACATCATGAGAGGGTCTGACAAAAAGGCAAGTCCTTCCTCTCTCTTTATGTTGAATAAGAAATGACAGCTAGAATGCTCATTCAAGTTCTTAGGAGGATTCTTCCTCATTTTACACCTCCTCCTCATCTCAGTCCTTGTCAAGGGGGTTCTTCATTAAGTCATCCCTACTCTTCCTCGTCTTAGTATCTGTCAAGGAGATCTTCATTAAGTCATCCCTACTCTTCCTAGTCTCAGTCACTGTAGGGTATTCAATCTCACATATTTACATGGAAGTATGTGGGATGGAAGTGAGGGATGAGAAGGTGGTCCTCATAGATTGAGGGAAGGTAAAGGAAGTGGGTGGAGCTTGAGTGGTGTTGTACCCCATTCTCCCAAAAATGTCCTCCCTGATCCCCAGAGGGGGAGCCTCTCCTGCTGAGTACCACCACCAGGGGGACTATTGGGTATCAGCCTCATTGCCCTGACCTAATGGGAAGGGTCTCCCCCTCGAGGAGAAGTGACGACATGTTGGGATTCACCACATACCCTTCCCCTAATACCTCAGACTTCCTCGTCTTCTAAAGGAAAATGGGACAGGAAATCCACGTTTTCGTGCTACTTTCCCCTTCTGTGTTCAACACCCAAAGGGTTGAGGATCAAGGAGCCACTGCATTAGAATTTGGTTGGTATCCTTTCTAAGACTGAGCCATGTCAGGGGTGAATGTTCCGTGATCATTTTAAGGTATCCTACGGGCCACTTTATCGCTAAAGCTTCTAATACAATGGTGGCATAATTCCTCTCTCGTGGGAATAGTCTTTGGCTGATGTAAAGCACCGAAGGTTCCACCCCATCATATTCTTGCGATACGACTGCCCCTATCCCTACCTTGGAAGCATTGGTTTGAAGCAAAAACGTTTTGTTAAAGTTAGGGACATTTAAGACTGGTTTGCTACATAGAATGGACAGGTTATCAAAACGGGCATGATCTTCTTTTTGCTATCGTAATTACTGAGGGTCTGCATTCTTTAATTTATCACTTAAACAGGAGGTAATGGCGGAGTAATTAGGGATGAACCTCTGTAGTAACCAGTAAGTCCTAAGAAGGCCCTCAGATCCCGTTTAGTTTTGGGAATGGGTGTTTCTTGAATGGCCCAGACTTTTCTAACTGTTGTTGAACCTGTCCATTTCCCACAAAGAAACACAAGTACTTAACCGCTGATTACGCTAAGTGTTTTATTTGGGGGTTAGCTGTTAGGCCACTTCATTTAAGGGCTCTAGTAATTTCATACAGATGGTACATATGTTCATCCCAGGTGTTGCTATGAATTAAAATGCCGTCCCTGATAGGAGCCACACAAACGAGAATAGGGCTGCAAAATCTGGTCCATTAACCTCTGGAAAGTGACAGGAGAGCCATGGAGCCCAAATGGAAGTACTTTCAAATGAAATAGCCTGGTAGGGGTTGAGAATGCTGGTTTTTACGTGTCTTCCAGGTTTAATGGTACCTGCCAATAGCTCTTGGTAAAATCAATCGTTTTTTTTATTTTACTTTGCACATTTTATTGCAAGATTTATAGCAGAATACAAAAAGTAAGCCCGAAATTTAAATAACATGCACATTATTCCTTGAATGATGGCAATCAACGTATTGAAAATATTATCAATCAGTGAACTACTAACCATGACATGCCTATTGTATGATAGATCAATCGCATTGCGAATAGTCCAAGCTTCTTCGAACAACATAAGCTCGCTACTCCTGTATATCGATTGGGGATCAGGTAGGACCAGAAGAGAACAAAGGAAAGAACTGAGAAAAAAGGACAAGAAGGAAGAGAAGAGAGGAGAGGAGTACAGAGGGGGAGATAAAAAGAAGAAAAAAAGAAAAGAAGGGGAATTAAAAAGAAAAGAATAGAAGAGAAAAAGAGGAGTGACAGGAAGTGGAGGAAGAACTCAAAAGAGAGAGAGAAGAGAAGGAACATCCAACATTTTAGGATGCCAAAATTGTTATTGCATTTCCCATATTCCCTGCCACCCTCTGTATCCTGACAGGCCATATTGGTGAAATAATAGATAGAGAAGCCCCGCCAGCAGTAAGTCTTCTTCTCGATCAAATAAATATGCCCATACCTCTTGGTGTCCCCCCAAAAAGTCCTCCAGCAACACCAAGGGGTTGGGCCTAGGCGTTGTAATTGTTGTCTTTTCATATAAGTAAACAGTTGGTTAACTATTATGACTCAATGATAGAAAGTATTTAACTAGTGATCAGGATACATTGTGGACAAATGTGAACAAGGATTTGGATATCTATAGAGAATTAATATGATACGCAACACCAACATGCCCTATGACATAGTGAATGTTCTAACAGTTTATCTATGTTCGGCACAGATTCTTTAACAACTGTGAGCAACAAATTAATACTCCTAAGCGGACATTCATGTTAAATAACACCAAGGAGGCGCATGAAAGGATGTGTGCGTAACTTTTGAACGGATCAACCTATCAACATATTTCTCACCTTTATATTCTCTTTCTAATTTTCCCTTCGCCCTACCCCATGTTTCCCTTCTCTCTTATGTTGATTACTGTTTTCTTCAATAATTGCATTTTTTCATGTTTTCATCTTGCTTTTCACAAATATTGGATGTTTATTGAATCCTGTGCAATTTTCTGAAATTGATTATGTTTTTTGATTATTTGAATCATACACTGATGTAAATCGATTAATTCTATACTGTCCATACTGTTTTCGCATCAATATATGAGGGCTGTTAATTGCAAATATGCCCATTAAATCAAACTAATACCACAAATATTTCATGCTCATTGATTTATTCCTTGTGACAAGAACTTGATATCTATCAGGTAGGGCAAGCGCATTGATACCGACACAAATCATGATTTATACTTTACAGTCTTCGACAAGTGTTAGCCTAACCAGTATCGGAATCTGCAGCTGTCTTTCACTGAGACTTGAGGTACTCTTTGTGACTTCTGACCTGAGCGCACCCACCACCTGGTCTTGACCCCATCCCACAATCAGTATTCCAAAAGCTAGGTTCTGCTTGGTGAGAACCATATACGTCAGAATCACTAACAGGGAGATGTTCAGTTTAACTTAGACCATGACCCATTAATTAGTTAATCTTTTATAACAAGCTAAATACCGAAGACCAGTCTCTAAGCGCGGGACCGGGATTCAGACCTCTGTTGCTCTGCGTTGTCTTGCTTCCAAGACAAACACGTCACCCTTGTGCTATCCTCCCAGCCCACATTCATAATTTTGGACTTTTATGACCTGTATAATCCAGGTTTTTATTAAATTGGGTGGTAACTGCATTCCTGCCTCCCTTTGCCATGGATCTGCTCACCCTCCCCACCCACTGCATTTTAAGCAGCTTAGCTCCTTGTATGGGAGATGGGTTTCCTGAATTAAGACTATATGGGCCTCCAGTTTATACAGGATAGAATGTCTTTTGATAGGGGCCCGTAACCCCTTTACATTTCAAGAGATTGTATTAACCTTGATTCACATCAGGAGAACAGCACAAATAGGTTGCATATCAGCCTTGTATGTAAGGTATGGTCCAGGACGCAATGGATGGGCTTGTCCTCACAGTGGGGATGGTTGTTAAAGACCTGAAATTGGTAGCTATCCAGCAAATTAAAGACAGAAGAGAAAAGAGTAAGAAGTTATTGAGAGGGAGAGTATCACCAAAGGGTGGAACAATAGCCGCAAACCATGTACAACACATGTATGCACGACCTTCATGCCTCTATATGTCCATAGGACGTAAGGACCTTGACCAATTGAACTATCCTGATATCTCTGATACCATGGAAGGAAGGGAACAAAAAACAAAAGACCTCCTATCCCTGTTTTATTTTTCTGCAGTTACAGATACACAACCCACCAGCTGTCCTTTAGATGTGTTACCCGTTATACTTATTTTAGAGGATCATGATATTTTTTCACCATTTATTCAAAGGTTTATCAATGCCTCTTTCGTACATTGTTTTGTTCCTGCAACTATTAAAGATGTGGTGGTTACCCCTCTTTTAAAGAAACAAGGGCTGGATCCGAAGGACCCTTCTAATCTCAGACCTATAACTAATATCCCTTTTCTTCTCAAGATAATCGACAAAGTGGCCACTATGCAAATGCACTTGCATGTGGAAGCCTGAGGTGTTCTTCATAAGAAACAGTCCGGCTTTCAATGTGCTCATGGGACTCAAAGTGCCCTATTACTTCCTTTCTTCTCCTGCTGGCCCTCCTCCCCTTTCCTAGGCTATCTTGCCCCCCCTACCTCTCTGCCCCCTCTCGGGCTCCTTCTACACCTCCGCAGGGCGTATCTCTGATCTGTACCCCTCCCCGGAAGTCCTTCAAGGATGGAAACCTTCTCCACATTGCCACTCTTAACTCTCGCTCTGCTGTCAAACATGACTCTGATATCTGCTGCCTTCTTGAAGAACTTGACCTAGATGTCCTCGGTTTCACTGAGACATGGTCATGGCCAGATTTGTCACCAGCTTTGACACTCTCCTTCCTAACGGCTACAAGATCCTCTCCGCGCCCAGGCCCAACCGCTGCCTGAGTGGATTCCTGCCTCTGTCACTCCTATGCAGACCTACTCCTCTTTTGAATGCCTCGTTTGCAGGCTCTCTCTCTCCCCCATTCCCTTTCTGTGGCTACTATCTATCGGCCACCTGGTCAGATTTCTTCCTTCCTCTCTGAGTGGGCGGACCGCTCCTTCTCACTCCTGGCCTCAACCACTCAACTCCTCCTTCTTGGAGACTTCAACATCCACCTGGATGCCTCCTGTCCCCCTCTGGACTCTTTCATGACCTCTGCGACTCTCTCTCACTCAACATTCTCCCCTCTGGCCCGACTCATTCTGCAGGGCACACTCTTGATGTTCTGATCTCCTCAGACATTCCCCTCTCTGTCCCTCTCTCCACTCCTTTCTCCTGGAGTGATCACTTTCTCCTATCCTCCCACCTCACCCTCACTACCCCTGAGGCCAAGCCACCTCCAGCACTGCCACCCACTTTCTCGGTCATCCGACCCATGAAGCGCGTGTCAGTTGAGGCTTTCGCCGCCACCTTCTCACCCCCTCATCCCTCTTTGGCTGACTCTCATCCTGACATAGCCCTCTCCTCGCTCCACTCTTATATATCTGATACTCTTGATATCCTTGCCCTATCATGAAAATCCGCCTGAAGCCCAAAGCCAAGTGTAACTCCTGGTATGACTCAGACCTCGTCACCCTAAAACGCAAGTGCAGGGTAGCCGAGAGGAAATGGCATGCTTCATGTTCATCCTCTGACAAACTGGCCTGTCGCCTGATGCAAAGGCAATACCGGCTCTCCGTCCTCACCAAGAAGAGAGCTCATATCCAAGCTCGCATCTCTAAGGCATCTAACAACTTGGATGAACTCTTTAAAATCTGCAAGGAACTGGCCAATCCTGCCGCAGTCTCTACCTCTCCTGTCCCCTCCCAGGCCCTCTGCATGGCACTGGCTTCTCACTTCATTTAAAAAACTCAGGAAATCCTGTCCCCACTCTCCTCCTATTGCCTCCCTCCCTCCATTCCCTGCTCTTCCTCTGGCCCTTTTGTAGCTACCCCCGCTCCCTCCTTCTCTGCCTTTCCCCTTTTCTCTGCAGATGAGGTTTCTAGACAAGTCCGATCTATGAAAGTCTCGTCGAAACAGGTTCACCCCTGCTCCTCCAAAACTATCAAGGACCACATCGACTCCCTGGCTTCTGCCCTGGGTGACTTCTGCAATCACTCCTTCACCACTGGAGTCTTCCCATCCCCCCTGAAGCAGTCCCTTGTGCACCCTCTTCTCAAGAAACCCTCTGCCGACCCCTCCTACCCAGCCAACTATCGCCCAATCGCCCAAAAAAAGCAACACGTTGGTGGTAGCTCTCTCTCTTCGTCTGTGGCCTCCCTCTGGAACAGCCTTCCTGCCTCCCTGAAACTTGAGGAGAACCATCTCTGGTTCCGGAAGCACCTCAAAACCTTCCTCTTTGCTTCTGCTTTCTCTTCCCCTCTCCCCTGCTGAATTCCTGGCTGAAACTGCACTGGATACCTGACTACCCTTTCTGATCTCGGGCCCAGGCCTCACCAGTTGCACACCTGCACTGCCTCCCTGGCAACCCCTGCGCCTGGGGACTGTTTTCTGTATCCCTACAGTCCCCCTACCAGCAGCTATGTCTGCACTTAACTTGCACTTACCACCAGCTGGCCGCTTTTTATTTATTTTTATCTTAATATTCTACTATTCCATGTACAGCACTTCCCCTCTCCCTTCCCCCATGCACTTTTCCCTTTCCCCCTCTCCTGCACTTGCGGGATCTGCATGATACCTGGCCTAGTAGGATCGTTGTCTGTCTTCCCTTTGTTCCCCCTCCCTTGCCTCGTCGCGCCTTGAAACACTTGTGTATAGGCACATTATAAATGCCATATCATATCATACCATATTAGATCTTCAAACCCACATGCTTTCGGCACTGGAAAGTAGGGGTTCAGGACTGTTGATTCTCTTAGACCTATTAGCAGCTTTCAAACTCCTAGATCATCAATGGCTGTTGTGTAGGCTGACTGATATTGGTGAAAAATACAAAAGGGTGGGGGAAATGTCCCAGGAGCAGTAGGGAAAGGGACTACAAATATACTATAACAAGAAAGTCTGTACTGCTTTTAATACAAATCTCAATAGGTTCAGTTTCAATTGTTTCCCTGAGCGTACCATTACGATATCACACATTTTAGGATTCTCTTAAAGCAATCGAAGCAGCCCCAAGTTTGTGAAAAAATTCTTTGAATGTTTATTTCACAAGAAACACGTATGCATGAATATTTGGTGAAAAATAGAAAGCATACGTAGTTTGTAAACAGTGAAAGATATAATACAAAAACCAACTGAATATGATAACATGTGATTTCAAAATTAGTGAAAAACGAGCTGCAATAGAAAATTAATTATCAATTTCTTAGAACAAAAGTGAAATACTGAAGGAAACTAGACACATAGACTGCCAATCGTGGAGAGTGACCTAATTATGAGTCCACATACATGGTTTAGTGGCTTAGTGAGGGGCCACTATAGAGCTTATTTTCATAAACGAAGGGCAGAGTCTGAATTCGTTCTGTTTCCTGTATTTCGTTGACAGGTCTGTCTACGTGTAAGTGTCAAAAAATAATAATCCTGGAACTACAAAAAGTTCAACTTGACATCATTAAACCACGTTTCGGCAAAGGTGCCACCTGTCTGGCCATGAATTCCATAGCATAGTAAAAGTTGCCTTCCTCAGGGCGAGATACCTCACAACAACTGGACCCTAATTGGTTGGCTGTGGGTGAATAGAAAAACAGGCGCGATGTGGGCAGGGAAGCCCAGTCTTAGGCGTCTGGTAGAGTGGAACCGGGGTAATCCACGGAGTAACTACATCAAGGCAGAGGTCGCATTGGAAAACACACTCTTATAGGGAAAGGCTTGCAAGAAGGTACTTGGTGGAGTCTGTTCCAGAATATGTCATTCAGCATTGCATGTTGGAAGAATTCCTGAGATGTGTTTAATCACATCAGAGAGTAGACCTAATACGAAGTAAAACAGAAGAACTAGCCAAATGTCTCCTTGTGTGCTGGGTATGCGTGGAGAGGTGCTGGCTTACCGCCTCCAAGTTTACTGGGAGGAAGCGTAGGGTGCTGCCTCTCAAAAAAGACTCGAGCTGACGTCTTGCTGATGGCTCCTGGTTTGCACTGGTCTGCAGAGGCTCTGATATTGGTGGCCTCTCAAGAGAAGCCGCAACATGGATGGAATCCTTCCTTTGTGGCCGAAACTCTAGGATCCATCGGGGAGATGCTTCCTCTGACTCTGAGCCCATTCTGTGCGGGGTCCTGCAAGGGGCATGTTTATCCCCATCTCTTTTTAATATTTACATTCAACCACTGTGAAAATAGAGAGAATAGGTTTTTTTGTGCTAATTATACAGATAATTTCCAGCTCTCTATTGAACTCAGTGGAGATTATGCAGTTGATCAAGAAAAGTTAAGTGAAGTAAATATGCTCTTTAAAAGCTGGATGCCCTCTAACTGGCTGTGTTCAAATGCTAGTAAAACAGTGCTTATGGTATATGGGTCAAAGCATGCCCATGATGGCCTGGGGCAGGAATACGTGAGCTTCCGCATTGATGGGGGCCTTGTCCCCGTGGCCAGTGAGGTTAAAACTCTTGGTACCTTCATGGAGGCCACGCTTAATGCAGACGCCCATGTGAACTACATAGTAAAGAACTCTAATTATCATCTAAGAGTCCTGAGACAGATTTGCCCGATGGTCTCAAAGAAAAACCGTGAAAAGCTGGTCCAAGCTATCATTCTACCGCTGCTCGACGATTGTAAATACTTGCTACGGGGAGCAAGCAAGGAATGCATGTATAAGCTTCAGAATCTTCAGAATGATGCAGTACGCATAGTGTGCAACATTGCACGCAGAGACCCGGTATCTAAGCCCCATAGGGAGCTTCATTGGCTCCTTGTGGTAGCCAGAGTTCAATCCAAGATACTCACGTGAGATCATAAGTGCCTATTTGATGCTGCTCCATATTACCTAAAGGAGAAACTGGTGCTTTATAAACCAGGCAGAAGCCTGAGATCATCCGATGCTCATAGTTTAAGGATCCACTGATTCAAGAGAACCTGGGGGCATGGTCGGTGCTTTGCCATTTTGATTGCAGAGGCTTGGAATGAGCTTCCAGAGGCTCCAAGGAAGGAAGAAAATCATCTCACTTTCATAAATCTCCTGAAAAATGGACTATTTGCCTGGGCAGGTCCTCAACCGTTTCTGTTTGTAGCCTGTTTTGGCTTGTCCATTTGTCTTTCTTCTGTGTAGCGCCTGGATGCCGATGGGCTTTGGCACTCTAGAAATATACATAAATAGAAATAGAAATAAGAGATACTGCCAGGAGGAGTCAGAAAGATCCCCATCCTGAAAAACGACCCCTCTTTCTGTGTTGACTGCTAAAGGTCTTTTCGAAGGAGAAGATCATGGGAGGAGGGAGACATCCCACGACTCGCCCCCAGCCCCCTTCCACAAAAAAGTTCAGAGTAAAATTTGTCAGTAGGTTCATTATATTATCATAGGTGCTCTAATTCAGTTCCATGCTACTCAATATTCTCTGCCTTGCGGGCACTCATAAGGGTATCTGCAACTTTGATAGCTCCTTGTACTTAATTAGGGACCTGGATTTGTCCCTTTGTTCGCCTGCGCTATGAGGAGGGATTGCTGTATCCAGTGACCTGAACCGTGGTCTAGATGAGGAAGACTTTAGAAACCTGAAAAGGGACTCCAGGTCTGCTTGTGCAGTGTGTAGCAGCCTTCTCATGTTCTTGTTCTGACACACAAGGAGGGGCGATTTCCATGGGCTGCTCTGACGAGGCATCCAAGAATTTCCATAGATCATCCGGGTTCTCAAATAACTTCTGCACCCCTGTTAAAATAGTGATTGCCATCCTAGTGGGGGCCAAGAGCCCATATCTTATATCGATACTTCATAATGTAGGCCGTAAGGAGATGAAATGCTTCCTTTTGAACATGGTAGCTTTAGAAAAGTCTTGCGATATGTATTGAATCATATGAATTGAATATGTGCAGGCTTTTTCTTTGCTGCCTCCAGAGCTTGAAAACCTGAGTATGACGAATAGACATGCTATCATGGGAATGGGTTTTTCCTCTTGATTATTTCCTCCAAATCTACTTGGTGCCTTATTGTACTTTGAGTCGAGCAGAGAAATTTAACTGCAACACAGTGAGTAGCCATTTCTCCAGCCAAGAGATGGCATACGTTCTTTCTGAGACCCCAAACATCCTAATATTATTCCATCTGCTTCTATCCTCTAATTGAGCAATGGCAGATTCCATCTCCCCAATCTGTCCCTGCATATGCTCAATGCCTTCCATCCTGTCATCCACTCCTGAAATTCTCTCCTCAGCAAGCTCAATTCATCCCGCAAACGCATTTATATCTTTCCATAGCAATTTAACCTCCTCCGTCACTTCGTGACTGTGGCTGTCAATTGAGGTTTTAGTTCTCTGAATAGCTGAGCGTTCAGATGGGACAAGGCTGAAATCCATCTGTGGTGCTCCATAGGCATGAGAGGGGACAATTGTGCCACCAGGGGTGCTGTGTCAGAGTATTTTCACCCTATTTAAGTGCCTTCCTCGCAGCCATGCTTGAGGTGCACAGCACCCTCTTCCTTATGCAGTTACTTTCGTAGCTAAACTGCCGCGCTCCACTCCTAAAATGCCTAACCAGAACAGTTAGACCTGTGTAAGTCCCTGTGGAAAGCTCCTGTTCAAAATGGAAGCCGCTGTAGATATCCAATATTTAGATTATGAGGAGACAGTGGTTCACTGTGCCCTCTGCTGGCTGGCTCATCTTATTCCAGTGCAAAACGCCAACTTACATGGCCTCCGTGTGCGCGTCCGCTTCTCTTCCTTCACTCCTGCAGCCTGGATCTGCCTTGAAGGGACTGGCTTATCCACGACTCACTGAGAGGATGCAGGCACGGAACGGCAGCCATTACTATAGTGCAGGGCATCAACTGAGGCAGCGGTTGTCTCCTTCTTCCACAACCCCTCCAATGGTGACTTAATCCTGTTTGTCTGGTAGCCTGCAGGTACCGTTGTCCGTGTACATGTTATGAATTTTGTGGAAGGAGGCACAGAACTCTAATGGAGAGCGGCCATCTTACGGGCTTCCCCATCATGCCCAATCATTCGATACTTTTAATAGGTGCCATTCCAGTTGGCTGAGCCTCCTCTCTGCAGTGGGATTTTCTTATGCCTTGGACTGACACCTAAAGAAGAGAATTGAGTAAAGAATCAATCCAACATGCTAAAGAGCTATTGAATATGTGCCATTTGCCTTTGTGGATCAAGTCATCCACCGTAGCAGGTGCGATTGACTTTCTTATTGTTTGATTTTAATTTACTTTTCTGTTGATGGATTTCAACGTGTTGTCTTTCTGTTCCCGGGAAATGATTTTCCGGTTTTCCTCTGTGAGATTTTCTATGCAGATTAATGTTTGCGTGTGAAGCTTTATGTGGATTTATGTGGCTCCTGTGATTCTAAAGCGTCTTGTTTTGGATAATATGATCGCCATCAGTTCCAGTAATCTGCCATAGTATCCGTACCAGGATCCTCCTTGAGTTGACATATGGGAGCTAAGCTTGCGCCCGAGATAGTGAGAGATGGCCCCATTTGTAAATATCAGCAGCTTCTCACTTAATCTCCCTACTTCCTTTTCTTGCACAAGGCCATCATAAAAACAGGTTTCTCATATGCTTGGAGCCTGAATCCCCCTTGGTCTTTCATGGTCTCTTCTCGGTTGTCGAAATGTGCTTCATTCAAATAACTGCAGTCTGATTTATGATCCTTGCACAGGGGAAATCATAACATTATGTTCAGTGGTGCTAGGGCACTGCATAAAATGTATCCCAAAAGGCAGGTGAAGAACATGTAGAGAGATTATGTGTTTATTTTAACAGCAGTTGCTTGCGGGCTTTTGTTAAATTGCTTGAATATATATAGTTACGACCCACAACAAGGAAAATATCTACCCTTTGGTGGCGCAGCTATTGAACATTTAGAGCTGAGTACAAGCCTCCTGCTTGCTTTCCTTCCTCACCTTTTAGTCGTATTTATAGGCCTGGAGCGTAAGGGATTGGGGAGGGGCACCACGGGGCCCATACTCACCATGGAATAATACAGAATCGGAAGAAATGACCGAATCCAAAGGTCCGACCTGACCAAAAGTCAGAAAATGCATACCACCAAAGGTTCGCACACCAAAAGTTCGAACTTTGGTGGTATGCATTTAAGGTAGATAAAAAAAAGAAAGACTGCGGGGGCTGCAAGGATGTCCCCCACAACACACTGCTCACTATACTGTGTAGTATGGTGAGCAGGGGTTGCGGGGGACAACCCCGCAGCACACCCGAGAGAAGAAAAAAAAACAGGGGATGCGGGGGTGTCTCCTGCATCACCCCACTCACTATACTTTATAGTATAGTGAGCGGGGGTTGCGGGGGAAACCCCTGCAGCTGCCCGAAAACAAAAAAAGAAAAGGACCCTGCGGCGCTGGTTCCCGATCACACAAGTGAAGGGAACTGGCGCCGCAGGGACATAAGGCGTCTTAAAAGGTAAGTAGGGTTTGGTTATGTTGGTGGTGTGGGTGTAGGTATGTAGGGTTTTGAAATGTATGTTTGTATGGAATTTATGAACCTTTTGTGGTGCGTACATTTCCCATGCAAACTTTTCCATCGCAGACTTTTCCGTGATGGAAAAATCACGCAGATCCGAATAATACCAAGGGTTATTTTATAGAGATTACGTGGGAAGTACAGTGTGGCCGCTAGTGTAATAATGGAGTACCCACACCTTTGTAAATTGGAGTTCCCTCATTTGTATAGGGGTGTTCCTAGGTGAAGAGAAGGCATTTCCTTTTCTGTACCCACATTAAAGATGCACACAGACACAAAGTGGTCCTTCAGGAGATGTATCAAATGTCGGCAGATGTTCGCCCCAGGAGTTGATATCGAGATGGCACATAGGTGTCCCTATGGTTGACAGGAAACCCTTAATGGGCAGAGGGGGTTGCCAGTGCTAGGCCTCTTAAATCCGATCTAGGTGCCACCTCGCTACCTTCCTCTACCACTTATGCAGCTAGACATTGGAAATGATAAATACACAGGCACTGATTTCAGATTAAAAACTTGTTTAATGTCCAATGTCACTTACACACCACTTCGCTTACTTGTCTTTGTCCACAGCAAATTTGCTGCAAGGCGCATACATGTAAATAACTGTACTTAACATATACATTAATAGATAACTAGCTATACCTGGTGCATTGTACACAGTTCTAGCACATACTTTCTCTAGCACTCTCTCTCTATGTCTGTCTGATGTTGCTGTCTCTCTATCTCTGTCTTTGTCTATCTCTGTCTCTCTCATTTAGCAAGGGTTGTATTGTCCTCTTTGCGTTTGGAAGAGCCACCCCAACACATTGCTGACAGCAGCGCAACCAGAGATAAGGGGTTGTATTGTCCTCTTTGCCTTTGGAAGAGCCACCCCAACACATTGCTGACAGCAGCGCAACCAGAGATAAAGCACAGATTTCTTGAAGAGGTGGAGGGCTATGTGCTTTTTTATGGTTGAAAGTAGAATGAGACCTGCAGTCAGGGACATCCCCCGAGGATAGGACCGGCGTGGTATTTGGAGACACATATTGCCATGGTGTTTGCCTTGCAGCAGTGTCACCATCACATTTGTGGGTGCATTGTCCACACGGAGTGAGGTGAGGGGTACACTGAAAGACTCTGAGCGGGTGCTGGTTTTCTGACAGACTTGTAAGGGGCCAGAGTATCAGGCTGCATGGTGTACAATTGCATAGGTTATTTTCTTTTATTTATTAGTGTTTGTGCATACTGTAACAATGCACAGGTTCAGCAGCACTAGAATTAATTGGCCAGTCTGCATAATTAAACATTACAATGGTGCTCACAGAAGAAACCGGAGAATACCATCAGACCCTGTAAAGACTGGAGGGTGGTATATGTACTTCTGCCCACTATATGTTTGGGGTAGAGGCACAGAGGCACCCAGCCAAGGCTCTCAATTACTAGACTGGATGAGCAGCCAAGGCTGAGACTTAAGAGAGGTAATATAGGCTGGTTCCTAGGTACAGTGAATGCCCAAGACCCCACAAAGGAATGTCCACACAATGTGCTAGGTGCTCCCCTGGCTCTTTTATTCACTTACATAAAGGATAAAATGTTAGGTTGGTATATGCGCATAAATAAGACTGACTTTGTACTAGAAATCTAATCAGGTAACTTAACTAAATATAAACAGTTCTATGTGGTACCAAAATTACCTTTAGGTTCAGTTGTAATGCACAAGCTGCAGAAAGCGATTATAAAGCATTTACATTACTATGCAATGGTTAACCTCATAGGCATCCGTGTAGAAAGGCAGTATATGTAATATACTGCCAGTTTAATATCTAGAACACCGGCAGAATGCTTTCTTTAAGAATAAAAATGCAATACTGTGTGGGGATCCCCCCACCTGGGCAACCTGTAAGGGTTACTTTATGTTGTATGTTAGAGCCACGTCCAAATATGTTCATTAATGGTCTGCTTTTTTTTATACAGAGCCCACTACCCCAAAGTACCTGGGAAGCCATAGGTGATTATAATCCAAGACGAATCTGGACCCCTGGATGAATCCTGAGGATGGAAGTTGCTCTTCCTCTTCACAGTACCTGGGGCGCCTTGGAAGGTGAAGTGGTGAAGTTTCTCTATTTCACTGGATGATGCCCCTCAAGGACGGACGCCCCTTGGGAGTCGCTGGGACGTCAGTGTCCAGCAGGAGAAGGAGCCAAGCAGTGTCGGAAAGGCTGCAATGCAGGTCTATCACAGTGGTAACTGCTGTCGGGTTGCTACGCCAGCTGCGGATGTACCACAAAGATGAAACTTGCTGTGGGCCTCGTCAGGCCTGGGATGAAGAAGAAGAGTCCTTTGGTGGTCGTTGATGACTTTCGGTGCTGACGGGTGCAGTGGCAGCAGCAGATGTCGGGTTTCAGTATTTTGCAGTTGGCTGCCTTTCAGTTCTTCGAGGCTGCAGTCGCAGCACGGACAACAGGGTGGCTTTTGGTGACTTGGACTCAAGTACTGGACTGGAAAGCGGAACACTCACCAAGTCAGGACCCTCAGGACAAGTTCTTCATGGATTGGTGGCAGGAAACCCACCAGATGGCACTCCTCGGCAGGCAGCGATGAAACATGCAACAGATGTGGCTTCATATATTGCTGATCAGAATTTAGTCATATGTGCTATGACTGAAACATGGTTATATAGTGCTGCTGGTCCTACCATAGAATTAGCTGTGCATATCGGCTACGGTCTATCGTTCCATGTTCTTTCATCGACTGAAATTACAACGGCTAGCATTAGAACGTGTACATTCTAACAAAAACCTTCATCGACATTTCTTTTGATGTTTTTTTTGTTTTTTGGGCAGTTACCCCCAAATCCCTCTACCCCACCCATCTTTACCTATCCCTTACCCCCCAATCCCTTATCTGCTCTTTCCCACCCCCACTAAAAAGTTCGATGAACTTTTTCGTTAGAATATACACTTTGAAATGCCTGGCTTTGCAATTGAAGGCGATGAAAGGACGTTGTACCCAGTCTATGAAGGCACGATCAGGAGAATGGGAAAGGGGCGGAGTGGCTCTTATATATAAATCAGATCTGGAAGTATGGGAGGTGTATATCTGTCATATACAGGACTGTGAATATTACATGTAAAATCAGGACTGGTCCTGAAAGTACCCTGAAATTAATTCTGATCTTTCAACCTCTGGCCACTATGAAAGACTTCTTCTTTCATCTGAGCAATGCTCAGACCCAAATTCAAATTACTGCTTATGGGTGATATTAAGTTATGGCTTGGATGCAAGGAGGATCCTGCAGTAGAAACACTTGAAGCTTCTTTAAACAAGCTTGAGTTTAGGCAGCTGGTTAAGGTACCGACGCAAGAGAAGGGTAACACACGAGATTGAGTGGCAACTCACAATATAATGACCAGATATGTGAAAGGAACTCCCTGCCCCTGGTCAGATCATTCTTTTGTTCAGTTTAATATTATTTGTGACCAGAAAATGAGGTGTAGAGAGAAATCTCATTTACATCTAGAAACTTAAAGAAACTCACTCTTGCATCTATTGATGTTTGGTTATTACCGCTGGAGAGAATTGTTGAGAAGTTGGACAAGGTAGATGACATTACAAAAGCCCTTCAGGAAACAATGAAGAATGCTTTTAATGAGCCGTACGAAATTGAAATAAAATTAACAAATGGTTCTCACATGATCTTCAAAAATTGAAAGGGATAAAAACAAACAGTTTTATACATTGGAAAATTTCTAAAGACAATAAGGACAAGGACGCTTATAATTTGGCTTCCAAGATGTTTGAACAAGAAATTATTAAAGCATAGAAAATATGCTTGATAATAGAATTCAGAATGCCCAGTATGATTCAAGAGAACTATTGAGATGGAAATGACTATTTCCCACCCCCCTAGGCACTTTAAAGTGAGGCGAATCCGCCATCAAGTAGTGTAGTGTACAAGGGGCGAGAGAACCGCACTATAAAACCCGCTTCAGATATAATATAGCTTGAACAGCAGATGCATAACATTAGAAGACACATAGAAAACAATGCCATTTTGTAATATTGGCAGAGACACAGGCTTGCATGGCTGCGCTGCACCAGTCGAGTGCCATGGAAGGATTTTTACTAGGCCCAGATCATTAATGCAGGATGAGACCACACCACCAGTTCTCATGGAAGCTCACTTCCCTCTTGTCCCTTGACTATTGCAAACATTTAGTATCAGTAGGAGGAATGCACCCTGCAAGGCCGTGAGACAACTCCAGGCTCCTTGCCGTGCACATTCATCACACCCAAGGTGACAGCAGGCTTCAAAGCCCCACCCAGCCAACCCAGAGCCAGAGCCTACACCACTGTCCGGACCCCCACACCGCTTCATTCCATGATAGCGAGCAACCCCAGACCCCGTAGCGCATTGCACTTGCGCAATCTCAATGTCACCTGGCCTAGTAAGATAGTTGTCTTTGTCTTCCCTCTTTTCCCCCTAACTTGCCTCATCGCGCCTTGAAACACTTGTGTATAGGCGCATTATAAATGCCATATCATATCATATCATATCATAAACCAAAGTGACCATAAAGTATCTAAGCATGTGCAACTTTTTGACCCCTTAGCATAAAACACATCCTTTGTAACACGAGGTACAAGGAGGGATACATTACAGCTCAAAATAAGGGTGGAAGCCTTGAGTGCAAGAGGTGCGGTATCAACAAAGCCCAGAATGTGTGTGTCAGTATGACTGTTTTTCTTCCTCTCTTCCCCCTGGCACCAACCCCTAAGCCTCCCAGGTGCATGCCACAGTGATGTAGTAGTGGGCTTGCTAGCATAGTTTTAACATTTTAACTTATGAGAGACCTGAGCTTGAAGCCTGGCATAACATATGGAGCAGGATCATGTATACTGTCGTTCCAATCAACTGTGTGGATTTGAATCCTATATGTGATGTCGTCTATGATGCTGTGGCCCCTCAAAAAGGACCGACATGTATTCTGCAGTCAGAACGTTCTCGAACAGCGGAGTTCTTTGCTGATATTTTGTATTCTGTACAATTAAACCTTGTCCTTGCAAACTATCTCCTGGCTTATTTCCCTAGAGGGTTATATTCATTCTGGAGTGTGCGTAAACAGGACTTGCCTTCACTATTTAAAATTCTAAAAGAACTGGAAGACCCCTGTCCTAGCAAACACAATGGTCCTATTTAAAATACAGCACGGTACGGATTAATTCAAGCAGCCATGATAGGTACATTGGAGAGGATTAAGCAAAATATAGATGGTAAGATTTCTTTTTGGGGTATACTAGAGCCAAGGGCAGACAGTCTGATGCAGAAATACCCAGTCACCTTCTTTAACTTTCGGCCTGTTACTGAAGCTGAATTGTTGGATATTATTGCTATGGTTAAACAGACAAATTGTAAAGGAGATATCTGCCCTGCAAGTATTATAATCGCATGCTCTCCTCTTTTTATAGGTGCTCTGGTGAAATTTGTTAACTCTTCATTTCAGGAATGTCATGTGCCAGAAGAAATTAAGAGTGCTTGGATTACGTCTCTGTTAAAAAAACATGGACTTTGCCCTTTGGCTCCATCAATTACAGGCCCATTAAGAATACCATTTTAGATTGTGTTGCATATAGGCAGATTGTAGAATATTTTAACTGTCATAATGTTTTAAATAAGAGGCAGTCAGGTTTTAGACAGGGTCACAGTTACGGAAACAGCCTTGTTGTATTTGCAGTCGAGACTTCTGCAGGGCATGGATAAAGGACAGACTAAACCACCGATGCTGCTGGATTTATCTGCTGCCTTCGACCTGGTGGATCATACTTTTCTCATCACCAGGTTGAATGAAGAAGCAGATTTTTCAGATAAGGCAGCTGAGTGGATTTGCTAATTTTTAGGTCTGGAGTAAATTGGCTGAGTCTGAACCTGCTCAATTGCAGTATGGAGTACCCGGGGGAGCTTTCCTTTCTCCTTTGATCTTTAACATTTTTACAGTTCCCCTCTTTAATCTATTGGATGAGAATGGTATTGGGTTCACAAAATATGCCGATGACACCCAGTGTGTCATCCCACTTTTGGGATCATATGATAAGGATGTGAAGAGGGTGAATGAGGTATATGATGTTATTCAGATACAGATGGTGGAAAATGGTCTTGCTTTAAATAAAGAAAAATGCCATTACCATGCCGTCGGGGGTCATCTGAGGACGCGGTTGTCTCTGTCTTCGCCAGCCCCTCCAATGGTGACTTAAGGACTCTCCTGGTATCCTGGGAGCATGGCAGATCAAATCCTGTTAGTCTGGTTGCCTGCAGGTACTGCTGTCCGTGTACATGTTATGAATGTTGTGGAAGGGGGCAGGGCACGGAGAGCGGCCATCATATAGGCTTCCCCACCATGCCCCATCATTCGATACTTTTTATCGGTGCCATTCCAGTTGGCTGAGCCACCTTTCTGCAGTTGGAGTTTCATATGCCTAGGAACGACACCTAAAGAAGAGAGTTCAGCAAAGATTCAATGCAACAAGCTAAAGAGCTATTGCATATGTGCAATTTGCCTTTGTGAAATCAAGTCATTTTGGAGCTCCTGAAGCTGGCTGACAGCCATTCAGTGGCATAGCAGGCGCGATTCACTGCAGGCGAGCACCCACACATTCTTATTGTTTGACTTTAATTTGCTTTTCTGTTGATGGATTTCAACGCGTTGTTCTCTTCAAGGGGGAATGATTTTCCAGCGTTCGTCTGTGAGATTTTCCATGCTGATTAATGTTTCAGTTTGAAGCTTTACGTGGATTTATGTGGCTCTTGTGATTCTAAAGCGGCTTGTTTTGGATAATATGATCGCCATCAGTTCCAGTAATCTGCCATCGTATCCGTACCAGGATCCTCCTTGAGTTGACATATGGGAGCTAAGCTTGCGCCTGAGATAGTGAGAGATGGCTCCATTTGAAAATATCAGTAGCTCTTCACTTAATCTCCATCCTTCATTTTCTTGCACAAGGCGATGATAAAACAGGTTTCTCATATGCTTGGATCCTGAATCCCCCTTGGTCTTTCATGGTCTCTTCTCGGTTGTCGAAATTTGCTTCATTCAAACAACTGCACAGTCTGATTTATGATCCTTGCACAGGGGAAATCATAATATTATGTTCGGTGGTGCAAAGGCACTGCATAAAATGTATCCCAAAAGGCAGGTGAAAAACATGTAGAGAGATTAGGGGTCTAATTCACAGAAGTGTTTTATAATTGCAAAACCCCAATGGAAAGCGTTCCATGAATTAGGCCTTATGCGTTTATTTTAACAGCAGTTGCTTGTGGGCTTGTGTTAAGTTACGACCTACAACAAGGAAAATATCTAGCATTTGGTGGCACAGCCATTGCGAATTTAGAGCTACAGGCCTCCAGCATGCTTTCCTTCCTCACCTCTGAATTGTTTTTATTGGCCAGAAGGTTAAGAGATTGGGGAGGGGCAAAACGGGGCCCATACTCACCATGCAACTCACCAGGGGTCATTTAATAGAGATTACGTGGAAAGTACAGTGTGGCCGCTTCGGTAATAATGGAGTACCTACACATTTGTAAAGTGGAGATCCCTGATTTATATTGGGGTGTTTCCAGCTGAAGAGAAGGTGAAGAGTGATGTGGAAATCTGCACTCCCCCCCCCTTATAAGGTATATGACACGGCAGAAAGGCCAGGAGATACCGTTAACACCCATGCTATTTCAGACCAATTCCCAGTATGTCGAAAGCTACCCCTCAGCCAGCCCTACAAGCCGGGGGTGGTACAAGTCTACCACAGAGTGGATGAGGAGCTCCAGGCCACAACTAAAGAGACCTCAATTAACAGTATTGATTACCAAGCCAAGAATGCACGTTACTGACGTCGTTAGAGAAACCACAATTTAGCAGCGTTATACATGAAACACACATGCCATACGCACATTGAGACACAAGCCCACACTCGAAGACATGAAGAACACAACTGTACAGTTCAATTGTTAGAGGACAGATACATATACATACTGTCATTGCTTTTATTATTTTATCATTAGCTTAGCACAGCAACACAGAAATCACAAGAAACAAGTGATCCTGAATAAAGCTTGCAGATACTTATCAGCAAATAACCTTATGAAACTGCAGGAGCACCTATGGGACCTGACAGAGCCACGTGTGACTAACATATGGAGAATATAGAATAGCATGGACACTTTAGGAACTGCATAATGGTTTAGGAAAATTATATCAGGCCACAAGCCTCACAGCAAAAGCTGAGCGGAGTTGAAATCAGGCTGGACTAGAGCAAACATGTGAGACAGAACCCGCTGCCAAGACCACCAGATACGAGTAACATTCCATTCCCTGCACGGCAGTAATACCAGCTGCAATAAATGCAAATAATTCAGAGCTTCAGAGCTCCAAATTATGGTCTCCAAACACATGACCCGGCCGACTCAGACAATGGACAGAAACCAGTGCTGGGAAAGGAAGTTGATCCCACGCCGCCAGAAAGAAGCTTGCAACAAAGGTGTTAGAACGTGAGACAAGTGTTGCATGAAATGAACGGGCACTCTCATAGTCTATGGTGGTACACACAAGCTACAATGCAAACACATAGTCATTCTCGTTACTTTGTGAAGGTACACTAAAGGCTGAGAACCTTTGTGGATCCCAGGCCTGGGGACGTCAGCTCTAGCCAACCACAGTTCAGGCTCCATGGAGTGGGTAACGATGGGCAAGAACCAATGGTAAGATCCTCACACTGTAACATTGTTTGAGATTGCAATTTGGGGATGGACCAGGCCAGGCACCTGATTTGCGAGAGCCAGTAGATGAACATGTATAGTGTCCGCTATAGGTGATCTATTACTCAGTACCCAATCCAGTAAGTTGTGACGTCACTATGTGCAACTTTAGGACAAAACGGGCCTGTGAGCCAGGTGACGTTGAGTGGTCTTCTGATTTCTTCTATCCTTGTACTGATCCCTGTTGGTTTTGCTCTAATAAAACACAGTTTGAACCTGCTGTCTGACTGGGTCTATGTTCCTTTTGGGGGAAGGTGTTGGGCCTTCCAAGAGTCTGCAAACTCCTAGTGGCCCTTTAGTATACCTGGGGTTTTGTCCCAACAATGGCATTTCCTTTTCTGTACCCACATTGAAGATGCACGCGGACACAAAGTGGTCCTTCAGCAGATGTATGAAATGTCGGCAGATATTCACCCCAGGAGCGGATATCAAGATGGCACATTATGAGCAGCAAGGACCCTCTAGGTCCCTATCAGCCAGATGGGCAGATGGGGTTGCCAGTGCTGGGCCACCTAAATTCGATCTATTTGTCACTACCACTCATGCAGCTAGACATTGGAAATTATAAATACAGAGGCACTGATTTCGGATTAAATACTTGTTTCATGCCCAATGTCACTTGCATTCCACTTCACTTACTTGTCTTTTCCCACAGCAATTTTGCTCCAAGGCACATACATGTAAATAACTGTACTTATACATTAATATATAACTAGCTATACCTCGTGTGTTGTACACAGTTCTAGCACATACTTTCTCTCGCGCTCTCTCTCTCTATGCTGTCTTACTGTCCGATGTTGCTGTCTCTTTCTTTCTCTCTCTTTCTCTCTCTCTCATTAAGCAAGGGTTGCATTGTTCTCTTTGCGTTTAGAAGAGCCACCCCAACACATTGCTGACAGCAGCGCAACCAGAGATAAGGGGTTGTATTGTCCTCTTTGCATTTGGAACAGCCACCCCAACATATTGCTGACAGCAGCGCAACCAGAGATAAAGCACAGATATCTTGAAGAGGTGGAGGGCTCTGTGCTTCTTTATCGTTGAAAGTAGAATGAGACCTGCAGTCAAGGCCATCCCCCGAGGAGGGGACCGACTTGGTATTTGGAGACAAATATTGCCATTGTGTTTGCCCTGCAGCAATGCCAGCATCACATTTGTGGGTGCATTGTCCACACAGAGTGAGGTGAGGGGTACACAGATAGACTCTGAGTGGGCGATGGTGTTCTGACAGACTTGTAAGGGGCCAGAGGATCAGGCTGCATGGTGTACAATTGCATATGTTTTTTTCTATTATTTATTAGTGTTTGTGTGTACTGTAACAATGCGCAGGTTCAGCAGCACTAACATTCAGTGGCCCGTATGTAAAAGTAAACATTGCACTGGTGCTCACAGAAGAAACCAGAGAATTGTGTCAGACCCTGTAAAGACTAGAGGGGGGTATCTGTATTTCTGGCCACTACATGTTTGGAGTAGAGGTACAGAGGCACGCCAGCCAACGCTCTCAATTGGTAGACTGGATGTGCAGCCAAGGCTGAGACTCAAGGAAGGTGATACAGGCTGGTTCCTAGGTACAGTGAATCCCCAAGACCCCACAAAGGAATGTCCACACAATGTGCTAGGTGCTACCCTGGCTCTTTTATTCACTTACATAAAGGGTAAAATGTTAGGTTGGTATACACAAATAAATAAGACTCACTTTGTACTAGAAATCTAATCAGGTAACTTATCTAAATATATACAGTTTTATGTGGTACCACATTACCTTTAAATTCAGTTGTAATGCACCAGCTGCAGACAGCTATTATAAAGCATTTAAATTACTAGGCAATGGTTAACCTCATAAGCATAAGTGTAGAAATGCAGTTAATATCTAGAACACTGGCAGAATGCTTTCTTTACGAATACAAATGAAATACTGTGTGAGGATCCCCACACTTGGGCACCCTGTAATGAGTACTTTATGTTCCATGTTAGTGCCCCGTCCAAATATGTTTATTAATGGTCTGCTTTGTTTTCTACAGATCCAACTAAGCCACAGGTGAACATGATCCAAGATGAATCTGAGATCCCTGGATGAATCCTGAGGATGGAAGATGCTCTTCCTCGTCACAGTACCTTGGGCACCTTGGAATTCGAAGTGGTGGAGTTTCTCTGTTCCACTCAACGATTCCCCTTGAGGATGGACTCCCCCTTGGAATAGGGAGTCGCTGGGACGTCGGTGTCCAGCAGGAGAAGGGAACCAAGCAGTGTTGAAAGGCCGCAATGCAGGTCTATCGCGGTGGTCCCCGTTGTCGGGTTGCTACTCCGGCTGTGGATGTTACCAAAAGATGAAACTTGCTGTGGACCTCGTCAAACGTTGGATGAAGAAGATAAGTCCTTTGGTGGTTGTTGATGACTTTCGGTGTTGATGGGGGCAGTGGCAGCAGCATATGTCGGGTTTCAGCATTTCGCGGTTTGGTTGCTTTCGGTTTCTTCGGTGCCGCATCCGCAGCACCGATGACAGAGTAGCTTTTGGTGACTTGTCCTCAAGTACTGGACTGGACAGTGGACCCTCACCAAGTCTGGACCCTCAGGACCTGTTCTTCGTGGATTGGTGGCAGGAAACCCACCCGCTGGCACGCCCCTGCAGGCAGCAACCCTGGATCTCCTCCGGCACGGAAAAGTGGGCAGATGTTGTGACTGCAGTGCCACTTGAAGATTCCTTGTGTTACTTGCAACTTTACCAGCTCCGGGGCAGCACTATGCCAGGGTACCCCTTTTTCCGGGCCGATACACAGCAACTTGGCTTCAAGCGGTCACAAACACTCCGCTGGACCCCAGGAGACACTGATGGACTTCTTGGTTTCAAGTTATCCAGGCACTCCTCTTCTGGACCCACAAGGATCCCTTATCCGGACTGCAGGCAAACAGGACTGGCTTCCAGGAAACTTTGGGTGAAGAGAAGCAGTTGCATGCTGTCCCCTCATAGCTACGGGAAGAGGTGCCTATCCATGTCATCACTAGATCAGTTATTCAATCAGCAAAGCAACATTTGGATTTCTTGAAGCGTTGCAGCAGCAGTACATCTTCCTCCAGCTGGATTCCAGGATACATTTTCATGCCTCAGTTTCAACTTTCAGCTTCTGACAAGGAGGTGACAGGTCCTTTTGTTATACAAAAATCTCCCCATTCACTCAGCTGGGCTAGGCTCAGTAAGTCAATCATACACAAGTGCATTCATGCAGGCAGCACCTAATCAGGCTCAAAGGCACTCTGGACATTCACCCAAAACCAAACACCCAAAACACAGGATGTGGATTGAAGGCAGCTCCACAGCCTTTCAGAGAATACCCTGTATTCATTGCAGTTTCAGTGAGGCATTGTGTCACACAACCAAAACCAGACACCCACAACACAAAATGTGAATTTACTACCCTTTCCACTCATGCAGGTTCCACCCCAAGGGTGTACCCACAACAAGCAGTCCCTGGGAAGGCTCCAGCAAAACAAAAGAGGCTCCAGCCAGTCTGGCAGAAGGAAGCCCTCGAGCCACATATGGTCCTTCCACCCAACAGACATTCAGGGGAAGGGAACATAGCCATGGCTTCCCAGGACTTTGAGAAACAAGGGGTAAAGGCAAAAGAAACCAAGAGGCTAGGGTGGCCGTTTTGCCTTTGTGTAGGAATCCATTGATTCCTATGGCAGGGCCTGGGTTCCCAAAAATGGAGGTTACCCAGAGCCGCTATCAAGCCAGAATATCGCTACCAGCAGCCCATACCCTGCTCTGTGGGCAATACACATATGCCCAAAAACATAAACCAGGAGAGGGTTATAGTGAAGTATAAAAACTAAAATTGTGTTTTGGGGAACTGCATTTTGTTCAAAAACAAGCAGGAGTGACAGATATTTTTGACCATGTTAAACCTATTGTAGGTTGATGAAAGGTCCAAAAGCAGGTCCATTGAGCCCTCTCCTCTTGACCGCTGCCTCATCCACTTGTCCTCTAACTCCAATCTCCAAAAGTTCATTCTAAACGAATCCGTGTGGCCCCTCTCATCAAGTCACTTCCTTTCTTGGGTTCAACCCAGGACTGGTGGTAATATCACTTTCCTGCTTGCTCTTTTAGCCCCTGTCACACCTGCCCCCAACGTGTACCCTCTGGTGATGATTAGGGGGGGGCGTTAACTCTTGGTGTCTCGTTCGGCGAGCTATCTCATACTGGATTGTCTAGTAATCTGTCTATCTAGTAACCGGTCTCGGGAGGATAGCTCAGGGTCAACGCGCTCATCTTGGAAGCAAGATGATGCGGAGGTTCGTGCTTAGAATAACTCTGGGTATTAAGCGCGTTATAAATAACCCATCACAATTAAGAAGCTGTTGGTTAGGTGAATTCTGTTCAGGTTGGTGTAGTTGGCTGGAAAGTGAGAACATGGGTGGCAGTGTATGGCTTTCTTGATGGGTTGGCATATTGTCACACATTTGAAAGTCTATGTTGGCCACATCTTGACAAAACGAAGAATGTGTCTACTGGTAGACCTATCAAGCCAGCGATTGAAGTCACTCTCACCTACAGTTAATTAACGCTAATTTGTAAATGTATCACATTTCCTGATACTTATGCACATTTTAGGGTTGTATTACGATTGCCAGTATTCGATCAGTAACTTAATCCCTGCATTATGATTTATAATTCATTTACAACATAGGCTTTCGAAGGCTTTAGTAGGGTTGCTGGTGATGAGGGATGTTTTCAAGTATTTTAAAATCATTCGTTACTTTTAATCGGTGCCATTCCATTTGGCTGAGCCTTCTCTGCAGTGGGAGTTTCATAGGCTTTGGAATGTCATCCGAGGAAGAGAGTTGAGTAAAGAGTCAATCCAACATGCTAGAGCGCTATTGTATGTGTTCAATTTGCCTTTGTGAAATCAAGTCATTTTGGAGCTCCTGAAACTGGCTGACAGCCATTCAGCGGCGTAGCAGGCGCGATTGACTGCGCGCGAGCACCCACACGTTCCTATTGTTTGATTTTAATTTGCTTTTCTGTTGATGGATTTCGAAGCGTTGTTCTATTCCCGGGGAAATTGATTTTCCTACGTTCCTTGTGAGATTTTCCGTGCTGATTAATGTTCGCGCTTGTAGTTTCCGATGGAGTTATGCGGCTTCTGTGATTCTAATGCTGGTTGTTTTGGATAATATGATCGCCATGAGTTAGGGTAATCTGCTTTCGTATCTCTAACATGCTCCGCCTTGGGTTATATGGGACCCGAGTTTAGGCTTAAAATAGTTACATCTGGCTCCATTAGCAGATATCAGCAGCTCCTAACTTAATCTCCTGACTTCCTTTTCTTGCACCAGCCCATAATAAAGCAGGTTTCTCATGTTTGGAGTCTGAATCCCCTCGGTCTTTCATGGATTCTTGGTTGACAAATGGGTTTCATTCACACCCTGGGAAGTGTGATTAGCCAATAAGGTGGCTGGAAACAGCAGTCCAGAATACACATTCTTTACCCTCTGTTTCCAGCCACCGAGGCCCTTCCCTGGGTGGAAACATTTCTTCTTTTTTTATGTGGGGGTGGGGGGCAACAGGGAGCCTCTTTCCATGGGTTTAAGTGTGCCGGGGCTAGCCGGGGCAGAGCCCCAGCTGTCTCCTAAAACTTTTTCTGAACCGGGGCTCTCCTTTGGGCCCCTGCCTCAGTCCCTCATGACCAATTCCTCCCTTACAACTGTTTATCTTTACTTACCTCACACCTGCGACGGGAACACACACCTCCACCAGTCCTACATTACACAAATTGAGCTGCTGAGCACTCGCTCTATCTTCGTTTCCTATGCCGGCAGCTATGTAACAGGAGAATTATGGTGCACAGCAGGTGATGAGAGTTCCATGTAATAGGAGATTGAGAGTGCAGAGCAGGTGATTACAGTGTCATTAACGCAGCAGCACCACTCAGCTATCAAACAGCTTTTGAACGCAGATGGCAGGGATTACACATGGTGTGTTACTGGTGCTCTTATCACCTGCTGGGTACTCTCATTTGTCTGATACAACGCTGCAAGGCTTTGAGTGAAAGAACTGATTGCTGGGGGTTGGCTCCTCCCACTATGAAAAAAAAGGAGCAATAGGGTGCACTACTATCATATCTTTTATTTATTAGTACACGGCGAGGGATCACGTGTTTTCTAAACACGCATTTGATTGGCTGTGATGTGGGCGCTACCCGACCGGGAATCCCTCACTTCCACAACTTTCCCTTCCTTCTGTCCCCGGTGGAGGGGGATGTGGCAGCCACTCAGCCAATGAGGAGGCTCGGAACGGGGTTATCCCTGGCTCCGAACCACCACACGACTGGAGGCTGCCATCTTCCTCCGCCGAGGATCGAGGTAAGTATTGCCCCCTCCTTTCACAGAATCCCATCCCCACCCTCCCAACCCCACTTACCTTCTTTCCTGTCCATTTTGGGAGCAGACGCACTGGAAACACTTCTGTCCCCATCGCGTCTGCTCCCGATCCGCGAAAAGCCATCATGGATAGGAAGAAGGGACTACGAGTCTAGGCTGGATTACTGCAACAGCCTCTTTCTAAATCTTCCTGCCTCTACTCTCCGCCCTTTGCAACTTATCCAAAACAGGACTACAAGCCTAGTCCTTGGACTCAAGCCCAGGGATAGTATCTCTCCAGGACTGAAATCTCTGCACTGGCTCCCAGTGGCTGCGAGGATTAAGTTCAAAACCCTCTGCATTGTCCACACGGCCCTCAGGGGCCTGGGGACTGGGCCTCAATACCTTCAACTCTCTCTTCCTAAATATCTTCCTTCTCGAGCTCTTCCTCTCCCTCAGGGTCAGTCGCTTCTCCAAGCAACGAGTTGGTGGTAGATCTCTTTCTTCGGCTGGGGCCTCCCTCTGGAACAGCCTCCCTGCCTCGCTGAAAATTGAAGAGAACCATCTCCGGTTCCGGAAGCACCTCAATACCTTCCTCTTTGTTTCTGCTTTCTCTCCTCCTCTCCCTGCTAAACTCCTGGCTGAAACTGAAACTGCACTGGTCACCTGGCTACCCTCTGTTCTTGAGCCCAGGTCCCCTCCCCGGCAGCTGCTCACCTGCACCGCCCCCCTGGCATCCCTTGCATTCTGGGGCTGTTTCTGTACCCCTACAGCCCCGTACCAGCACTTGACACCTGGTGTCTGCACTTACCCTTGCACCTGCCACCAGCTGGCCACACTCTTGTTTATTGTTTTTATTTATTTACTGTTTATTCTATGTACTGCACTTCCCCTCCCCCTTGCATTTTCCCCTCGCGCCCTCCCCTGCACTTGCACGATCTCATTGTCACCTGGCCTAGTAAGATTGTTGTCTCTGTCTTCCCTCTGTTCTCCTTCCTTGCCTTGTCGCGCCTTGAAACACTTGTGTATAGGTGCATTATAAATGCCATATCATATCATATCACTTGAGACTTCCTCAAAACACAGTGTACAACCGGCTCTTGTTCAAATGCTAATGTCCCAGTTCTTCCTGTATCACCTACCCATGTACTTCACATAACAACGGCGAGCCGTCCAGACCAGGACACCAGCTTTCATGATTTCCCTTTTCAGCACACGCTTCCTTAAGAAGGAGTTAGCTACATGTCACTGCACTCCAACGCCGTGATGTCCTTTACCCCTTCTTGAAGGCAATCCTTTCCATTTCCTCGAGTGCACTGTCCACAGTCTGCACGCTCCACAATCACTGTCTGATATCATCCTCACTCAAGTCATACAGCCACTTCCTGATCCTGACGATGTGTGTGCGAAAGCGTCAGGTGCCAGAAGGTCCTTTCCTCGACTTCTCTGCATATAAGGACCCTCCGTTTTCTGTTCAATGCGTGCGCAGTGCTGTCCCTGCCGACTGCACCATGTAACAGTCAGGCTGGCAAGGAGCTTTCCCAGCGCTCCAATGATTGCCAACTCGACGCACTTCTCAATCTACATCATCAAACAGTCTTAGGAGGCAGACCTGACAGAGCTCCCTGCTGCAACCGGCTCTTTCTAGATGAGTACAGGTACATCAATTTAATTGACCGATCGGAATGCCAGCGATCACCGCTCCTGTCACGGCCCAACCCTCCGGTCCCTCTCAGATCAGTGCACACTTTGCTACTGCCAAGCTCCCAGCCAGTTGTACTGGGGAATTGTATCCTGCTGGTCCTCCGTCTCTCCCCACAGTACCTTGAACTGCACAGCACTCCTTTCTCACATTCACCAGATGCCCTTACGGCTGGGGCTTTCACAGGGACAGAGCTCCCCTTTCCTCTCTTTCTTTGCTCTGGGAACTATATGGTTAGGGCTCTCATGTTCCGCTTTGCCCTGGGTCATGGGCTTTGCACTCCTTGTTTCCCTGACCATGAGAAGTTCACGTTAGCCATCTTGTCCTGCCTCTGTACCCTGGGGCTTCTCTCATACGCCCTGGGTCTCTTGTTGGGTTGTAGCTCCCCCTATTCCTTGCTCAGGGATGCCAAATGTACGGCAGCTCCCCCTTTTTCCTTTCTCCCTTCTCTGATAGGGGCTGCATCATATCTTGGCCCTGGGAATGTCTCTGTAACCTGAAACTTTACCCTTTTCTTCTCTCTTGGCCCTGGGTGATGGGACTTACTTGTGTGGGGCCAGTGGTTCCTCTCCTTCTTCTCTTGATTCTCCCTGTTCCTCATTTGCGCTCTTTCGTGAACTCTGCGTTTCGCTCTCACTCCCAATCCTCCCCTCCTGCCCGACTCACTCTGCAGGTCACACACTTGAAGTCTTGATCTCCTCCGGCCCCCCCCATCTCTATTCCCCTCACCACGCCTCTCTCCTGGAGTGATCACTGCCTCCTCTCCTCCCATCTTTCCATCTCCTCCCCTCAAGCCAAGCCTAACCCTAGATTGCCACGCACCTTCTCGGACATCTGGTCCATGAAGCGTGGGTCAGTCAAGGCTTTCGCTGCTACTTTGTCTCCCCATCCCTCAACTACTGGCTGACTCATACCCTGACACAGCCCTATCCCTGCTTTACTCCTCTATCTCTGCTACTCTTGATGCTCTTGCCTCTGTCATGAGGAACCGTTTGAAGTCCAAAGCCAAGCGCAATTCTTGGTATGACTCTGACCTAGCTACACTCAAACGTAAGTGTAGGGTGGCTGAGAGGAAGTGGAGGGCTTCTTGCTCATCCTCTGACAAACTGGCCTGCCGCCTGCTCCAAAGGTAATACCGACTCTCTGTCCACACCAAGAAGAGAGTCCACATTCAAGCCTGTGTCTCTGCGGCATCTAACAACCTGGCCAAACTCTTTAAAATCTGTAAGGAGCTTGCCAACCCTGCTGCAGTCTCCACCCCTCCTCACGCCTCTCAGGCACTTTTCAATGACCTTGCCTCTCACTTTATCTCTAAAACCCAGGACATCTTGTCCGCCCTCTCCCCCTCCTCTCTCCTCTCCTTCTCTGCCTACTGACCCTCCTTCAGCTACCCCCATCCTTTTTCTCCTCCTTTCCTCTTTTCTCCCCTGATAAGGTCACTAGACAAGTCGGATCTATGAAAGCCTCATCAAAACAAGTCCATCCCTGTTCTTCTAAAACCATTAAGGACCACATTGATTCCCTTCCTCCGGCCCTTGCTGATTTATGCAACCTCTCCTTTGCCTCTGGATCTTTCCCCTCCCCCCTGAAGCACTCTCTGTTGCATCCTCTCCTCAAGATACCCACAGCTGATCCTTCCTCTCCGACTAACTATCGCCCAAATTCCATTACACACTTTCTGGGTAATCTCCTTGAAAAGCTGGCCATCTATCAGCTTAACTGTAATGCTCGCCTGATATCCACGGGGACGCCACTCAGCCTGACTGGACCACTTGTGATCTCAAACCCCTCCCTTGGACTCTGTTCGGCCGAGGATCGTGCCTAAAATACAGGAATTTCGGGTTTAATCTTACTGTCTCTTGTTGTTTGGATCCCACCTCCCTGGTGGACCCAACTCTCCCCTTAGTTCTCTCCTCACCTTGCTTTCTTGTATGATGCGCTCTCCGTCCTGCCTCTCGGTGCAGGGGTGCGTTGTTGATGTGGGCGCATCGCGACCTAGTTGCTTCACTGGTGCGGTCTCTAAGAGTCCAGACCTGCTGTGACTCCAGTCTGTCAAGGTAGGTTTGCTGGTTTGTGCAAATTGTCCTTTTCTTTCCAATTGCCCCTGTTGATGTCTCTCCTTCTTCCTATAGGTGCATGAAGAGTTCATTAGTGATGTCGTGCTGCTTGGGGCTCCCCCTTTGCGAGAGGACAGCTCCCGTTGCCATGCTTGAGGTGTCTTTTACTACCACATAAGGAAGATCTGGGCGAGGATGTCGTAGGATTGGGGCGGAAGTGAACCTCATCTTGAGTTCTTGGAAGGCCTTTTCTGCTTCTTCTGTCCATTGGAATTTCCTATTGTTTTTTCTTAATAGTGATGTGATCGGATGCACTATTTGAGAAAACCCTGGGATGAATCGGCGGTAGAATTTTGCAAAACCCAACATGCTCTGATTTCCTTTGAATGAACTTGGCGACGGCCAGTTTAGAATGGCATCGACCTTGTGCACATCCATTCAGATTCATTTTGGGGTGAGGACGAAACCGAGGAACTCCACTTCGGTGACATGAAATGAGCATTTCTCGAGTTTGGCATAAAGTTGATGTTGGCAGAGTTTTGCAAGAACGGCGCAGACGTGCTTGACATGGTCCTGTTTTGAAGCTGAATACACTAGGATATCATCAATTTAGACTAGGGCACAGACATTAATTAGTTCTCTCAAAACATCGTTCATGAAGTACTGAAATGCAGCGGGAGCGTTGCAAAGCCTAAAGGGCATTACCTGGTATTCGTATTGCCCATATTTGGTACAAAAGGCGGTCTTCCATTAGTCACGCTTTTTCATTCAAACAAGATGGTATGCTCCTCTAAGGTCCAATTTATTGTAGATTTGGGCATCTTTCACTTGATACAACCGGAATAAGCGGTAGGGGGTAGCGATTTTTTATGGTGATTTGGTTTAATGCACGGTAGTCGATGCAAGTCCTCAAATCTCCTTCCTTCTTCGGCACGAAGAATAAAGGAGATGCTGCTGGCGACTTCGAAGGGCAGATGAAACCATTTGCCAGGTATTGATCTAAATAGGACTTCAAATGTTGGTTTTCTGGTTCTGTGAGTGCATAGGTTCGACCACAAGGGATTTGTGCTCTGGGTACCAGGTCGATCTGGCAATCATAATACCTGTGCGGCGGTAAGGTATTGGCTTGTTCTTTCTGAAAAACATCTTGAAAGTCCTGGTATTCACTTGGTAGGGTACCGTTTACACCCAGAACTATTGCCGCTGTTCCATGAGCAGATGTACTGGTATATGTTGGCTGTTTTACATTGTTGTAACAAGTGCGAGTACAACTTTCGGAAAAGGTCAACTCCTTTGCACGTCAATCTGTTCGAGGATTGTGAGATACCAACCACGGCATCCCTAACATCAGTCTAAACTGGGGCGCCTTGATGAGGTCGAGAGCCATAGATTCCCGTGTGTCCATCCTGGCACAGAAGGGTTAAGACTGCTGTGCATTGGGATACTGGACCAGAAGCTATCTCCGTACCATAAACAGTGGTGACTGTTTCAGTGGTCGACTTAGGGCATAGAGGGTGCCCCATCTTTGCTGCGAGATCCTGGTCATATAGTTCCCCATTGCACTGCTGTCTGTGTATGCTTCAACGGTATGCATCCAAGACGGTTGCTGGTGTTTGATCAAGATCACTGGCAACGCAAAATGGGAGGTCTGTAGTTCAGCTTCTTTGCTCGACAAATGGACCCCTACACTTGCTGGGCTTGGTAGTTTTCCGACTCCTCGTTCGCTTCTTCTTTGTCAGTGGCTCCTACGGTTCTCCTCGGCGGCTTCACTGGACACTCTTTAAGGAAATGGCCTGATTTTCCACAGTATAAACATAGCTGCTGCTGTCTTCTCTTGTCTCTTTCAGCCTTGGTTAAAGGGGCTCTTACCCCTCCTATCTCCATTGGTTCCACCAAACTTTCTGTTGCTCGTGGGGCATTGTCCTTTGATCGTACGTACATAGGGCGGGTGCCCAGTCTGCTCCGATCTGCTCTTCGGTCTTGAAACCTATGATCTAGCTGAACAACAAGATTAATGAACTCTGCACAGTCTTTTGGTGGATCGACTACTTGAGCAAGAACATCTTTTAGCTCCCCCGTAGACCTCAATGGAATAACATGGTTCTCTTCTCCTGAGGCAACCCTGCTCCGACCACGAGCCTGTTGAAGGTTGCTATATATGTTAATAAGTCTTGGTTTCCTTGACGAAGGGCAAAAGTTCATTGTCTAATGCCTGTCCATGATTACGACGAGCGAAAAGCTTTTCTATCTCCTGCTGAAAACCCCTAAAGTCATGTAGCAGAGGATCATCCTCACTAACAAAGGGTACAAACCAGGCCGCAGCACTGCCACTCAAGTAAGATAGCACGAAAGCAACCCATGACTGGTCGTTAGGGAAGGCCCCAGGCCTACAAAGGAAAGGAAGGTGACATTGGTTCATAAATGTTGCATACTTCTTGGGGTCTCCTGTGAATCGTTCAGGTGGGGCCAAAGGAACTGCTCCAGGAAGGGTTATCTGTACCAGATTGGCTGATGGTGTTGGCACTGATGAGACTTCCCAGGTAATGGAGCCTGTCCCATCTGTGACTGGAGGAGTTGTCTGCTCAGGTCGTCTGTGCATTCCTTAGCAACTATCAATTCCCTCCGCAGGGCGTTGGTCTCCTGCCTGGCTGAATGTATCTCAGCACGTAACTTCCCCAGCATTTGAGCTAACTGGTCGGTTTCTGACGTTTCCATGACACCCAGGTGGATTACGGTATTAAAGGCTTCGCGTTCTGTAATGCTCACCTGATATCCACAGGGACGCCACTCAGCCTGACTGGACCATTTGCGATCTCAAACCCCTCCCTTGGACTCTGTTCGGCCGAGGATCGAGGCTAAAATACAGGAATTTCAGGTTTAATCTTACTGTCTCTTGTTGTTTGGATCCCACCTCCCTTGTGGACCCAACTCTCCCCTTAGTTCTCTCCTCACCTTGCTTTCTCGTATGATGCGCTCTCCGTCATGCCTCTCGGTGCAGGGGTGCGTTGTTGATGTGGGCGCATCGCGACCTAGTTGCTTCACTGGTGCGGTCCCTAAGAGTCCAGACCTGCTGTGACTCCAGTCTGTCAAGGTAGGTTTGCTGGTTTGTGCAAATTGTCCTTTTCTTTCCAATTGCCCCTGTTGATGTCTCTCCTTCTTCCTATAGGTGCATGAAGAGTTCATTAGTGATGTCGTGCTGCTTGGGGCTAAGCACGTGATGGTAAGTGAAAGCGCGAAGTTCCGAGCAGAACATGGTGAGCGTCACGCTGTAGAGCGCAGAGTAATGCGAAGCATCTTTCTCTGCCCGGGCGTGGTTTATGTAGCCCCCAGGTATCCCAGGTATCCCTAGGCCTGACCACACATGAAACACTAGACCGCATAGAACGGTTCATTGAACTGAGCTATGTGGGGGCATCCATATTGTACAAAAGTGCATTGTCAAATCCAGTTCTCAAGTCTTCCTCACTTTATATATGAGACTGGGACTGACTCCAGGAGAGTCTTGGAAGAGATGGCAGGGCCTTTAAGGCCATGATGGAGGGTCGCAGCCTAGCACAATGTCTTGCCTATTAGGGCCAGGGGCAGGGGTTAACTTTCATTCTGATTCTGTTGGCTCTCTCCATGACCACCAATCTGCCTTCAGAGCTGTCAGAAGCACGGAAACTGCTCTCCTGAACATTCATGAAGACCTGCTCTACAACCTTGACTCTAACATTCCCTCTGTCCTCATCCTACTTGATCCCTCCTCTGCTTTCGACATGGTCAACCATACCACCCTGCTTAACCGTCTCTGTGACAACCTGGCTCTGGCCTGGCTGACCTCTTTCCTTTCGGATCGACCCTCCCAGGTACAACTTGGGTCCTTCCTATCTTCTATCTCCCTCTCTACCTGTGGTGTTCCCCAGGGGTCTGACCTCTCGCCCTGGCTATTCAACCAATACCTGGCAACCTTCGCCTACTGCATTTTCATTTTCTGCTCAAAATTCCAGTGCTATGCTGATGACACCCAACTCATTTTCAGGCTTCCTTCAGCCACCTCCTCTCCTTCCCTCATCTCTAATTGCCAAATTGCCATTCAAAATTGATGTGCCGCCAATGATCTTTGTCTAAATGCCAAGAAGACTGAGATCCTCCTAATTGGTACACCTTCACCATCCTTTCACCTCACTCTCTGGCCGACCTACCTTAGCCCTCCTCCTACCCCCACCTGCGAGGCTAAGAACCTCGGGCTTATCTTTGACTCTACACTGTCCTTCTCCTCACACATCTCTGACTATGGGGTTAATGATCATTGGTTAAGACCTGACAGGTAAATACTAAAATTATCTGATTGTTCAGGAATTTTTCTCACATTTTCCTGCCTCATGTTGATGTGGATGGGCAGTATGCCAGATCAGACCGGACTGCATGCACACTCACAACCTGGGTCTTTATGGGCGTATTATGGACAGTTTCTGCCTAGCACAGAAATTGGCATAGCAACTGGGCGATCCCTGGATTTTCGTGCCATTTTCCGGCCCAGTTGGTAAATGCACTAGGATCACCGCAGTGCACGAAGATCAGTAATGGTGACGGCCATGAAAAACATGGCACCCTCCATCAACATGGATCCCTATGCGCACCAAAAGAGCAGGCGGCATCTATTGGGATGCATTCCTGTCTGCATAATAAAACATTATTCAGGGGAGACACATTTCGTATTCCTGCTTGTTGGGGAGACAAGCAGAAAGCAGACTTCCTGCAACACACCCTGCTCCGTCCACGGAAATGGTGCAAAAATAGTCGGGGTCCTGGCCTTTTTCAACGCCATAAAAAATAAATAAAAATGTGGGGCCTTCGAGAATTGTAATTACAAAATATATTTCAGAACATCTACTAATGACCAAATGTTATGTTACGTTATATGGCATTTGTATAGCGCCTAATGCCAATGGTATGGCCTCAAGGCGCTGTTGGTGAATGCCCTTGGAGGTCCCAAGTTCAAGGTATGAGAATTGATAAGAGGGTTTTAGAATGCGTGTGTGCATTTTAAGCAGTACGCGGTAGGGAGGGGTGGCTAAGTCCCTCCTAGAGACCCATGGGGATCTGGCTAGTGGAATGTATGGGTGCTGTGATAGGGTGTCGGGAGGGAATGTGAGTCAAGGCGACTGATTATGTGCCGAGCTGAGCCACGTTTTTTTCATGGGATTTAGCTGCATTGTAGTGGCAGAGGTGATGTGCATCATGAGGTCGAGCAGTGGATTATTGCAGACGAATGCGGGTGGGTGGCCGTGCCCCACGAGGGATATGGCTATGCTCCATTGAGATAGAGTGCTATACGTACCAGAGAGTCATGGCTGATGTCTAGTTGGGATCAGGGTATGCGTATCATAACATACGGAGAGACTGGAGTTCTTTCTGTGGGTGCTAGGTGCTGTCGTGTTGTCTCATCGGGCCCCCACCTGCCCTTCAGGGGGTGAAAGTTCACCCAGGGGTGGACTAGGTCTGTCAAGATGCAGACGGGAAGAGCCAGTTCTTGAGTGCCTTCCGTAATCAAAGTGATCCAATGTTCATGCTTGTATATTGTATATTGGTTTAAATTGGTCAAATACAAATTCTAAATTGCAATCTTAAAACCTTTACAAGTCGGTGCGTCGACATGAATCCACTCATAACGAACTTGAGAGATTTATTTCATTTTAAGTGAAGGTTTTAAAACGGTGTCAGAAGCTGTCTGATCATGCAACTTGAGTTCTGGGGCATATCATGTACTGACAGCCAATAACATACATGCATGTGCCTCCAGTCATACCAGTTAGAACCTAGAGTTAGCGTGGCAGTGCCAAGGCAACTCCTGGCACTATCTGCGATAGCCACACATCAAACACTAGCATTTCCCGGACCCTCAGAAATGAGCGAGTGTTCAGTCGCTTCCTGAATCTTAATGGAGTCTCCTGGTGTCCCTGGAGCGGGGCTAATATATTCCAGTTTGCAGGGCCCTAGGCTAGAAAAGACCTTGCTGCTGATTTCATTTCAATTATGTGCACCTCCACGATACAATGGTATTGGGAGTGCTTTCATTTTTTAGATCCACTGCAAATGAATATGCTAATATTTGCCAGGAAAAGGTTATGGTGGACTTGCTATCTCTGAGTATGTTCTTCACCCCATATAGTCGGTGTTCACATGCCCAGTAGCAGGGGGACGACCATTGCCTGTACTTTCCTGTCTCACGGAACACGTTCCAAACAATTAAGTAAACAAACAAACAAACAAATAAATAAATAAATAAATAAGTGGAGCTGGAGGCAATTAGCATGTAGAATTCCAACAATACATGAAATGAGCTCAGAGGACATGAAGTCACAGTTAGGCAAGTCTAGCCCCTGTAGTAAATGGGGGTGTTACTGCCCTTGGGATGCATTTACTTGATTGGTAATAGAAATTGTTTTCTCTTTTGACACACAGTGATGAAGGGCATGGAAAGTAACGGCCTAGGAGATGCTGAATGGCAATAACGCGAGTAATTTTGACAAAATACTGCCACTTTTGTAATTTAGTATCACTCCTCGATCATTTACACTTATTTTATAAAAACATATGCAGATACCTTAATGTGATATTCAGCAAATCCTGACTTTGAGCTACTGTGATTTTAAATTCCTCTAATCTTAAAGAATGTTATTTTCCCTTTATTAATGTAGGCGTATGCCACTTAAGACACCTAATATGTAGAAGGATGTTAAGGCCAAGTATTGCCAGTTCACTATTTTTGAGGACTTTGTACAGCGAGGCATGAACTGTGAAATGCAAAACAAATTGGGGACACCCCACAAGAAATAATGACAATAATCAGAGTGATCTTCTTCATGCCTCAGGATCCAGGGTCTGAACCCGCTTCTTTCGCCCAGTCTTCATGTAGGCCTTTTTCTGTCATGTACCCCTCAGTTGACTCAGGTACCAGATCTTATAGGTGGACTGGTCCTTAATGCCTTGTTCTTCTCTGCTTTCCTCCCAGCACCTCCGGACCACTCTCTTCCTATGCTGTGACTACTTCTGTGCCATTACCAGGCCATGATGTCCCAATGTTTTTCTCGGCCCTAGGGTGCTACCTCATTCTGCTGCGCCCTCCCTTACAACACTTCCTTACAGCGTCTCTGTTCTGATGATGTCTCCTCCTCCTCGTGGACCTGTCCTCCTTCTTATCTCACCACCATCTCTGGTCATTTTCCTCCTCTGCTGCTCCCATCCCCTCCTTCAATTCTTCCTTTCCGCCACCTCCTTCTGCCATCTGTTGACTTCAGATCCAACCAATTCCTTTACTACCACTGCCTGTCCACTATTGTCCTATAGGACGGATGTCCTACTGATGTCACCACTTCCTTCGCTATCACCGCATCCTTCTGTTCCCTCTCCCTCCTGATGTTACCAACTCCTCCCTATTTTCCTTTACTACCACCTTTCCAGCCTCCTTGGCCTATCCTACTTTTCTTCCACCAATCTCCAGTCTTCTCCAAATATGAGCCTCATGTTTTTGCAATCCAGAACTTTGCACCTGAGGTTGTTTGCCTTTATACTGTAGTTTGTCCTCCACCTGGCTGTTTGTCACTGAGGGTCTGCATCTGTGAGTTTTGATTGAGTGAAGCATGGGATTGCCTAGCTTCTCTGTAGGAACATGGGGTTGATCTGGGATTACGGTGTGGGCCTAAACCTTTATCTGACCTGTCCACCATCCTGGATTGCAAATGTGTTCCTTTGAACCACCCTAGGGCTGCCACAGTGATCTGAGGTCTGTGGTATTTTCAGTGTGTGAATATTGGGCTAGAAACACAGTGGGTGAGCTTTCTTTACTTTCAGCTTTAACCAGAGTATTTTGCAAGCAGGGAGCATGATTTGTCTCTCCTCTATGAAAGTCTCTTGCAGGGGAACACTACAGTTGTAAAGCTGCTTCCTGTGTCAGTTTTTCTTTGTTCTGGGATCTGCTGGCTGGAAACATTGTATGCGCAGAGCAGAAAGCTTTCCTTTTCAGTACTGGAGGTTTGGGTCTGGCAAGGGTAAGGTTTAGACTCTCTTGGGGAGGTAGACATTTTCAACAAGCCAGCATATTATTATTAGAGTCTCTATTGTGTTCCTTATGGCTGAACACAATAATCCTCTGACGCCAATAAGATGTCTTCTATTTATTCAAGTTGGATCAGCAAACACAGCCTTCCCCTCACTCTGTCTCCTCTCAATATGGAATTCCATGGAGCCCACATTCTGTGCCATGACTTCAAGAATTCCTGAATGAGTGTCCTATCACTCCACTAGATTATACAAATATTCCATTTTATCAAACACAACCTGCACTCATTTACCCTTTATATGAGATATATCTAACTCATGAAAGTTTAGCCACTCTTCCCAAACCCCCCCACAACCAATCTCTGTCATCTGTCACTGGACTCTTCTCTGCCCTCCAGCATTGGTCCTTTATCACTTCTGCTCTATCGTTTGAGGCTTTTGCAACACTCTCTCTATTTTCAAGTCTCTTCCTTTATTACTTCTAGCTCCATTCCTTCCCGTTTTTGATCCCGCTTCCTCTCTTGCCACTCTACAGAAACCGCTCTGCTCACTGTCTGGACTCACTCCACTCTGCAGAAATGCAAAACAATCCTCCCTACTGATTCTTCTCGTTTTGACAGCTGCCTTCGACACTGTAAACCACACTCTCCTTCTCTCCTCCCACACCTCCCTTAGGTTTTCTGGGGCTGTTCTGAACTGGTTTAAGTCCTTATTGTCTAACGACACTTACTATGTTTCCTGGGCTGGCAAATTCTACATCACAGTCGCCCCAAATGTTATGTCCTGGGTTCTCTTCTTTTCTCTCTCTACACTTGCCCTCTTGCCTCTATAATTTCATCCTTTGGGCTGTCTCACCACTTTTATGCCGATGACACCCAGCTTTTTCTATCCTTTTCAGCTTTCACCTCCTCCATTCTACCTTGACTTCCTGTCTGCTGGCCATCCAATCCTGGATAACCGACCACTATCTCTTGCTTATCTCTTCTAAAACTTCAACCATTTCTCCTCTCTTTCCTCCTGCTTCCATTTTCTGTCCTCCTTCTTCCCAGTTCTATGTTCGTAATTTCAGTGTTCCCTTAGACTCCTCTCTTTCTCGCTCCGCAGGGTTCATCTCCTTAACATTCGCAAGGCCTATCGTTTTCTTACATTTCATGCATCCAAACTGTTAATCTCCTCTGCCATCTTTACTTGTCTCTTCTATTGCTGTGGCCTTCTTTTCAGACTCCCTATCTCTTTCCTAAGTCCCCTAAAATTCATCTATAACGCAACCCTCCATCTCCTGTCTTCACTGTCCCCTCATGACTTTATTGCTTCTGCTCTTTCTTCTCTTAAATAGTTGCCTTTTGACTATCATCTTAAGTTTAACTTTCTCAGCATTGTCTATAAGTCTCTTGTTTACTTTCCTTTAATTAATTATAGTGCGCGCATTGGACCCAGAGGCGTTAAGTCGCAGACAGGTAACAAACCAAAAAAACACAGAAAACAGGAATGACGGAAACATAATAAGCACAAGTGTCCCAACCTAAAACAAGAGAGGACCAGATGGTTGGGTCCTTTTTTCGCGCAATACACGATGAGATCAATAATTGAATGGTGGTCAGTGCTTCTTCAAGGGGACAGTATTTCACTTGCCCTTTTGGCCTATTTGAAAGAAGCGTTTACAAGGATACAGGAAAAGGCAGATGCATCTGGACATGACTGAATTAACATGCTAAGGAACATGCATTAATGAACATGCTTTTGCTGATAAGAGAGAATTCATTGGGAAAGGAAAAACAGACCTTGATCACTACCATATATTACATTCACATTACATTCTTGCTTCCATCGTGAATTATTTAAATATTTTTTTGTATCCTTTCATATTTTTCCTTTTTTCTTTTTTTTATTTCTAATCACATTTCTAAGCTTTTTTCGGATTTCATTGTTTAAATGTTTTAAATATTTTAAATATGATGTAAGATTTTGGTAAATGCTTAAGGGTTTCAGTTGTAAAACCAAATGCTAATAAAACAAATAAAAAAAAAAGCACGAACTAACCGAGGCAGAAAGAACTGTAAGTCAGTACGTGAGATTTAAGAAAATAGCAAAGCTTTTTAAATCTTTCTTAAATGCAGTCAAGGAACAATGACTTCTTACGGATGCAGGTAAATGATTCCAAAGCTTAGGTGCGGCCAGGTAGAAAGCTCCATTCTCTGCTTTCTTTGTTCTGCTGCGTGGAAGGAACAAATAATTCTGACCGCAGGACCTGAGCGCCCTTCCATTGACTTTTTTGATAATGGGAGCCTGCAAATAGGAGGGCATAAGGCCCATTCTGCATTTAAAGGTAATAACCAATAACCTAAACTTGTCCCAAGCCTCCACGGGAAGCCGTTGCAAAGAGCGCCTGGCATTTGAGACATGGTCGTGATGGTTCAGTCCAACCACAATCTTGCCACATCTTTCTTCCACAATTTCATTTTATTCTCCATCCTGCTCTTTTTGCTCCCAGTCTCACTTCCTTTGTCCATCTTGTGTCCAGTCTTGCTTTCATGTATTTGCCCCAGTACATTGGAACACACTCCCACTCTCTCTCTGCTCTTTGACCATCGGCCCTCTTCTTCAATAGTGCTTTTAACATGTCATTTTTCACCAGATTTGTACAGTTTTGTAAATAATTCTGATCAGTGCTTTGGCATAAAGCGCTTTATAAATTTAGATAAAATACAAAAAATACAAAATAACACTGGTTTTGGTCACTCTCTCAACACTAATGGGTGCACCAAAGTTACTTTCTCTGTTGTGTACTGCATACAGCAATCTGACTCTGACCCTTGCACCTGGTTTGATTCCTACATGTCCTGTATTTTCCTTTTGATCATGTCTTATTTTATTTTTCTCTTTTTTCCTTTCCCAATTCCTCCAAGGGAACTTGTATACTCACAGTTTGTTGCCAATCCATTAATCTTTCCAAGCACTGTGGACACCTAACATCTTTGGGCAGCCTACCTTTCATCAATTCAAACAGTGATTTATTCATGTTGTGATGTTTCCTTACATGGTACATGTATAACATTTTCTCTAGCTCTTATTCCTCACCCAGACAATAGCTTTTGGCTAGCTGCACTGTCTGCTTATTTACCCGATTGAGACGTTCAACCAACCTGTTCTCCTTAGGGTGGTACATCAGAGTTTTAATATGTCTAATGTAATTGTCCGTCAGGAATTTTACATTTTCGCTGATACAAATTGTGTAACATTTTCAGTAATTATTGTGCTGGGCATGCCCTCTCTTTTAAACACCCCTTCAAAAAACTTTATCACCTTCTCCGTAGTGACTTCTTCCACAAATTCCACCTCTGGCCAATGACTATAACTATCTATCAAAACAAGGACATCCTTCCTATTCATCATCAACCCCTGAAATGGACCAATTATGTCCAGGGCCACCGTTTCAACACCAACGGTGTTGTCCTGGTTATTAAAATCGTATCACTAGCCTACCTTTGCTAGCATACCTTTCCCTTTCTTTATGCATGGTCGGCCACCAAAAATGATCTCTCACCAGTTCCTGAGTGCTGGTTATTCCTCGATGTCATATGTGGCCATTGGCTATTATCTGGACTCTAATATATGTGGGTGGTATGACTCTGTCTCCTCTGCTGAGTTCTCCATTTTTCATTGACAACTCACTTACCGCCGTACCGAATGGCTTCATTTCCTCCACCCGATTCTTGTTTGATGACCACCCTTCATTGTTGTGCCTGCCTGCCTCTTGTAACACCTTATCATAACTTTGGGCTGACATCCACTCCTCCATGTATATTTATATATATATCCCACCAACACCCACATATCTGTAACGGTTGCCTCTACTGGAGTCTCAGCCTCTGTCTCATCAGGACTTGATACTGACACCCTAGATAAACAATCAGCTACCTCATTAACCTTTCCCACTATTTCACGATTCTTGGACTTCAGTGTCCATCTCCAGCTTTCACTCCAATCACCTGTTGGTTTGCCATTTCCTATTGCGTTAGTTTCCAGTGCACATATTTGCCCCTAATCCCCCTTTGCATGTTTTAGTGGCTATCTCAATACTTTTCGCTATATGAATCACTTTGTCCAGTGACAGTTCAGATTCCTCGCACACATCCTTTCTTATATGATAATTATGTGTATGAACCATCAACTGATCTCTCTGAGTACCTCATTGAGAAATTGCAGCATGCAGCCATCCCTCTTAGGGCCACCAGATATTAATCTATTGATTCCCCCAGCCAGCTGCAGAAGGGGGGTCCCTACATATAACGCTGTGGTTTCTTCTGTATTGTTTCTCCATTCTCGCAGCAACTTCCTCATATGCATTGCAACCTTCACCTGCCGGTCCCTATAATACTGGGGGGGAAGGGGGGGTTGGGGGAAGCGTCGGCAAAAATATTGTCCTACTGAGCACAGACTGTTCATAAATATGGCCTTCTTCCTGCCAACTTATTATATCACCAATAGCTTCTAAGTAAGTGTCAAATTCTGCCTTCCATCATCGCCACGGTATATGGGTGGATGTCTTGGGTTTGTAAGGAACTTTAAGAACCGATCCAGCTGTTGCTTTTCTTTTTTTGCGGATAATTATTGTGATTTGCCTCATTTATTACAATCACTTCTTGTAATTCACGCTTTATTGTATTCTGCCTCTCCCCTGATCTGTTCTCGCTAGCTTAGCGACTCCTTTCCTTTTAATTTGCTGCTTTCTTTATAGGAGTGCTTTACTTTTGTTCCTTGCACTTTTGTTCTGTCATCCTTAGTGACTCTTTTTCTGCTTAATGTACTGCTTCACCTACCAGTATACTTTTTTTTTTATGTACAATGAATAGCTCAAGCAACGTTACCTCTTTAATTCTTCTTTCCTGTTTCCAGGCAATCGGGACATGATGCCCGACAGCATTCAAGTCTACTTCGTAAGAACAGACGTGAGGGTGCTTTTATTTAAGCTCTCATCCTGCTGCCAGGCAACTGCGACGAGACCTCAGCTCATTTCAAAGCGCTTTTCTTGTGCCATTTGGGCCCTCAGCAGGGTGTTTTACCTTAAGTGCAGGCAGTGAGCGGTTGTCGGTTGGTTTGCGCAAGCATTGGTATTGGCATAATTGCCCTGAACACATTTGATCTTTAAATATATATATGGGGTGGGTAAGGGTATAGATTAGGTTGAGGGGAAGTGGGGGAGGGTTTGCTTGCAGGGGTCTCCCCCCACATTTTCGTCCAAAAAAAGGTCAAATAAATTCGATCAAATGTGATTAGGTGAAATGTTTTAGGTCAAATAGACCCAAACCCCCCGCTCCCTATGATCGGTACGTATTAGCCTTGGGGAGTTGTGGGGGTTTCACCTGCTTCCTCAACATGGGAAGCGGGGACCGAAGGAAAAAAAAGAGAAAGGGAACTTGCGGCGTCAGATCCGACCCACGTTAGAGGGACAGATCTGACTAGGCAGCAGTGAAGGGGAACAGGTGGCGTCCAAACAGGTAAGCAGGGGAGTAGTGTGGGGGAGTTTTTTTTGGTGTGAGCGCATTTGGTTTTGCGCTTTGTTCATCTGACAAATGATAAGGCGCGAGAATTTTTTTTTTGGTCTGTTTGCCGCAATCAATTGTCATACGAACAAACACCACCAAACCAGAGCGTGGGATACTCCCGCAACCCCCGCTCGACATGTTTGGTATGCATTAGCTTAATTGTTCATTTTTATTCGGTCTAATGGTACAGGCAAATTCGGTCAAATGTACCATTCGACCAAATTAAAATGAACATACCTTTCGACACTGCACTCAAGCTTTTCTCCACACCATCAAAATGAATAAACATTGCTTTTCCTAAGTTGATGAGTTTCTTCCAGGCAATGCATTTCCTTATTTCATGAGTCACTTGCCTGACTGTGGGTTCGATGGATGATCTCTCAGGGTGGACTTCGATCCTGGCTGTTGGCGATAGAAAAGACTAAGCTCATTGCCAAATGATTGTGTTGCTTATGGCCCCACGCAATGAATTTGAGACACCCGAAAGGTTTCTTTTAGGTGTTCAAGTTGATATCGGATCAGCAAACACAGCCACCTCCTCACTTGGCCTCCTCTCAATCTGGAATTCACTGGAGCCCAAACTCTGTGTCATGACTTCAAGCATTCCAGACCTAGAGTCCATCCCACATTCTGCTATCACTAGCTCAACTCAAATATAACACACACACTATCAGGTCTTGGGACTCTAGTGCTTGTCTACAGTGATGCACCAGTATATGGGCGCAATACTGGACCGATTGGTCTGGGCTGTGGTGAGGCATTGTGACTGTCCCCTGACAGGTGCACAGGAACTGGGGAAAGTGATCAGGGAATGCACCCTAGAGTTCTCTTAGGCTTAACACCGCCTGGCTCAGGTGCTATGCGGCCCACTGAGTCACTGCCCCGGTGGTTACTAAAACCAGACAGTGGACATCATCACAGCTTACAAGCACCAGAATTCAATTGCCCTTGACAAGGACAACTGGATAACTCTGTAAGCTCTCATACTACTTTAAAGGCTTTAAGACTCACACCAAAGCAACTCTGTTATAGCCTGTGCTTTTAGTCATTCCTTCATACAAACATACACTGTGCTGTCATGCATGATCAGATTAAATCTATAGTTCAACACAACAAATTCATCCTTTACATGTGAAACAAGCAGCCATCATGGAAATGGAATAGACTGCTTTGAACAGTTTCCTGTTTTCATTTAGTTTAAATACTGCCTTGGTCAGCCAGGTGTCGGAAATGTGGAGTTTTGTCTTAGAGCTGTAGATAAGGCTTCACCCTCCCTGGCACTTGCACAATCCGAATGCACCTTTGCCTGAAAATCGTCTGCCTGTTTCTCCCCTGTCCATGCGCTTTAATTGCACTTGGCAAAACTGTAGAATCGTCGTCAGGCCTATTTGCTGTGTCTCAACTGTTGAATGTATCATACGCGCTTACTCTGCCTGTGCAGACTACTATCATCTCAGAATTTCAAGGACTCTGAGCGACTGTTGTTTTACCCCATGTTTCCCAACCCCCTTTAGCGCTTTGAAACACTTGCCAGTGTATAGGCGTTTTATGAATAAACAATACCATATCAAAACCATAACAAAAAGTGACTCAAAACAGATACAGAATGATAGCAAGTAATGTTTGGTTACGTATGGTAATCGGCATTACTCCCTATTCTTCCCGACTCACCACAGGCCCAATTGCAGCCCTGGAGACAAAACTACCAGTACATCAAACCTTATGTCAAAAGCTCTGAATTGCTTCTGGTCCATTACTTCTGCATAAATCCCTCACTCATTCCTGAATGCTTCGGGTATTTACCAGCTTGAACAAGGCCAGCCGCATACATCAGGAAGGGAGGTAGGGGAGCATCGATAGTGGGCAGCTGGGAAAAATAGGAAGTAATGCTCATTACCACATGTATTCAAACATTACCTCTACCCAGGCCTAACAAATTAAAAATGTATCCAGCAGTCCAACAGGCTTACCTCAAGAAACAGACACAGAACTCAACCTGCTAGATGAATGATTTAATCAATTAGTCAAGTTTACAAAGTTGTATTGTGTATAGTGAGGTCCATTATGGCACGTACTAATAGCAGTCTGTAAGGTTACATGAAAGTGCTTCAGGACATAGCTGTGTTGCAAATATCTGATATTGAGACATGCCGAACCTCCTCCCAAGCAGCTCTCATCCATCGAGTTGATCTTCCTTGAACGGTACCTGGAACTGAAATTGAGCTCTGGGAATATGCCTGAATGAGCGTAGATGGGATCACCTGATAGGAGAAGAAGTTGCCAGTTTCTTCCCTTATGCTGCTCTTCCTCTGGTGATTGTGGATCTTAGTGGAAGAACCGTAACATGATGTGTTTATTTAAATGGGAAAGTGAGCAAACCGCCTGACTTCAGTAAGGCTTCCAACTCTCCAATGAATATGGCTGATGTGATTGCCAACCAGGCCAACCGGGAATACCAACTTCCAGGAGAATGAATGGAATGACCACTACCACCAGTGGTTCAGGGTGACTAGATTGAATGTGATGTAGGACAGGGGGTGGTCCCATGCCAGCATTGTCGAAAGACTGGGAGGGCGCTGGAATATGGAACTTTTAAGGAGTTGTGAACTGTAAGGCTCAGTGTCTAAAATTAAAGAAGGACCTGCAAAAGCACAGAGAACTCTGGAGAAAAGATGTCGATAATAAATTAGAAATGCCTTTCTCCGGGAATTGGAGTATCTTCCACAGACCTACCTGCACCAAATGAATCATGTGTGCGCGTGTGTGGGAGGCAGAAGCCTGCACGCTCACAGGATTCTCAGTCCAATCATGCAGACATCTCAGACTTGCCGTGTGCTCACTGATGTGTGCAGTTCCATCTCCATCCTGTCAATCTGATACATAGAATTGTGGAAGAAGGGTTAAGATCTTCCTGGTGGCAGTACCATGGGAAAGATCAGTGGAGTATCTAAAACCAGGTGTTGCATCAGGGAATACCAGGACATCCTGGCCGGGAAAAGAGCCATCACTATCACCATGGAATATTCCTGTTGGATCTTTTCAAATGCACTGGATAGGAAAGGACATGGAGGGAATGTAGCTGGATTACCATTTGGCCACCTGTCTGATAGGGCGTCCACTATCCAAGCTGTTCCTGCCTGGAGAAGAGCAGAGCACCTTCGCAGAAGAGAGCTTGCTTCTGTTGAAAAAACATCCTACCATTGAGGACCCGATTTCAACATTATCACATTAAATGTCCATGGGTCTAGACAATAATCTACTGGTGATGGTAAGAACCAATTTAGCTGGCCTAATTAAATGTTCTCGCATCCCAGAATGTAGACTGTTGCTCAGGAATGAAGATGAGCATCCAACTGGGTCTGCAGATGCACAAAGTTTCTGAAGGTGAGTTGATCTCAGATCTCCTTTCTTGTACAGGTAGGATCAGGGGCTCTAGTTATCGGTAAACATTATTGTTTTCCTGAAATGTAAGATTGGAAGGCTATTAATACTTTCAACACTGCCCAGATCGCTCTCTAGTTGGGTGACTGGAGTGCCTCGGAAACAGGTCGCTTGGACTTTGCTGTCTTGTCATGCAGGGTTTGCCCCAATCGACCTGGCTGGAATATGCTTTTTTGACCACCGTTGTTGGTTATGCCAGGCCCACCCCTTCACGGTGCAGTATGTCTGAAATCAAATTTCCCATCTTGCATCAGATGATCTTCCATGAGAATCTCTCATGAGAAATCCTTTTAATCCAGTATGATATGATATAACATTTATAACACACCTATAAATGAGTATTACAAGGCACGACGAGGAAAGGGAGGGGAATCAAAGGAGGACAAAGACAACGAACTTACTAGGCCTAGTGATATTGAGATCGCACAAGTGCAGGGGACAGGGGAGGAGAAAAGTGCCAGAGGAAGGGGAGGAAGGGCAAGTGCAGGACACAGGATCAAAAACAAGTCGTGCGGCCAACAGGTGGCAGTGCAAAGGTTAAGTACAGACAACAAGTGGTATGGTATTGTTTATTTATGTAGCGCCTACACACAGGCAAGTGTTTCAAAGCGCTCAAGGAGGGTGGGCACATGGGGAAAAACAAACAGTCGCTTAGAGTCCTTGAATTTCTGAGATGACAATAGTCTGCACGGGCAGAGTAAGTGTGTAGAAAATACATTTAACAGTTTGGGAGATAGCAAATAGGCCTGCCAGCGATTCTGCAGTTTTAACAGTGCAATTTAGGGGTGAAGACAAGGGAGAACAGACAGGCGATCTTCAGGCGTGGTGCGTGCGGATCGTGCAAGTGCACAGACGGTCACAGGGAGGGTGAGGATCAAGTTCACCCGGTTGGTTGAGACTGGGGCAAGTGCAGAGAGAGCCCCTCTCTTGGAATAGTTTCTCAAGTGCATTGTGTGTGGGTTGGGTGTAGGACCTTGGGGCAAGTGCGAGAAAGGACAGGCGGGGGAGCCAGGGACCTGTGAGACTCTGAGGTACACCTGGCAGCTAGTCAGCATGTTGTAAGGAAGAGGCGGGAGAGAGGGAAAAAAAGAGAACTGGGTTAGCAGTGTAGAGGGAGAGAGAAGGAAGAGGAGAAGAGGAAAGTCTTGAGGAGTTCCGGAATTTAAGGGGATCCAGCTCAAGATGGACATGGGCAGGAAAGCTGTTCCAGAGGGAGGCACCTGCTGAGGATAAGGATCTCCCTCCAAATCTCTGCTTGGAGAACCGGCTCACTCGCAGAAAGTTTGAGGTAGATGGCTTGTGAGGGACAGTATTTAGAAAGGCAGTGTTGCAAGTAGGTAGGTCCCAGACCCCAGAAATCCTTGTGAACAATGCAAAGGGTCTTGAATTCGATCCTTACAGTCATGGGGAGCCAGTGAAGCGATTTCAGTTCCAGAGAGATGCAGGGGCTAGAGGCCAAGCATAGGACTTGCGGTTCTGTTCTGGAGGAGTTGCACAGGGTGCAGGGCAGAAGAAGGTTGGTTGAGGAAGAAGCTGTTGCAATAGTCCAGCCTGGAGAGAACCAGGGCTCTGGAGACAGTAAAGAAATAAAGACAGGAATACTGTAGTTTTTGAATCTACGCCTTTTCTGTTTTATTATTGAATTTAAGACAGCAGAACAATTCTGTTGTTCTCTTCGAAGTTGTTTGTCCCTTTGTTAGGAACTAAATTTTCCTCAACCAGTTTATTTACACTTTTAAGTGTCCTTTCAATTGCGAGAGAGTCTCTATGGTTCCTTTATTTTCCCCAAAATTGATTTGTAGATGTTGTTCCGAGCACTTGCTGGATTTTTTTCATCTGAATACGTTATACTGTTGAGTGTCCATACATTTGCAGAATGGTCACTGAATATATCTTTTCATTCAGTTGATTTGAAAATGTTGACAGTATCTTTACTTGGCTTTTCTGGAGGCCCCTCAACACGTATTTCCGCGTCTGTATTCATGACGGTTCTTCAGGAGGTGCCTATGCACCAATTTTCGTTTGTTGTTCTTTTTCTTTTTCTTCTTGGTTTTCACATACCAATTGTTCGTACTTGTACTTCACCTTTCACCCTTCACCTTTCAGTTATAGAGTATCATATGTTTTAATATTTTATTCTATATTGTTGTATTTAGTAGTCGTTTTTAGTGGTGTCCAAATGCCACATTTTTGGTTATTTCCTCATTTGTAATAGACACTTTGCATTCATGTACTAAAAGAAAACCAGACATATATGTTTTACAAGTCCGCCATTAATTTTATATGGTTAGATGACATGTTGTTTATCTCATAATCGCAAGGTTAGAAAAGCATGTTGGCATTTTGAAGTAGTGAGCAACATGTTATAAACATCTTATTTGTTAGTGATTTTATATATCAATCCTTATGCTTTTTGTTTGATCTCATGACATCAGTTTGATTTACCTTATTCCTGCCGTAGTGTGGCTGAACCACGTTCCTCGTAGTATGCTGGTCATTTTGCAGTTATAAATTTGCCTGAATAAAAAGGCATTTTGATTAATTTGATGAATCGGTCTGCTGGCTCATGGTATAGCGTTAACAAATAACATAGATTAGTTGCTGTGTAATTGTCTTATGTCTATGATAAGGTTGAATTGGCCAGAACTATATGTCGTTATAGCTATATCGGTGGCGATTATCTTTGTTGCGTGTTAAATGCTACTCTTCCAGTGCCCCTTAATGCGGTGCTCTGCTAATCTATTTTTCTTGTTAAATGGAGCTTACTTTTACCTCTTTTGTCGAAATCCTTGTGATTCCTCGGTCCTCTTGTAGTTTGCGTTTCTTGGTGTTTCTTTCCAGTGTATGGCATGATCATGTGATTCCTCTGTTTTAATGTTGTGATGACATATTACTTTGTCCAAAGTCGTTCTGTATTGTTTAGAATCTACAGCGCCATTTTGATATGGTAATTCTTGTGTACGCAGTCCGATGCGTGGGTGCCATTTTATATTGGGATAAATTCTCGATAGGTACTTGCAAAAAGAAAATAAATGAAGACAATTCTTTTTTGTCTTTTTTTTGTGTGCGTGTCTGGTACATCTTTTAGTTTATAGAAATTGCTAATTTGTAGAGGATATTTTCTGCAATATTTTACCACTCCTTTTTTATCTATATGGTTGCAACTAAGATTGTGTCTTCTCTTCCAGACTATTGTTACATTTCTTCTCCTAATTATTTAACAATTGTTCATGGCCCAATGTCATCCAGATGAGAATGGTCTGTCTCCTAATTATTATTGAAATCGCAGTTTCTTTGTATTCATAGTGTATTTTTATAAAATGATGCGTCTCCTGGATGTTATCTTAGAGTTCACTATTTATAGAAAATGATACATCTCCTGGTCTTTATTGAGTGCAGTATGGCAGGTGTCCATAAGACAAATCCAAAGTGCTTCCCTTTTTCTCAATAATTTTTCTATGTTGCCTCCTCTTGGTGGGAGGTTTATTTTATCAATTCCAATTTTTGTTAGATTCTTGATATCTCTATAGAGTGGTTTTCCTGAAAGTGGTTGGCCAATGGTGTTAGGGGTTCTTGGTTCTTAATACATCTAATGTGTTCTCCAATTCTTGTTTTCATATAGTGCTACCAATGTAGTATTTGGAGCAGATGCATTTAATTCCATATACTGTATATTTGCTGTTACAATTGATAAGTTGTTGTATCTTCTTAGTTTGTCCATTGGGCAATGTTATTGTGGTTTTTGCGTTATCCAAGTATTGGCATACATTGCAGGTCCCACTTTTGTAGTTCCCTACCACAGGTGGTTTTAACCACATTGTTTTAGATGGAATTCTTTGTTTTTCTTCATGGATAAATGGGATGTACAGAGTAGATTTTTGAGGTTTTTAGCTCTGCAGAATGTTATATTTGGTTGCATATCCAATAGTGACTCTAGATCACTCTCCGTTTTTAATATGTTCCAATTCTTTTTAAGAATATTGGTAAGCATTTGGTTGTTGCTGTTATATGTCGTGATGAATCTAATTTTTGCTGATGCAATTTCAATTTTTCATTTGTTCATCAAAATGTCTGTTCTAGTTCTTAGGTTTGTTTTTTGATAGCTTTTTTGTAGAAGTTTTTTTGCTGTAACCTCGATGTTTGAAATTGTTGATGGATCTGTTTGCATTGAGTTTGAAATCTTGTTGTTCAGTACAATCTCATTTGATCCTCAAAAGTTCTCCATATGGGATATTTTTGGTAATATGTTGGGGATGATTGCTGGTAGCGTGGAGTATACTATTAACCGCTCTCTCTTTTGTGTAGAGTGAAGTTTGGATTTTGTTGTCTTCCATATATATTTTGAGGTCCAAGAAATTGATATTTTGTTTACTATATTGAATAGTTCGTTTTAGATTGTAGTTGTTGGTATTTCAATACTGGTGGTACTCCTTAAATTGGTTTTCTGTTACGTTCTAGATCATGATGATATCATCGATGTACCTGCCCCAGTATGTAACTTGGTTGGATGTAGTGAAGAAAGGGTGGGTCCAAGCATGTTCAACCTCAAAATGTCCCCTATATAGGTTTGCATTGGGAGAGCATATTTAGCCCCCATTGCTGTCCCTTGGATTTGCCTGAATATATCTTTGTTAAAAGTAAAAATGTTAATGCAGAGTGTGAAATTGAGTATCTCAAAGAGCATGTGATTTGTTCCAAAAAATATATGGATCTTGTCTTTAAACAATATTCTGTTGTGAGTAGTCTCTTTTCATGTAGAATACTTGTGTATAGACTTGACACATCTAATGTCACCATCCAGCAATGTTGTTCCCATTCAATGTTTTCAAATTGCTGAATTATGTGTTTCATATCTTTTATATATGATGTGAGGCCTGCTGCCAATGGTTGTAGTTGGTAATAGATATACTCTGATATTCTTTCCATTAGGGATCCTATACTGTTGATTATGGGTCTGCATTGTGGGAGTCCTTTAAATTGCTTGTGGATCTTTGGTGTGAAGTAGATTGTTGGTATGATGGGGTGAGAGATGTTCATATAAAGATATTCTTCATCTGTTATGAGTCCATTATTTCTCCAATGTTCACTCATCAATTGCCAGTCTTCTTGAAGTTTTGAGATTGGGTTGGCAGTTAGTTTCATATAGCATTGTTCATTACTCAAATGTTGATTTGCTATGGTTATGTAGTCTGTCGTTTTCAATCAAACTATATTGCCACCTTTATCTGCTACTTTTACTGTGATGTCTAAGTTATTTCTGATGTCCATAATGGCCCATTTCTCAGCCAGCGTTAGATTGTGTCGTATTTTTGGTTGTTGGTTATTAAGGTATATTTGTCGCAGATCATGCTGGACTGTTTTTTAGAAAAAGTCTACCACAGTTCCTTCTGGTATATGTGGGATAAATGTTTATTTGGGTTTTAAGGATGTACTTGCCAATAGTCCCAATCAAATGTTTTGCTCCTCTGAGAAAGATTGAACTGTATGTATATCTTCTGACTCTGGTAGATTAAGAAGTTCCACAGTATTTAGTACATGGTCCACTGAGTGTTTGGATACTGGTTGTATCTTGAGTTTTGGTTTTGTGGTTATGGTATTTACAAAATGTTTCTTTAGTTTTAACTTTCTACAAAATAGACCGAGATCAGTTTTTATGTCAAAATGGTTCCAATCATTCGAAGGACAAAATGAAAGTCCCTTGTTGAGGGCTTTAACTAATTGTGGCGAAAGATCTGTATCGGTCAGATTTACAGTTAGATTTTCCTCTGTGATAGCGGGCTTTTGGATCTTGTTTGGACTCCCAAAATGTTGTTTGTCTGGTGTTTCTTGACATACGATCTGTGTCCTCTTGTTCGCCTCCACCTTTGTTTGGATGAATATTTGGTACCTTGGTCCAGCTTGGATAGCTGTATTGTTGATATTCCTCTAACAAAGATGATGATGAAGACGGTGGGATCAAATGGGTTTCTTGATCCGCCGCTTTGTCCATTGCTTGAGCAGGTATATCCAGGTCTGTGTCACTAGTTGAATCTGTGTCTGATGTTTGTGGTGTGTGTTGAGGCATGGGTTGTCTTGATGTATTATTAGTTGGTTTATAGGTATATTTGCCAGTTGGTTTTTGAAATGTGTAAACCCTGTTGAATTTGTAGTCCATCTTCTCCCTTAAGAATTGTCTCTGTTTATTTTAGTTTTATTGTTTCCATATGTTGATCAATGATTTTATCCAGAATTTCATAGTTTTTAAAGGTTTTTTCAGGAATATTGAGTTCTTCTATTTGTTCTTTGATTTTCGTTATTTCTGTAACTAGTTTCTCATGTATTTTTTCCCATTTACAATTAATTAATGGATCATTTCTTTCGATGTGTTTGTTAATAGTTCTTCCCAGTCTTTTAGACTTTGTCGTCTTCCTCAAGTGAGGGAAAAATGCATATTCTCAGACCACATGGGATTCTGCCCACTTGCAAATATTTCTCAAGGGTTTTAATATCCCACTTTCTGGAAAGTTCTTGTTTTAATCATTTTTCTTGTTGGATAAAAAGTTGTCTAAGTGATTTAGTCTTGACCCCATTTTGTGTGGGTGTCTGTGTAGTTTGGCTTGAGAAGAGTATTTCTGCTTCTTTGTCGCTATTTGAAACATTTCTTAGCATTTTCTGAGTTGGGTCAGCCTTTGCTGTTTGGTACTCAAAATTGCTTGGAAAGGATTTTTCAGCCTTGCTGCAGCTACTGCCGCCCTTAAATTGTTAGGAGATGCATCATTTTCTAAAAATATACTATGAATACCAAGAAACTGTGCTTCAATAATAATTAGGAGACAGAGCATTCTCATCTGGATGCCATTGGGCCATGACCAAATGTTAAATAATAAGGAGAAGAAATGTAACAATAGTCTGGAAGAGAAGACACAATCTAAGTTGCAACCATATATATAAAAAAAACAACAGTGGTAAAATATTGCTGAAAATATCGTCTACAAATTTGCAATTTCTATAAACCGAAAGATATACCAGACACGCATACAAAATAAAGACAAAAAAGAATTGTCTTAATTTATTTTCTTTTTGCAAATACCTATCGAGAATGTACCCCAAAGTAAAATGGCTCCCCAGCATAGGACTGCTCACACAAGGATTACCATCTCAAAATGGAACTGTAGATTCTAAATAACACGGAACACTTCGGACAACGTAACAAGTCATCAGGACATTAAAACAGTGCAATCACATGATCATGCCATACACTGGAAAGAAACACCAAGAAATGGTGAACTACAAGAGAACCGAGGAATCAGGAGGATTTCGACAACAGAGGTAAAAGTAAGCTCCATTTAACAAGAAAACTAGATTAGCAGAGCACCGCATTAATGGGCACTGGAAGACTAGCATTTAACAAGCAACAAAGATAATCGCTGTGGATACAGCTATAACGACATAAAGTTCTGGACAATTCAACCTTATCATAGACATAAGTCAATTACACAGCAACACATCTATGTTATTTGTTAACGCTATACAATGAGGTGGCAGACCGATTCATCAAATTAATGGAAATGCCTTTTTATTCAGGCACATTTATAACTGGAAAATGACCAGCATACTACGAGGAACATGGTTCAGCCACACTACGGCAGAAATAATGTAAATCAAACTGATGTCATGAGACCAAACAAAAAGCATTAGGATTGATATATAAAATCACTAACAAATAAGATGTTTATAACATGTTGCTCACTACTTCATAATGCCAACATGCTTTTCTAACCTTGCGATTATGAGATAAAAAACATGTCATCTAACCATATAAAATGAATAGCTGACTTGTAAAACATATATGTCTGGTTTTCTTTTAGTGCATCAATGCAAAGTGTCTATTACAAATGAGGAAATTACCAAAAATTTGGCATTTGGACAACACTAAAAATGACTACTAAATACAACAATATGGAATAAAATATTAAAACATAAGAGACTCTATAACTGAAAGGCGAAGTATAAGTACAAACAATTTGTATGTGAAAACCAAGAAGAAAAAGAACAACAAACGAAAATTGGTGCATAGGCACCTCCTGAAGAACCGTCATAAATACAGATGGGGAAACACGTGTCGAGGGGCCTCCAGAAAAGCCAAGTAAAGATACTGTCAACATTTTCAAATCAACTGAATTAAAAGATATATTCAGTGACCATTTTGCAAATGTATGGACACTCAATAGTATAACTTATTCGGATGAGAAAAATCCAGCAAGTGCTCGGAACAACATCTACAAATCAATATTGGTGAAAATAAAGGAACCATAGAGACTCTCTCGCAAATGAAAGAACACATAAAAGTGTTATTAAACTGGTTGAGCAAAATGTAGTACCTAACGAAGGGACAAACAACTTCGAAGAGAACAACAGAATTTTTCTGCTGTGTTAAATTCAATAATAAAACAGAAAAGGCGCAGATTCAAAAACTACAGTATTCCTATCTTTATTTCTTAATTTCAAGCCCATGTCAGCCTGAGGGCAAACTGTAGCTTGAATTTTCCTTGCAGCCATTCTGTTTTGACATTTGTTTCACACATGTATTAATAACATATTGTATCTAACAATTTAAACCAAAGAGCGCCAGTAGCCGCAGCAAGGCTGAAAAATCCTTCCCAAGCAACTCTAGAGACAGTAAGCCTCTGAAGAGGTGAAGATGATGGTTAGACTTTTTGGAGATGGCTGAAATGTGAGAGGAGAGGAGAAGGAGAGGGTGGAGTCAAATATGATCCCAAGGTTTCTTGCTTCGCAGGTGTGTGTGTGCCAAGGGAAGCCGGCGAGATCGAAAGTGGGAATGTGGGAGCAGGAGTCCCAATGTGAACAATCTCACTCTTAGTGGTATTGAGGCAGAGGTCGTTTGCAGCACACCAAGACTGGATAGTTGACAGACAGTCAGATATGAGCCGGAAGGAGGAGGCAGCTGAGGGTAGCCTAAAAGATAGTTTTGTGTCATCAGCATAGCAGGTGAAAGTGGCAATTACGTGCCTGGAAGCCATATAGAAGATGAAGAACCAGGGGGATAGGTTAGATCCCTGGAGAACGTCACAGGTTGAGAAAGTGATAGTCGAGTGAAAGGTTCTGAGTTCCACCTCTAATGGGCGGACGGAGAGGAAGGAGGTTAACCACACCAGATCCTGACCTGTGATTCCCAGGGTGTCACGGAGACGTGCAATCAGGATGTCGTGGTTAACCGTGTCGAAGACAGAGGCGAAGTGTCTGATAAGTGCAGGTAAAGGGACTTTAGGGTTGCAGATACAGACCCAAGTGCAAGGGTTGCCAGAAGGCAGTGCAGGTGTTCTACTGGGCGGGCAGGGACCTGGGCCCGACGTTCAGAGGGTAGCCAGGTAACCAGTGCAGTATCAGACAGGAGATCAGCAGGGAAGAGGAAGAGAGAAGGCAGAAGCAAAGAGGAAAGTCTTGAGATGCTTCTGGAACCAGAGATGGTGCTGCTCAAGTTTCAGAGAGGCAGGGAGGCTGTTCCAGAGGGAGGTGCCAGCCGAAGAGAGTGGTCTGCCCCCAACTCATTGCTTTGAGAAACGCCTGACCCTGAGGGAGTTGGAGGTGGAGGAGCGAGAGAGTTAGAGGTATTGCAGTCCCAGGCCCAAAAAAGGCCTTGTGGGCAATGCAAAAGGGTCTTGAACTTGATCCTTGCAGCCACTGGGAACCAATGGAGAGATTTCAGGGCTGGAGAGATACAATCCCTGGGCTTGAGGCCAAGGAGAAGTATTGCAGTCCTGTTCTGGATGAGTTGTGGAGAGTAGAGGCAGGCAGATTTATAAAGAGACTGTTGTAGTAGTCAAGCCAAGAGAGAACAAGCGCTCTGGATACAGAGAGCTTCTGGGGGAAGGAGACTAAAGGAAGAATACTCTGAGGAGTGGCATTTGGTAGGTTGACTTTTTAGAGATGTCAGAGATGTGTGGAGAGAAGGAGAGTGTAGAGTCAAATATGACTCTGAAGTTCTAAGCCTCACAGGTGGGAGCAGGAAGAGAGCCAGGAGAGGCCAGCCAGAGAGTGGCAGGAAAGGAAGGTGCAGGTGTGCCGATGAGGAAGATCTCTGTCTTACTGGCATTCAGGCAGAGATCATTGGCGGCGCACCACTCCTGGATTGCAGACAGACAATCCGGGATGAGAGAAGGGGAAGAGGCAGCAGAGGGTAGGCTAAAAGCGAGCTGCGTGTCATCTGCATAGCACTGAAAGTTGGAGCAGAGAGCAGCAATGCGGTGGGTCAGAGGTACCAGTTATTGGTTGAACAACCAGGGGGAAAGGTTCAACCCTTGGGCAACACCACAGGTAGAGAGATAGACAGAGGAGAGGAAGGACCCAAGTTGGACCTGGGAGGATCGACCAGAGAGGAAATAAGTCATCCAGGCCAGAGCCTGATCAGTAATACCCAGGTCATCACAGAGCCAGTTGAGCAGGATGGCATGATTGACCGTGTCAAAGGCAGAATAGAGAACAAGTAAGATGGAGACAGAGGGGAGATTAGCATGCTCTGACCATAGCAATAACCAATGTATACTGCTACGGCTGAAAAGAGAGTGTATATACAGTCTGGCCCATGGTACTCCTGATGTACATGTTTTTAGGTCTCCTTGAGTTTTCATCTATATCCTGTTTGATGCCTTCTGCATGCCAATGATTGGAGATTGATGAGAAAGAAGGGGCTGCATGTTCTTGACTTGCAAGAGAGCATTGCATATGTGGGATTTATAATGTGTAAACCTAGCTGGGAAGCAACAGAGTGCTTTAGACAGGGGACACACTCCCCCGCACCACGGGGCTGCAGAGGCCCGCACTAGGCCAGTGTTTGACAGAAAGCACAGTAAAGGGGGACAGATCTCAGATCTGGTTTGGGTAGAACCTAGTTGTAAGTAGGGCAATGCTGGTGTATACTGTTGAGAGCCATCCATTTGTCCCTTTGGGAGAGCAGACATCTACACCTGATACAGAGCGTTTCATGTGTGCCGGGCAGAGCAGATTGTACATTCTATATTGTTGCCCAATTTGTCTGAAATATTTGCTTTGAAATGCAAGATTTTAACTCGTTATTTGAAAACATGATTAATGGTGAGAAGCGGTTACCAAAAGGTTACTAGATTAGTTCAGGTCCTCTTGGTCGGTTCAATTCTGGGAATACATTTGCAACCCTCCATTTTACACATTCACGAGCTACAACTTAGTGGTATTGTGAAATGGGGCATGGAAGCCCATGAAGATGGCCAGTTGGGTCTTTATACCTTCTCTACCACACATTAGGAGACCTTTTCCCGAGTTGGCCCCCCATTCCTGTCACGCTGCAAACTCCCGTGCATGGATCCTCAGGTGCTTGTCCAATGGACGTTACTTGTCAATGATGTCTATTACAACACCCAAGGCTGCGCCTGCATGTGCATTCAGCAAAGGTACATGCATGAATATTACATGGAACTGGCAAGCACCGGGTGTTTCATAGCTCCGCAGTTAAATGGCTGCCTTGCTTCATGGTCTCATATCAGCTCATTTATTTTTGTAGACGTCCACATGGAGGTGGGAATGAATACATCTGACATCTAAAACATCTAAAACATTCCATTCATTCAAAGGGACTGATCTAATAGTTTATTTGGGAAATCGGTACAACTAGGGAAGTGGCAGCCCCATGGGCACTGACATATGTCTGACTCTGCCCCAGCCCACCTACATGCTGTTACATCTCCCAGTTTCCCTCTGGCTGAATTAATGCACGCCATGTTGGGTTTAGCAACAGCACATCCTTGGACAATCAAGTGGCATATTGCTTTGCTTGCAGCTGTAACAATCTTGTGCCAAACCGGCCATCTCCCACCTCAGCCACTCAAAACTCAGCAGTCCCAATTGACCCAATCAATGTGTCAATATCACAAGGGCTGAGTGCACATGGGAAACGGTGCCACACCCCTTCCAATGATGTCCTGCCTATGAAGGTTGAGGCGAGCACAGTGGCATCACGAGGGAAGCGCGGACTTATCTTGTACCTTGTTTGCAGACGGGGCTTAGATTTAAGATTTGTGAAACCAGTACTCTTTGCAAGCACTACAATTTACAAAACATGTTTGGTAAGGTGACGTGCTGGCTATTGATGCCACTGACCTGTAGCTCTAGGAAGAGAGTGCTGGGCTGCAGTGGGTGGGTACTCAGTGATTTAAAAAAAACAAAAAAGCAAGCATTGGTAATTCCAACAGTTTTGGCTTTTATGTAGGCATGACAAAGTCATTTGTCAGGTACTGCCATGGTGGTATTAACTGACGTTCAATGATAGCAACTGCAAAATGGTGCAAGTAACTGGGCATATAATAGCAGCGCCTGGTATCGGCCTAATACTTATATACAATGCAAAACTGTTGGCTTTGCCAATACTTTTCTTTTTTTTATTTAAGTAATTGTTTTAGGTTAAGAATTCATACATACTGCTTGTTTTTGACAGAACCTCAGTGAAGGACACGTAGTGCTTATGAATTGTTTGTTTCAAACCCTTTTTATTACACTGTCAGTCCGTTTACAGCTCCAATTAATTCATTAACTCTCAGTAGACTGAGGAAAACAAAACACTACCAAGCCCTTTACAGGACATAGTAAGGCTTGATAAAGCTAGCACAAAGAGACCTCAGGAGGATGTGTTTTGGGCAGGGTGGGGCAGGAAGTGGGTGGGAATTGCTTTAGGGATTGGCCCGGCCATGGGCAGTCAATGGGTGCTTAATACCCAAACAGAACCTAAAAGATTTGTCTCCCTCCTCATAGAACATTTCTCCATAGCTGTAATCTATAGTTTCGGTTTATAGGTGGTGCTTTAACGCCACCTAATAGCCAAACCTAACAATTGAGCCGGGACAGACACTAAGCAGGGCATCTCTAACTGTGTTATGTAATGTGAAAAGAAGGAACCTAAGGGTGCAAAGCGTAAGGACAAGAAAAAAACACTGAGGACGAGGTGGCAGAAAGACAGCACTGCATCAGCAGTTTTTGTAAGTTTGCTTGTCTTAAGCAGGCGTTTAAGTGGGATATGAAATAGAGGGACGGGGCTCTGGAAAAGGGACTTAGCCATATTGTGTTGGCCGTGGCCTAAGTAGGGGTTGTTGGATTAGGCATGGACCGCTTGCCCAAAACAATACATCGTGAGATTGGATCAGCTTTGTCCCAAGTGCTCTTTTTTGCATACTGTAAATAAAGCTCCCTCCGCTGTCTCTAAATAAATCCCTTTCTCAGTTGATTTATATAAGCAATTCGATTCAACGAATACATCACCTTCATTATGTAAATAAATGACCTGGGCCCAGTGTGCTTAATAGCTTTTCTTATATTACATGCAGATTTAGGGTTTCCGCTCCCATGCTGTCTGCCTGCCCCGTGATATTCTGTAGCTATTTCTAAAAAACACAAATGGGGGAAAAGCATTTAATTTCTGTGTTCTGAAAAACAAATAGGATTACAAAATTCCTCATCAGAAGAAATCCCATAGCCGTGTCCAATGTTAATGATTATATGTGCCATATTAGGCCCACACTAACCTTTCTTTCAACAGCGCTGTGCTACTTTTGTAAAGGTGTAGCGTGTGCTGCTGGGCGTGCCACGATTGGTTTCTTCGCGGCCGCCCTCTTGACACCAGTCTTCGCAACTTAAATCATGGCCTCATTACAAGTCTGACGGTCTGGAAATAAGGTTGCAGGTAGCAACGTACCGGTAGCCTTTTCGGACCGGCAAACTACAACTCTGCTTTCCAGGGCCAGTGCGCCAGGCAGGTCTGACCTGCTGGACGGAACTGCCCCGGAAAGCAGAGTTGTCACGTAAGCATCGGCACCAGTAGCAACAGTGCTGATGCTTCCGAGTCCTCATTCCCATGGATTCCAGTGGCACTTGTATTGTCCCGGTGGCACCGGGATATCAGGTGCCAGAAACGGTGCTACAGTCTGCCAGCAACCCGCCGGTAGCACTGGCGGGTTACCGGCAGACTTGTAACGAGGCCCTGTGTCTATATAAATGTGCTTTTGCTGGCCAAATACAGACCTCTTTCAAAAGGTGTTAATTGATCAGTACTATGTTGTAGCATGGCTGCAGCTCTTTTGTGTGGGGCAAGGAGTATAATAAAGGATAATGGGGGACTGGAGGAGCCCTGGCAGTGCCTCAGCTCACAAGCAGGTTTTGGAGACTGCCAGGTCCTGGTCCACTTAAAGCCCTGGTCTTAAGCTGCCAGTATATGCATGTGCTACCCCTTTTCTCTGTGATTGACATGCTAGGTCAGGTGCTCCCAATCCACCATTCCTTAGATTCAGTGGCAGAAGTAGGCGGGAGCAGTGGGTGCTCCTTTACGTTTTTAAAAATGTTTTACTGTTCCTATACTTTTATTTTAGAAAGAAACTGTTCCGGATGTTGGTTTAGTTTTAAAATACAAGTGTAGGAAGTAGTTGAAACTTGCACTTCAGTGCATTGCAGTGAACATTCCCCTAAACAGCAGGCTCATTTGTCTGGGGTTTGTGTTGTGCGTGGGAGGGGGCGTGGTGGTGGGGTTTGTGGGGTGCAGGGGCAGGTCAGCAGGGAATATAGTTCCACTTCTTCTTTTCGCACACTTCAAGCACTGCTTAGACTGCATGTTTCAGTACCTCTGTGGCCACGCCCACCCTCTGCATTCTTAGCTGTGGCCAGCAGGAAAAAGCCACAGGGCGAGGAATGATTGGCGGGAGGATATCTCGGGGGCAACGCGCTCGCCTTGGAAGGAAATGATGCCGAGGCAACACAGGTTCGATCCCCGTGTCCGCGCTTAGAGACCTCTGGGTATTAGGCGCGTTATAAATAATCAATCATAATGATGGGTTAACACATGCGACTCCTGGGTGCCCTTAAATGACACGCTTGATGTCAGTATCCTTTTCAGCCCCTGTAATCGCCTGAACAGTGTTATGGCCAATGCCTTTCCCCGTCTGTGGATGCTGCAGTTGGCAAGCAAGCTGCTGCTGCTTCTACCTGGCATCCATTTCATGCAGTGTGCCAGTGCCAACACTGCTCGGGATCATCCATGCGGAATTTTATGTGCGGGGCTTTGCTCATCTTTGTGGGCGCTTTAGTGGCGCGCGCGCCGTTATTGATCCAAGTGAAATAGCAAATATTTCTTCTGCTGCCTGCATTTGCGGGAGAAATGACAGCTCGAACATATTAATATGGAGGCGTGCTGCTGTGCTCCCCACTCGGACATTCCCCAAGTGCTTTGCGAAATGTGTACCTCCCTAAAATACCCAGGGGAATAGAAGGTAATGCTATCCATCACAATGCAGTGCAGAGTGAAAAGGAGTGTCTTTGCATACAAATGCAATCCCGACTATCCAGATCCCAGGATTCTACTTCCCTGGCGTATCCAATTACATGTTTGCAGGCTCATTAGAATGCAATATGGTTATAATTATAATGTGTCTCACATATTGAATAATTCTGTATTTGGATGTGTCTTCGTAGCCCTTACTTGCATGCAGGCAGCATTAGCATTTTGAGTGCAGTCCCAATTCCTCATCATAATGCCAATAACGTTTTAAAAGGCACATCGCGAAAATGAGAACACCTGCCATGGTACGCCTAGCCAATAAACAGCCACATACCCTGTTTAATTCCAGCGGCTGCAAACGAATTACTTTAGGACCGCAACCTATGGCTCCCCAGATGTCTAGGACTACGACTCCCATGACCCCTCATTATTGAATATCCGACTTGGGTTCATGGTAATTGTAGTCCAAAACATTTGGCGAGCCAAAGGTCGCAGACCCTCGCACTGATGAAGTATTCTGAAATCCCGTCCACACTTTATTACGCTAGGATAAAAAAGTCTTGCTCACTAGGCTCACTTGGACCTAGGGCCTGATTCTGAGCTCAGGATAAAATGAGCGTAAAAAGGAGACATTCTCCCCGCCAGCCCTCAGCACCATCATTCTGACGTTGCTGGAAGGATTGGAAAGATCCTCCTCTCCCCTGCTGAACTTCTGGCTGAAACTGCATCTGCACTGGTTACCTGGCCACCCTCTGTTCTCGGGCCCAGGTCCCCTCCCCCACCAGTTGCTCACCTGCGCTACCTACCTGGCAACCCCCGCACTTGGAGACTGTTTTCTGTATCCCTGCAGTCCCCTACCAGCACTTGACACCTAGTGTATGCACTTACCCTGGCGCTTGCCACCAGCTGGCCGCACTTTTACTTATTGCTTTTATTTATTCCATTTATCCATTTTACTGGACTGTCCCCTCCCCCTGCCCCCAGCACTTTTCCCCTACCCCCTTCCTCTGCACCTGCGCGATCTGAATGACACCTGGCCTAGTAGGATCGTAGTCTCTGTCCTCCCTCTGTTCCTCCTTCCTTGCGTCTTGAAACACTTGTGTATAGGCGCGTTATAAATGCCATATCATACCATAAGGGAGATGTCGTGCTACTTGCCTGCTGTAAAACCTCATACCATCCGTCTTTACGAGGCCACGCGCGCCCGGTTACATTGAGAGCATTTTTAAAAAGCGCGCCACTTTTCTTGTTTACAAAGTATCCTTTACCCATCAGTAAAAAAGAAAAATTGTGCTCTAGACTGAGAAATGCCTTAATTATAAACGTTGTGCAGTAGATGTAACCTCAGAAGGGCCGTACTTTATTTTATTTTAACTCCTTTTTTTGACGTGCAAACCTTGAGGTTTTGGAAGGAATATCCCCAAGCAGTGCCTGTCCTGCATTCCTGATGGTTTCTAGGGCTGTCGCTTAATCCAGCACATGTAAAAGTGGAGGCTTTGATGCCAGACCGCCAGATTTGCACTTTGAAAGAATATGGTGCTTTTAAGAAAAGTGTTCTTCCTTCTTGGAAAAACACTTTTTCTATTTTGGAATGCACCTCAGAATCGGGACGCAAATTGAGGCTGCCTAAGGTGGAAGTATTGAAAGACTCTTGCGACAAAGGGGAAGAACAGTAACCTCCAGCAGCACATAGAATTGAAATCTCGTGGAGCGGTACATTGGACACCGTAAAAACCCTCTCCTAGCTCCTGACCAATAATGCTTCCGATGGAAAAAAAGAAATGCAGGACTCAATATTGTGGAGTTCAGAAAGGATCATGCAAGAGTGGAAGAGAAGGTTTCTGAATCCCAGGATTAGTCAACCGCCAACCACATTCCTATCCTTCCGGTTCCCAGAAATTCAAATGGGTATGTACTGTCTTGTAGTAAATTAAATTACCACCCCATTGGAAGGAAACAACCCCATCAGCCTACTCGTAATCAGGCAGTGTTGCCCGGCCTGACATCATTGGTGTCTTATTGCCCGCTGCCAAAAGCTATAAGAAAAATTAATGACCTCCCCACAATTTACAGGACTGAGTCATGAGTGCCTATAATGTTTAGGAAAGACTGTGGTTGAAGTCTTTTTCATTGGCAGAGCACCCAACACCCAGCACGCTCTCCACCCACCAACCCACAGTTCAATTCTATACATTCCAGGGGGGGAGCTTCCCTGATGACATCACACTAGTGTAGAGCACATTAATGTGGCGTTAAGCACCCAATCCAAGGGCTGGGACGGGCCATTACCACCCGTTCCAGCCCTTGGAACGGGTGCTTGACGCCGTAAGCACCTGCCCCATGGGCTGGGACAGGGCTAATTGAAAGTATTTCCTGTCCGTGAACGGGTCGCCTGGTGGCATCCCATTCATGGAACAAAAGGACTGTTCCAAGATGGCTCCCAAAGAAAGGGAAGGCTGTTCTCCATACAGAGCCCCTGTTCCCTTTTCATGGCAGCCTCACAACGAAGAAACGGAAGAAGGAAGCAGCAGCGGTGGTGGCTGCGAGTGCCGTCGCTGCCACAATGAGGTAAGTGGGGAGGGAAAGGGGGTATGGGGTTGGTGGGAGGGAGATGGCGGCTGGGATAACTGGCCATCAGGGAGCTTGGACCGCGGGTGGACATTGCCGGCTTCAGCCCACGTTCCGAGCCACCTGATTGGCCGCCTCCCCCATCAGGGTGACACTGGCTGGTATAACCCGAAGCATCCTTATTTATTTGGTATTAGAGCTTTCGACCGATCGAGGCTATAGTAATCTATTTACAATTCCAATGAAACCATCAGCCAGTGTTATTCCATTGTGCATGGCCAGCTCCAAGGGGCAGTATCACACCGTCAAGCAGACACTGAAAAGGGCAGAATCGGGCACAGACCCCCCCCCCCCCCCCGGGAGCCAAGCAGAAGGCCCACTTTAGGTGCAGATGACCCATCAACACCATTCATCCAAAGTAACAGGATTAAAAGGGCACGATTTACGCAGGAAACACGGATAAACGCAGACAATATGCATGAAGGAGGTCCCATAAGTGCTCTTGGGGACCTCTGGGTTACCCACATCATTTTGCATTGCAGGACACACAGGTGGATGCTCACTACACCATCAGAACTTCACCCAATGGGTTTTTAATCCTAATAGGCAGCACCGCCTCATTAGGAATACGGTTTTGTAAAAGTACAGTACAAGAATTAACCACACAGAGCTAGCCACCCTGATGGTGAAATGCAACCTGTGTCATTAGGAATTCCAATTAGCAAGTTATTGAAATGCATTACTGTAATGTTTCAGACATAGCCTCCGACGCCATGCTCCAAGACTGAATGTTTAACTCTTTCCGGTCGAGATGTGCAGCACTTGCAGCTCTATCAGTCATCCCTCTCTCTCTGCGCCTCTCCATTTCTCTGTCTTTCTCTCTCTCTGTCTCTCCTTCTCTCTATCTCCCTCTAAGTGTGTGTGTCTCTCTCTCTGCCTTTCTCTCTTTTTCTCTCTCTTTCCCTCTCTCTCTCTCTGTCACTCTTTCCCTCCCCCTTTCTCCCACTCTCTGTTTCTATCACTCTCTCGCTCTCCCTGTGTGTCTCTCTCTCTCCTTCTCTCTCTCTCCCTCTAGCTCTCTTTCCCCTCCTCTCTCTCTCTGTCTCTCTCCCTCTCCCTGCCTCCCCATCTCCCTCTCTCTCTGTCCCTCTTTCCCTCCCCCTTTCTCCCACTCTGAGTCTGTCTCTATCACCCCCCCCTCTCTCTCTCTCTCTGTCTTCTCTCTGTCTTCTCTCTTCTTCTCTTTCTCTCTCTCTGTCCCTCTATCTCTCGTTCCCCTCCTCTCTCTCTCTGTGTCTCTCTCTCCCTGCCTCTCTTTCTCCTGCGCTCTCTCTCCCTCTCCCATTTTAGCCATGAATTAACATAATCCAGCCCCATATCCATAAAGTTCATATAAGTGGACATCCTGTGTTCCTGTCCATCAAACAATTTGCAAATCTCCGGTCTCTTCTCCATGTCCCTGCCAAGCATACTCATTCTCTGATTTATAAGAATACCTAATTCTGTATACCATTTCAATTCTCTTCTACTCAAGTTATATTGACTTCACCATTCCTCAACACTCAGCATCCCATTCCCTCCCAAGATATCCCTAATCTTAAGTATACCTCTCTTACTCCAGCTCTGCCGATGTAAACATCTGTTTTGCAATTGCAATGCTTGATTATGCCATGTGGGCGCCTCATGACTGAACCCAAAGTGTTGACCATTTTCTTTAAACCATGTCACTAATGCATTCCTAATCACTAAAATGGGTTCAAGTTTTATATTCTTCCCTGACATCCTTTCCATTGTATAAATGATATCTAAAGCATAAGGCTTACAGACTTCTCTTTCAATCTTCAACCAGATCGGATCTTTTCCATTCACATCACTGAAGTAGTGTGAGCCTTTTTTTTATAAGGAATCCCTTATAGTATTTGAAAAAGTCCGGATACCCAAACCCCCCTTCCTGCACTCCACGCAACAACATATATTTCGGGAAACATGTTTTTTTACCGATCCCCCATAAAAAGTTTTGAAAAACATTTTCAACTTTCTGCAGAGTTTTCTTTGTGACAAATACAATACTTTGGGTAATAATACCATCTTAATTGCATTTATTTTTGGCCATAAATTCAACAACCGTTCCCATTTCTTTATATTCATTGACATTTTTTCTAATACCCTATCAATGTTTGGTTTTACAATTTGTTTTAAGTCTCTTATAATATGAATCCCTAGATTTCTCATTCCACTTGGGGACCATTTGAAATTTCAGGATTCCAATACACTTCTATTGCATACAGCCGAAAGGGGAAAAGCTTCTGTTTTATTCCAGTTGATCTTATGACCTGACAGTTTTCCCACCTCCTCCAACATTTCTCTCAGAATTGGACCAAACACTGATGGATTAGAAAGAAGAATAGTCATGTCTTCCGCATAAGTTATTATTTTCAGCTCACTACCTCTGATTTGAATTCCCTTTATTCTTTTACATTGCCTTATATATGCTGCCAGCGGTTCCAGTGCTAGATTTAATAAGAATGGTGACAATGGGCACTCCTGCCTGGTGCCCTTCGATAATGAAAACGCTCCTGATATTAAACCATTCATTTGTACCCTTGCTGTTATGTTCATATGTCTGCAATTAACCGCCTGGATAAGATTCGGTCCAAACCCGATATCTCTCAGCGAATATTCCAGAAAGCTCCATGTAACCCTATCGAAAGCTTTATCAGCATAAAAATAAAAAAAACGAATAGGGCATCTGACTCTTTATTATTATGTGAGCCTATCACATTTAGAATTGTTCTGATATTGTCATAACAAAATCTCCCTGGAATGAAGCCTGCATGAGATTTGTCAATTAAGTCCCCTATGTATCTGCATAGTCTATTTGACTATATTTTAGTGAATATTTTAAAATCTACATTCAATAATGATATCAGTCTATTATTCTCACCTTTCCGATGGCCCTTATCCTGTTTTGGGATTCCAATAATTAAGGTTTCTGTCATTGGATCACTCAAAGTCCCTGACAGCAAAAAACTATTGAACACTTTACATAGTATTGTCGCCAACTGATCTATAAAACATTTATAAAATTCCGGATTGAACCCATCTGGTCCAGGTGATTTCCCTCCATTTAGTTGCTTTATTGCTTCAACTACTTCATCAGTTTTACTATCCACTTCAACCTTTCTATATCCTTCTGGAGATCATTTGGGGTGCTCAACTTTATCAAAAAGACATTCAAGTCTCCATTACTTGGAAAAGTATCTTCCATATATAGTTGCGAATAAAACTCTCTAAAGTAATCACACATCTCAGTGTTCTTAATCAATGTTTTCCCTTCATCATTTATTATAGAGGTAACACATGTTTCCTCTGCAATTCCCTATAATTTGCTCGCTAGTAATTTACAATTTTTGTTTAGTATAAAATATCCCTTTATCGGACATTGCATCAATTTGACCCATCATCTCCACTTCCAGCCTTCTCAGTTCTGATCTATTCTTATCTGTACCAGAACCTGCACACTTTCTCTTCAGGTCTCTAACCTCTTCCTCCATTTTTTAAATTTTTTTATCAAACTCTTCTTCCTGGCATTAGCAGAACTACTTATTAGCTCCCCTCTTATCACTGCTTTAAAACAATCCCAAACCACTTTTATATCCGCTGTTTCTATGTTCTCATCAAAGAAGTTATTAATAAAGTTCTCCAGCCCCTTAGTAACTGCTAGATCTTTCAACGCCCCTGCTTGTAGTCTCCATCTCTTTTTTTTGCTTTTCAGATCCGCAAACATCATGTTAATTTCAATTAGTGCATGATCAGAGATCGCTCGTTCCCTAATCACCTGACTAACTAATCTATTAGTCATAGTCTACTCTGGAATATAAATTATGTACCATTGAGTAATACGTGTACAATTTATATGACTGATGGATTTCGCTCCATATATCTACCAAATTATGCTTTTGGATAAAGCCAGGGAATTCTCCACTTATTCCTTCACCACTATATCTGCAATCTGACTTCCTGTCCAACTTACTATTAAGCACAGCATTAAAATCACCTCCCAAGATCATATTTTATCCTTGCATTTCTTTTAACAATTTACTCAGTTTGTCAAAAAAAAACTGCCTTTGGTGAGCATGGGGCATAAATTGATCCTTCTGTCACCCTTTCTCCATTATGTATCACATCCACTAATAATATACGGCCTTCATCATACTTAACTACCTTCATAATTTTGACAGTAAATCCTCTTCTAAACAAGATACTCACTCCCCTTGATTTCGAATTATAACAATTAGATACTGCCTGTGTGTATCCAGAATTCATCAGAAAGCTTTCAGATTATTCCATCAAATGGGTTTCTTGAAGAAACACTATAGGCCTAATTATAAGCATGGTGGTCCGTGAGCTACAGTACGGGTAAGCATGCCGGTACCGTTGTTCCCGGTCCACCATAATACGAGCTGTGCTCGCGGGCACCTGTCAGCCCGCCAGGTCTGACCTGGTGGGCAGAGCGGCACCCACGAGAACAGCATGTCGGATGCACTGTAACCATTCTGAATGGTGCCGGTGCATCCAACGTCCCCATTCCCATTGAGCACTATGGGGCTCAATGGGAATGGGGACTGACGGGCACCAGTACTTGGCAATGCAGGAATTACCGGATCCGGCAATTTCGGAATTACCCGGTAATTCCTCATTGCCGGGTGCCGGAAAAAATGCAACTCCGGCGGCATTAAATGAGGGCCTATGCCTCCTTTACTTCTCCAAAGCCTCGCCATAACTTTTCTTCTTTTAAATGTACAGTTTATATCCTTCACAATCCATGAGACAATATTCAAAAACATTTTGATCTATTCATTTATATCTGTCTGCTTATTAGCCAAGAGATGAGTATATTCCTTTTCCACTCTAGCAAACATGTAACATATTCTGTGAAAACCAAATCGTTCAAAAACATTAGACAATAAACACAACCAGACAACACAAATTGACAAACATTCAACACACAACATATATAAGTGATGTCCTAACATTAGTAAGTGATATTCCACAGACAAAGCCTTTTCATGTACAAAGTTTGCATTTTCCTGAACTATACCTACCAGTAGATCTATGCCTAATACACCAACCATTTCCCGACCAATGTTCCCCTTCCTCTAATACATTTCAGCAATTATCCATACCCTACCCCTCAGCATAAAAAAAAGAAAAACTCTGATGACTCAACCCGTAACAATACCTCCATTACCTACTGTCTCGATTCTAAACTGCTCAGGTTCTGACCCGTCCATGTTCCATAGAAAATTAAACCTCCTCCCTCCAAGCTTGTTCAAATAGCAATGTAGCGAGAAGTAACTGAGCATGAATATAAACAACCATCCTATAATCAAATAATATTAACACCTGAGTCAATTGTACCCAAATCCCTGCCCAATACCATGTTGTTTGAGCATCAGCTTCTTGTTAGATGTGCTACATACATACATTGCTGCATAAATAAAGCTTATGACCCCCTTATAAATCGGAATTAAAAAAATAAAACATACTTACCATACTCATAAATGACAATCTTTTCCACTCCACCTCTCACCACGTGGAAGGACCACCCTTTTTTTATTTGATTTTTTATACAAAGGCCCCTTAGATAGCTATCTCTCCCATGACATCCAAATCCCCCTCAACACCCATTGTCACACGTTATTGTGCAAATATCATATCATACATTTTTCCTAATGAAGCGCTTTACGATCACTCGTGTCCTTTAGGATTAGACTTATCCCAGACTAAGGGGCAACAAAAGAGTGGATACTACAGAATCAAACGTACGCCGTCCTCGTTTTGGCAGTTCCTGGCAGTATTTCTTTGGTTTCATCTCCATCTCCAGGCAGTCATTTTATTCACCCAAATCGCCTTGTTTATCACGTGTATAGTCATATGACTATTTTTATTTTCCTTCCTTTTCATTTTCTTTTTCCCCCGCTCTGCGGTATGTAATTATCAGTTTGTTGTCTCCTACATGTCTGCCGCAGCTCTTCTATTTCCAAAATGTAAAAATGTACCTCATCCTGTTGGCTATCATTAGAGCTTCTATATTTTGCTCTCTATCCAGTAACTACATATCCATCATTGGTATCAGTGGCATTACCCTTCACTCAACAAGTGTTTTTAGCCATTCACCTGTGCCTCGTTATCATGAATAACATATGAAGGACCAGAGCGATACAGTTCCCTTCAATAGCATTGATAGAGCAAGCCATTTGTACATGCACAGTAATTTAGTTTACCCTTGAATTAACTTCCAGCTCAGCATGTCGAGTTTCTTCCATTCTATCTCATTGTCAAATCAAATTTCCACATCACTGTTTAAAGCAAATGCCAATTCTATGTATTCAGTTTACCACATTAAACTGGTGTATTTGCCTTCCGTATGCACTCTAATCAGTTAAGGTCATGGAACTATCCTTAGCCATCAATGAACAAACATGTGTCTATGCAGTTCGTCTGACCAAACTGTACTCTTGTCCTTTAAAGAAAAAAGTAATTCACCACACCTTGACTGCGCCACACACAAGTTCCAATTTTGTTGTCAAGTGGTTAATTTTATGAGTGGATCAAAAAGACAAATTGTATAAATGATGTGCCTCAAGTTAACACGTGTTTCGGCTGCTCCACAGCCTTCTTCAAAACAAATTGGGCATATTATTCATGTCCATGTTCTAATCATACTTCCAGTTCAAAAAAACATAATAAAAGTATGACAAACCGAAGTATAAGTACACATAAGCAATATGCAAAAAATAATAAATAAAGCAAATTGAAATTAAACACCAGAGAATTAGGAACTCAGAATACGTATCCGTGAACATTGTTCAGCAGTTAGGAGCCATGATGTGTCATTACCTCTGGCCCAGCATTGGCAACTACAACACCAGATGGACGACAAAAAAGATTTAAAATGTATTGGATTACAGAAAGTGAAACTAGGAAGAAGAGGACGAAACCTGGAGGAAAAACTTAGACAGACGGAAGCAAGACTCATCTGTAAATTTATATCAATAGAGTTTGGTCTTAATAAGGACAATGAGATGGTGCATTTCATATGAACTATGTGAAATTATCAGTCATGTAAACAATATCAGACCTGCTCTATCTAGTCTAGTGTAAAAATCAAGTCAATGTGTGGTGAATTACTTTTTTCTTCAGTAACCAAGGAGGTAGGGGTACTGGTTCCTCCACCAATCACCACACCGACGCGGCTCGTCTCAATGGACTTAATATAGGGTCGCCAACAGAAGAAGTTGTACCCCAAACCTAACCCAAGAACAAAGTCCTCTTGTCCTTTAAATGCTGCGAACTGGGGATTGAGGTGGTGTGAAGTTGCGACGCCATGTTCCTCAGTTTCTTCACCATTTTTAGCTCATCAATCTGTGTCCATCAAAATACATCACCTATCTGCCCACTGATTTATGTTCATGGGAGCATGTGAGCTTATCGGATGCTTTAATTTAGCATGGCAAGGTGAGCAGAAATGTTCTTATTGGATATGCAGCATCGGCTGACCCTTAAAACAACATTCTCCTTCTCTTTTTTTCCGGTAAGGAACAAACATAGCATCATTCATAATATCTCGCCAGCCACACAAAAAAATCAATTTGCCCATCATGTGCGAATCTGCTTAAGATGCATTCTCTACAGCACAGAACTTACTTGTAACTTTTCTGTAGGTAGCATGTACATACAGTGTTAGTCCTTTGCTTGCATACGTGAACGTCCGTAATCGCATTTGTATTTTGTATTATTTTAGCAAACCTCCTCCATTCATCTTACGTTTGAAGCCACGGTCGCGATACAGACTGTTGCTTCTCCTCTCCGTCGTCAGCCATGTTAGGTGTGTTGATCTTCTTTCCGCATTATGTCCAGAACTGACTTGACTTCCTTACGGCCACCCGTACTTCCTCTCTATTGTCTACCACGCACCATAATGAAGCTCATCATGTTGCCAGGTCTTTTTTTCTGCATTTTAACCCCTGTCTCTTGAAAAAAGACATCAGCCTCACAGAAAATGTTCAAACACTGCAAGCAACAGTTATTGGAAGTAAAAAAAAAGAAAATAAAGAAGTAGAGGGAAACCCTCTATCTTCACCTTGGGACTAATCAGACATACTTTTCTTCTTTCCTGGCACCTTTGTGGTGCTTTGCTCTGCTGATGTGCCCTCCATGGGATCCAATGCTAGGTCTGTTAGAAACACTTCAACAGATTTGTGGTCTGTAAAAGAGTGTAAGTGTCCATCCTGTACTATCTTGAGTATAGCAGGGTACATCATATAGTATTTCATATCCTTTCACAAGCCTTCCCCTTAGCTTTATGAAAAGCTTGCCTTTTATCCAATATTTCCTTACTTACATCTATGAATATTATTATCTTAACTCACAAGCTCTTCTTAAAAGGAGTTCTTTAATTGGGAATCTCATCAGGAATCTGACAACAAGATGCCTTGGTCTCTCTCCCATAGCCGGTTTAGGACCTAAAGACCGACGAGCCCTTTCAATTTCCAATGCTATTTTTGAGTCTAAGTTCAGCAAATATGTAGTACCCTCTGCAAAAAGTCAATTGGATTACCTTTTTCAGCATCTTCAGTAAACCCAGCCATCCTGAGGTTATTCCTTTGTGAAAAATGTTCCTGCTCAGATATTTTCAGAGTCAGCTTCTCATTAAGTATCTTCAATTCTCTTACTCGGCAAGTCAATCTTTGAGTCTTTTCTCTGGGTTCAGATGGGTTTCCACTGAGTCAACTGTCTTGGCTATTTCCATGAATTTTTCTTCTGATCTAAAAAGTTACGTTTTTATCTCTGCAACATCCAGAGTCACTTTGGTTAGTAACTCAAACCGTCTATCTTCTCTGTCTTCAACATTATCTTTCTTCCCTGAACCCTTTTGCCTTTTAGCTGGTTGGGTCACTTCTGGAGTACCAGGCAAAGACATATTGAATTTAGAAGGAGATCAGTATCAGGGCACAGGAGCACAGCTTCTACGCTTCCATCCCTGGAGCAGATAGTTCTAGAATCGGGTGTCAAGGCCAATCCTCCCTCCCCTTGATAGTCTTGGTGCCTGGATTGTGTAGAACACAGGCCGCCGCAACCACCACAGGGGTTATGGTCCACGGGTTGGATAGGTAGGGGGAGTTTAGGGAATCTGGGTAGAGGGTTAGGGTAGGGTAATTGGTTAGGGAAAACAAATAACAAGGGAAGGTATGCTCCTCGGCTGTTGTCTCCGCTGAGAGCCTTACTGTTTTAGGCCGTTGTGCTTTGCAGTGCTGCTTTAGGTTTTTAACATCACCTCACACTTACCACAACACCACATTCACATTACACAAAAGACTGTGCCAATGCTATTGCTGAGAGAAAGCACTCAGTATGCTTACGCAGTGAGTTGTGTCCACTCAGTAACTGCGCCTGGATTTAAGGCTGATTTACTGCTTATAACAGAACACGTTGCACCCACAGTTCTTCTGCAGCCTGCACAGTAGTGTCTAAAACACATTAGAAGGAATCTTCCTACAACACATTATCAAATGCTTACATCAGTATGTTCAGAACATAAATTAAATACAAAATAGTAGCACTTAGCTCTGGTTTTCCTGTGTTTGCTGAAGCAGCATGGCTCCGTAGTTCAAAGCCCGTGTGATCGTGGGCATCAGAATGGCGTTATGCCTATCAAAAGGGAAAAGCAATTAGTGCACGCTCTACTGCTTGTTAGCGTCTCCACAACTCGTTTTCAGAAGGCTAAGTTAGATTGTTACGAAACCGGGTGCCAGTTCACATGCAGTTAGTATCCCAGCTTGTACTGTTTTAGTGGCTGTTAATCCCCCATGAGTTGTCTATTCCCCAGAAATACGATTGAGTGTCGCTGCGGGAACCAGGGTCCCTCCCAGACTGGTATCATGCGTTTTGGGGGTTTTGCTGCGCTCCCCAATATGACTTGCACTTATCTTTTGCTTTCGTGGGGCCGAAGGATTAGCTTCAGGCAAGGACACGCCCTGTGAGGAGTTTATTTGCCGTAGCTCTTCTTTTCTGCGTCCACTTGTTTAGGAAGACAAGCGCAAAGGAAGATGAAGGCTCGCGCATGCGCGATAATGTTCTCGCTCATGAAAGCTGGCGTGGGCATTGCCCTGGGCGTTGGCCCACGTGTTTGCAGTCCCTGTGTGCCTGACAATTCCTTCCTGCTGTATTCGCACTGCTGGGGCTGTATCTTTTGTAGTTCAATGATGGCTGGGGTGCGTGACATGTTTCCTGTGTGCTTCTTGTGTTTTCCGCCCGCAGATGTCATTCTGCTGCACCTAATCCACCTGCAAGAAGGGCAGAGATGACATCTGCTAAATGTAAGAGCCGCCACTACTCCTGCCACCACCCTGCGCAGCCCAGGTTTTATAGCTTGCTTTATGACATTGGTGCACAAATATTTATTGTGCGCCAAAAAGCTGTAGGGTGAGTCCACTGTATGTTTCTCTGTGTTTCTTTATGAACTGGTGGCAGGACGGTGATTAGGTGGCAGCGGGTCCACCATAAAGCTTATTCATTGGTTTGGGTTATGAAATGGCATGGGGACCAGCATGGCGCTAGGTTTTGTTTTGTATGATCTGCCAGAAGTAAGGACATGTGCAGACTTGAATTCTGCCAGTGCAGAAAGGAAGGAACCAGAAGACAGGCCTTCTCTGGAACCTTCTCCCCAGCAACACCACACTGGCCTCCTCGCTTCTGCATTTCGGGTAGGAGCCCAAGACCTTCCTCGTCAAGGAATGGCTACTCTCTAACACCTAGGTCCACACATCTTCTGTTCCCCACCCAACCCGAGACTGGGTGATCTGCTCCCCCTCCCCTGTTTCCTCCCCATATTGCTTGGAGATCATTTGCTGCCAAATTGCCTGCCCTCCCGCTCCCATGTTGTTAGCTCCCTGCTATCTTGTATCTCTGCTTGTCTTTTCCCAAATAAATTGTTAAGCTCTCTGTTGCTTCACAAACCTAGGTTCGTGCTCAATAAATACAATAACATGAATAATAGAAATGAAAATAATAATAATAACAACAACACTGTGTTTGTTGATGAAGTGGCAGCGGAAAAGGCTCCATACACTGTTTGGTTCTTTGATGGGGATTGATGGTGCTTGAAGGGTTGTATCAGGTCAGGTGATGGATGGCATACCCTTGTGATCATGCTCTGTGTACCACCCCTCCCACTGATGCACCCCTGTTCCCTCATGATCAAAGGCCGATATTGTGTGTATTTAGCTGGGTGTGGGGCGGTGGAGGTTGGTGGTCTTTGGGGGTGGTCCCATGGAATGCACTGTAGCACATTTTCTCCATGGGGTTGGGATAGCAGTTGTCTCCTCGATGGGCTGGTACCTAGCTGGGGGGTGTCTACATTACACGTTTGCATTTGGTGAGGCAGGAGGGCCTGCTGTGTTTCAGATGTTTGTTTAGGTGATTGTGGTGTCAGGGCTGGCCCTCCTAGGGCCACTGTTTGTTTGGTGAGGAAGTGGTAGCAGACCCAGCCTGCCAAGTAGCTAGCCAATCCCATCAAAGGAACGTATTTGTTTAATTGTGTAATGATCTCGGCCCTACCCCGCAACACACGTTTGTTTATTCTTTGTTCCTTATTATTTGATAAAATGGTGTCAGGTGTACAATAAACTAGCAGCAAATAATGAGGAAATGGTAGGATCATGGTGCAACCTTCTGCTGGGAGATTGTGTGCATGGTGTTGACGGAGGAGAATGTGGCCTTGGACATGAGGTGCAGAACTGAGCTGGTGCGGTGCCTGCACAGGATGTGTTGCTTTTGCTTGGATCTGCATGCCACTTGTAAACAGCCTCCTTATTGCCGAGTGATTTCGGTGTAGGAACTGCGCTGTTGGTGGTGCTGTGATGTTCTCCAGTGTCGCAGGCATCCACATCCCATGTGAAATCCTTTACAGTGGAGGTAATGAGTTCTGGCGTGGGGAGCTAGAGTTTTAGCTCAACATGTTAATTGGCTGTTGATGGTGGGATCTGGAAGGACAGACATGCAGCTGCAACGGCATGAATTTTGAGCACTAGTTCATGAGGGGCCATTGCACATGTTATGTTTTATTAGGTTAATGTGATTTATATCGAGCACAGCTGCCATTGTCATGGTCATCAGGCACTCTGATGGAAGGCAGAGAAAGGAGGGCAGGGGTGGATTTGTTAATAGGAGGAGAGTGCCACACCGCTTCCTCCCAGGGTGGGTTTCCGCCGGGAGCCTCCTACCTTATGGGGGACCTTGTATTCATCACCGACGTGGCGGTTGTATCTGTGGTGGCATTTCCTGCGGGTCTGTTCCAATCCAGCTCTCCGTTCTGTGAGCTCGATCTGAATCCCGAGTCTGCGCATGCGCGGACTGCCATGCCCTACGTTACACGCGTGCATGATACACCGGCTCTATGACAATAATGGCTTGCTGTCCAATCCCCGTTTTCGCAATAGGCCCTTATCTACTTCCTGCTTCTGTTGGTTCATCGCTTCTTAACCCGGTTTGTCCCTGAACCGTTCAGCACTCCCGGCCCATCTTGCTGTGCTCCTTGTTCCCTTGATCCTGTTGCCTTTTCTTTTTCCCTGCTGCCTTTTCTCAGGGCATTCTACTTGTTCATCCCCTGTTAGCACTTCTAAACTCTCTACCCTCTACCGTCAGGGTGTTTCTTTCCTACTCCTTTTGTTAGATGTTCTGGTACCCTCAGTCTTTTTCTGCCCCTACACAGTCACTCCCCACTTTTTTCTGGCTACCTGACACGTGCATATTAGTACCTGAACCTGCATTCTCCTCTGTCTTGTTTCATCAGCTATTTTTACTTGGATTAATTCAAGCAACCTTAGGACTACATCGCGCAGTTTGGCCTTCCCTTTCGTGCTTGCACTGTTCTCGCACCATCCTGACATCAGTAGCTTCAGCTTCAACAGCCTGGTGTCTACAACACAACCAACAGGGAAAATAGGTACACAGAGCCAGCGAGACACATTGCTTAATAGAGAGGGAGAGTGCAAGAGCGCTTTTGTATTTCTGTTGGTTTTTTCAGTTTGTAAAAAATTGTCATTTGGTGTTGGGTTTGCTTCTAGGTGGTATGGTGTGTGAGTCTGTATGGATTTTTGTGTATCTATGGCATGGGGCTGGAATTGAGCAGGTTGTGATTGTGTGAGTTCCTGGAGCAAGTGTGGATTTTGCTGTATGATTTTAGAATTGGTGTTGTGTTTGTAGGCGTATGGAGAATTTAAGTAGGGTTAATGGCAGGAAGGAGGAATTGCTTATGCTGATGTTGTCAGACTAAAATTCCTTGTGCAATGGTTATTGAAATTACAAAGGACGTCAATTCACAAAAACTCCAGGGGTAGCAGAAGCAACATCACACATGACCTTTGACCCAGTCAGCATCCGTTGCTCTTTTACCCTGGCAACATCACCAGAGTGGCTTGTAGGCATAAAAAAGTACATACAAAGCTCAATTTATAAAATGCCAAATAGGTACTAAAGCAGACAAGAATATTTTAGGTTTCAACCAGCTTTTAAGAAGGGCACTGCCTTCATATGACATATATGGGGTCATGATATGACTGGATCAGACCCACTAGAATCATCATAGGCCAAGGTACTGCCATAGATATGCCACTTCAGCATTGTATGGCCAGTTACTTCCATATCATGCCAATTATAGCTGCATGTCAGGTATTGTCAATAGTAGAGCCCCTACATTGCCACTTACTGTGATAATATAGTACCCACAAATCCAATAGATGTTAGTTACCAACAGTACAAAGGAGCATTAATGCTTTAATTAACGATATTGATGTGTTGTATATTTAGTGTAGAGGAGCAACTGTGCACATCTGCAGGTGATCCCGCACCCCTACCTCCCGTGTATTGAAGACATGATAGTTTCCCATGCCTGACACCAGCCATAATACCAATACCGCAGTGAGTGCTTGAAAGAGGATAGCCATTGAGATAACCCTACCAAATGTACCCTCAACGTGACGATAACTTACAGGAGGAAAATCTAAACAGGTGAATTGATGACATCATAAAGAAGTGTGCATGACGTCTCGAAACACTGGCTGAAGATGATATATGGAACCTAGACGGCTAATGGTGAAGCAAGGATCAAGTGAATTCTCAAGCCAATGAAAAAGATTACATGTGCACAAGGTGCTACAGAAAACAACCGTTCAATAAATGTACAGACGCTGAAACGCAAGATAGATTAAGTCATCATAGAAGCTAGCTATAAGTAGTGAATAGAATGCAGGCAAAGCCACTGTTGTACAGAAACTAGACAGTGGTATTGTGAATTTAGTAAACCAGAACCCATGAAGAATAATAGACTCGTGGAGCCGCATGGCGAGGCTGTCTGGCCCGGAATCAAGACTGAATCAACCAAGGTCAGCTATCTATTCTGGAAAGGAGTGAGCGTGCAGAGGATGAATCTTCTCTTGTTAAGGTGCAAGAAGGAACACCAAGGATGCCAAGTTTTAATTCATTTAGAGCATTTAAAACCTGCAAAATGGATCAAATTGTGGTCTCCTGTCACGTGATCCAAGGATGGAAATAGAACTTGAACTTATAATTCCAGACACGATAGCGAGTGCCCTCACTCCTGTGCATTCTCAAAGACAAGGATACTCTGCAAAGCCAAGTACAAAGACAATTTCATGGCAGAAGGCATGGGGGATGAGAGACGCTGGGCTAATTGGGTGCTGGGTTCGTTTTCATGCCCTATCTCCTTGCACCTGGCTCTGAGCTTACACGCTGCTAAATGAACCAAATGTTCCAGACATGGCACAAGCATGTCAGCCAATTGTATTAGACCATATAATGAAGGAGCCTATAACTGTATATCTAATGTTTCTGAAATGACATGTTTTTAGAGGTAGGCATGAATTATCTGCTTGATAACAGGCAGCCAATGACAGTCCTAGCTCCTATAGAAATGTGTACTTTTTTCCCTTAGCCAATCCCAAACCTTGATAGGTCTATTGCCATGTAGTATGACGTCAGTCTGACGCATTATCTAGTATAAGGACCATATTTTGTATGGAAATCATTGAGAAACTGAGCGTACGTTCGTTGTAACCCCTGGGTTTTAGATAATTGTTAATAAAACAGTACTTTGCCATCTTCCTGAGTTGGTTCCATTATTTGGAATCAGAATTACTGTGGTGTAGTCCATTCTATATGTGTGTTTCTAAGGGCCATATTCTGAATATCGCTTTATATACATAGAAGATATTTACATACAATTTTCAAACCCAACTGAATTTGGTACTCATCTACGAAACTCGGAAGGTTGAAAGGCTGATTTGGCCTTGGCCGAGATTCGAACCTGCGATCTGCAAATCACACATAGATTGCACCAGCTATTAAAAATGCAATGCCACAATAGGAAAACATGTCAAAACTGGCTGTACAATCTAGGCCTGCAACGTAATAACCCTTATCATGTTTACTGTAGCCTTGATAAAGCACAGTAAAAAATTCCATGCTACAGTAAGTGTCAACATCACGCCTTATCTTGATGTCAGTAAAGTAAAGCTTAGGTCGAAAGTGGCGTCCGATCCCCTCGGCAGCCACTGTGACCCAGGAGATGATAACTGGTTCTTGGCTCTGCCCAGGGAATGTAGAGCCAATTGCGCAGGAAAAAAAACCCTTCTAGGGTGAAAAATCCACACAGGATATTTCTGATGAGGGTCTGTGGGGAGACGGTGAAGCAGCAGCAACCAGGAAGGAATCCAAGGCAAAGGCTACAACGGGCAGGTATCCATGGAGTAAAAGAAGGTAGAAAGGAGGGAGAAAGGCACTGAACAAGAGGGAGTCCAGACGAGCAAGAAGGACGCAGCACCCAGAACAGATGCAAAACCAAAGAGAAGGCTTACCAAGACAGGAAACAACGTCATGCAACAGAGCAGCGAGAGCAGCGATTATGTGGCACAATTATCTGCGGCACTGACAGATTCAAATAGCGTTGCTTCAGTGCCCAGAGTTCCGGGTGCGTGACATCATCGCGTACAATGGCCTACGGAGACATTGCTGTCCTCCATATTGGAGTGGGAGACAAAGGCGCCACCGTCTCCATAGAGATCATGTCTGGGAACCAGGGCTGTGACGGTGAACCATGACAGCAAGACATATCTAGACTGTTTGCACCAAAATGAAAATTCAAAACATGTAATAATATTTATCATGCTTACTTTATCATAGATATCCAGAAAAATATACAATGCCACATTAAGGAAAGGCTAGACTGGCTGTACAAAAGGCCAGTCTAGCCACTAATAATACCTATCATGCCTGCTTTATCATGTATGCACACATATCTTTCTCATTTACACATGCACCCATTCACTCACCCATGCATCATGCTTTCACTCATTCAGACACATTACATAATTCTCTCTCTCTCTCTAGATAGGACATGTGCCGGCAGGCCAGAGGATGCTTGCAGCTGAATGTAAAGAGGGCTCTTATCTAAGCCCTCTTTACTTTCTGTTTCCCTGCCTCTTCAACCAGGGTAGGAATGGGCAAACAAAGAAGCCTGACTAGCACACAAAAAGTGATCCACATAAAAGAAAATGTGGCTCAAATTGCTGAAATCCAGCAATTTGGACCTTGTAAATTACTGAGAGTCTTTTAGAAATGACCGTAGGGCAAAATCAAAGCGTAAAAGAAAATGTGATTTCACCTTGTTTTACTAATCATAATTACACCTCACTTTGTAAATGTTTAAAATTGCATGCAGGGCACAAAACAGCACATACGTGCTAATGTTTGCCCCCTGCATGCAATTTGCATTTAATTACAATCGACCCATTGGGCCTCATTACAACTCAGGCGTTAAGGGTTAACGCCGTCGTTAACCCTTAACGCCTGATTCTGATTTTAACGGCTGCTTTTAGCAGCCGTTAAAATCCATGGCGCTAACCTGCCATGATGCTAATTACGCCACCGTAATTTACGGTGGCGTAATTAGCGCCTTCCCCACTCCCATTATGCCCTATGGGGCAAAAATGGGAATGGGGAAGGGAAAATGGGAAATGGGGATTTACCGCCCCACTCACCTTGGAATGGGGCGGTAAATCCGCCATCCACCATGGTGTAAACGTAGTTTACACCATGGTGGTAAAGTTGGCGCAATTAGCGCCTGGGTCGTAATGACCCCCATTCTGTTTTGTTCGAGGGGTGGCACATAGTTCATTTGTGAGTAGGGTAATTAGTATTTTGGGTAAAGACTGGAAAACGTATTGTTGCATCTTATAACAAAGGGGTAAGCATTATCACAATCCTCAATTAGTTATGGATCAAAAAAGGGACCAGCACATTTTCTCACCTCTTCGGGGCATTGAATGCACATTTCGCCCCTTGCCTCCTGGTATCATTACACTTAGCCCTCACTCAGAGACATGCATACACGCGACAAACAGCAAACACAAGACACACAAACAATGCCTGGCTATAGTCATGTTGATGGATTGACTGAATTAAGGAACAGGATGATTTCTTCGAACCGAAGTATCTGACCATTTAAATGTCACCCCCATGCGCTGTCCTCGAGCAGTCAGGGAGGCCACTGACACCACTGAAACTTGCTGAACTCTAGACCTGGTAGATAGGCACTGCCACGGATCCTAACCACAGCCTGTGGCTCAATTCACAATCTCTCCTGTTAGGTGGATAGGTCAGTCCTGGCAGGGCTCTACTTGGATAATATTAACCAAAATTGCTAGAAAAGAAAAATGCAGGCACCGAGTGATGGATAGCCCAATCCTTTTTAAGTACTGTGATTAGGAAAGAAGAATTGTTTGTACCTGCCCAGGCCTTCCCTCGGTCAATTTCATGAAGTCCAAACCAACAGCAAAATCAATGTGAGAGTCGAGACCCTGTTCCAAATCCATGAACGCTTCTTCTCTCTATCCAAGGCAAGAGCCCATGCACATGACCTTAGGCCCACTTCCAAAGTTGGCAGTGTGCCTGGGAATGTAGTATATCTCTCTTGCCCACCAAAAGAACTTAATATTTGATAGTCTGGGCAAAGATAGAGTTGAGCTGGTCATGTCTAAAGCACCCGGCAAGTGTTTTGGTTCACCTTGACTTTAAATACAGTTTCCCAGTTCATGTAATGGATTGACGTCGACAGTGATGACTAGGCATTTAATGGTAGTGTGCAGTGGAGATTATTGTCCTCTTCTTAACCACTGTCCTTTTATTGCTTGTTAAAAAAAAAAGAAATATTGTGTGTATGTATGGGACTTTGATAGCATAAACATAACAAGAAATCAACAGAGCATTTTATGAAAGAAAAGAGGAGAATACAGAGATAAGAAAGGGAGAGCAGAGGAAGGGGAGGGGCAGGACAGGAGTGGAGGACTGGTAGCTTTTAACCTGGTGAACAAACATAACCTATTGGCCTTTGATGCAGTGTCCACAGCCCACCATTCAAATTGCAACCCACCCCAATTACTGACTTTAAGAACCCATGGACCTCCAGCTTCTGCACCCCACAGGCAAACCTACAGATGCAATGAACCCTGGGAACCACAGACCCCTTGTACACAACTGCTGATGCAGGAACCCAATGGACTTTATGCTTGGGCACATCACATACACAATTACTGATGCAAATAAGTCCCCGCAGCACGCCAAAGATGCCAACTACAGAACTACAGGTGTGCGAAACAGAGACCACAGTTCAATGTGGCCACCCCTTAAACATAAGGAGGTTTGGTGGACCCTCCAGGGCCCACTCCCACTAGAACCAACTACGCTTGGAATTCAAGGACTCCAAAACACATGCTCCTGTGGAGTACATTTACCAGGCCAGCACAACTCCCCTGCATCACCGAACTGCATTTTCAGTAGTTACAAGACGAATGGCTGTGCTGGCTCTGCTGAGCACTTATTCCCTTGCATCAAAACTGAATTTTAGCAGTTACCATATATATTGGCTGCGCTGGCTCTGTTGAAGAATTCAAGAATTCAAAAGCAGCCTGATGCAGCGCTGCTATGCTGAAAGCTCAAGATTTCTAACTGAAAGAGAAAATATTCTGTGTTTAAAATGACTGCGCACTGATGCTATTTACATCTTTTCAACATTACACAGTTTGGTTGCTGATAAGACACATTCATGCCCATCTATCTTCAGGTTATACACCAGCAAAGGAGGGTAGTCCTCCATTATGTGTCAAGTAAAATCTGTGAAATAGCAGAGAAATTCACTCCAGGCCATACAGAAAGCGTTTTACTTGTGCAACAAAATTACACAGGCAAACTCGTCACAAGAGGCTCTCTCTCTCTCTCTCTCTCTCTCTCTCTCTCTCTCTCTCTGTCTCTCTCTCTCTTTCTCTCTCTCTCTCTCTCTCTCTCTCTCTCTCTCTCTCTCTCTTTCTCTCTCTCTCTTCCTTTGCTTATGTCAGTTTCAAAGAGCAATGGAAATGGGCAGAATGAAGATGCAAGGAAAATCGCATTTGTAAATGATTAAGGACACTTTTAAAGCCAAATGTGAAATCATCCCAATATTCACACAGAAACAGCATTGTTTGTGTGGAACTGAGGTGGTTTAATTGTATATTATACTTATATACTAAAGACTTGGTTTCTGTGAAAGAAAGTAGGAAAGAAAAAAATGTGTGTTTGAAAACAGCAGAATAAAGGGTCCAGGGCAGGAAATTCAAAAGCACTAAACATTCCTGGGACAGGAATCTCCACCACAAACTATGAATGGGCCAGGGTATGGGAATTTGTAACCTCGCCAGACTTCCTGGCATTTCTCCAGCCAGGAACAATGAATCAGGGGAACTGGCGTTGTCACAGGAAAGTGTGAATTCCTGGTGACACCTCTTTTCAGCTGCATCTGCCAGAATTAAAGGTTGCTATGGTAGCCCTGCTGCCCAGAGCTGACACAGTGGGGGTAGGATGACTGGGGAAATCTTAAGGACTGACCTCCAGTGACAAATGCCATCCATTTGATTTAAAGGACTTTTGATATGAAAGTATTTATTTCAGTAACCTAAAGAAACAGTAATGTGAAACTATGACCGTTTTAAATGTCATTTTTGCGCCATTAAAAAGACATTGGACCTCATTACGAGTCCGGCGGTAACCGCAGCGGTAAAACTGCCTGGTTACCACCGGACTCGTATTACCATTCCGCCTCCGTGATTCCTGGAATTACCGGGGCATTACAACCCCGGTTTTCCGGGAATCACGGAGGCGGAATGGTGTTAATCCCCATTCCCATTGAGTCCTATGGGACTCAATGGGAATGGGGATCATGGAAACACCGGCAGCATCTTGTGATGCTGCCAGTGTTTCCTCGTCCGCCTGCAGGCGGGCGGTGCTAAACCCGCCAGGTCAAACCTCAGGAGTCGGGATCAGGCGGTCCGGAAACAACGGTGGCAAACAAATATGCCCAGTGATAATATGTATATATGTAGACAATTGTAGAATTTTAGGTGAAATGTTTTCCATGGAAATCGCTAAAGATTGCCAGGAGAACAAAGCAATATCACACAAACTTGGCGTTTAGACAGAAATGTCCCTTGTGAAATATGGAATCTACCTATTTAATTTTCTTGATGATGACATTTGTAAATATAAGTGTTTTGCTCCATAACTGATTTTGGCAAAAAGTAACTTTGGTAGAACAAAGCACATTGTAAAAACACACACAATAAAACAGAGTCACTTCCTTCAGTCCAATCTTCTTGCAGAGAGGCAGAGACCTCCTCAGGCTGACCTGTCCATCTTAGAGGTATTTCAAGCTTAGTTCTGCCCACATAGTAAAAAAATCTTCTGATGTCATCCGGTCTATATAAGGTGGAGCCAAACAAACAGTCAGGACATTCAAAAATCCAAGATTCAAGAAAATGTGGCATTCATAAATTCACCTTGCAAGATTCCAGATGATTCCAGTGCCAGGCTAGGGGTAGCTGATAGCAGATCCAGGCAGAACCTCTTACCCAGGCTGAACCTCTAATCCAGAATTAAACCCTAGAAGAATCCCAATAATTCAGGGGAAAAGGGGAGAAGGCTGGCGAACCGTTTTAGGATTAGCCAGCGACCGGATCTGCTTTACCCAGCTACCTGCTTTGCCCAGCTGATGCATCCTGCTGTCTAAGAGACCAGACCCTGGTTGCCCCGCTGTGTCAGTAGGAGAGAGCCCAGCTGTTGCCCAAGTGACCAGATCTTTGTCCCATGTCCCGAGGCCCAGCTGGCTGTGCAAACTATTCCATTCAAGTGCTTGTTGTAAGTATTTCCCTTCCCCAGTAACCAAAAACTGCATCCCTTGCTTTGTTACCTGGTATTATGTCCAATCCCATAGAAATCCTATAAATACCCTTGCAAAATCTTTAAAATTGCCAGAATCCTCTGTAGTAATCTCCATGTGTTAGCGCCATTCTTTCTAAATCATTTCAGTCCGCTATGTAAGTCCTTAGTACTATTTGGAATACATTAATTAATTCCCATATAAAGAGACACACGGCGTGAGTAGGATAAAATTGCAAATTAACCTTTTTCGCAGGCAGCGTTCCTCTTTTCTAGCCACTAAAATATAGTCTCAGTAAAACTTGTCATTTTCCTTTTAAAACCTATTTTCCCTGTGCAACTGCTTTCATTTTAAAAAGACGATTTTTCCTTTCCCCTAAAGAATCCCGTACTGTCACCCATCAAAATTCACCCTTTCACTTTCATATCATACTTATAATGTGCCTTAGTACCTTAGCATTAAAACCGATTCCGATTATGTCTGTTACGCACATTTTTCAAGCCGTTTTTCTATTTTAAACCTGTAAATGTCAAGAAATTGCAATCCTGCCATGTGTGATTTTGCTGCATGGTTTTGCCTTCCCAAAGTCGATTTTCGAAATTGTATGCCCGTTGTGTAGTACTTTGCCTTGTAGCTTGTCAGTTTTCATGCTTCTTTGATACAGCCACACACATTCTTGCCTTATTCATTCAACCGCACATGTAAAACAACTGTTTAGTAATTCCTAGTGCCATTTTTCTCATTTTTCGAGGGATCTCAATCCGATTTTTGCCTCCCATTCAGGGGCAGTAGATCAGATTTTCACTCCGATTTTTGCATAGTATTCCTGACTCCTGGCTACTCCTCTCGACCTGCACAAAATATGCTTAACAGGGGTTTGAGGGGGTGTTGCAGGGGGAATGCTTAACTGTGGTGCCATTTAAATGCACTACTCACAAAGTAATCTTGCTTTCTTTCATTTGTGCATTGTGTCTCTTATGGTAGAAGGTCAATCTAAGTGTATTCTATAATTTTATTGTGTAATTATCACCACACTGGTGAATGCTGCCCCATTTTGAAAGTATTTGATTTTTATTCAAAATTTAAAATAAATAAATATTCTACTATTACACACCGGCCTGGTTCGTGGTTCATTGCGACACTGGGTGTACGTTAAGGGGGGTGTGAGACGGATTGGCTGCCTTCTCAAAGCTGAATCCAAATTTAAAATCTAAAAATCTAAAAGCATTTTTATTGTGCACCAGTATAAAAATTCCTGGTCTGGAGTTTGACGCCTCTTTAAAATCCTTAACACTCCCAACATGCAAATCAATGGAAGCAATTGCCAGCAGGAGATCTCACGCTCCAGAACACCAAATACAGCTGCTATTAAATTAAATAAATGAAACCAAAGGAATCCAGGCCTCCTTATGATAACTGATTGACAAAGACACAACTGCTACATATGAGACATATAAACCCTAACTTGTCCAGCTCTGTTGCTCCTATGACCATGTAATACAGTATCATACGGGTATTTGTGGATAATCCCTTATCGGATAAATGGCCTCCTGTCATACATAAACCATTCAGCTAGTGCTAGCTTCATATCCTACATTACGTTGCATCCTGGGACCAGTATCCCAGACTTTGCCATTGTACATGTAGGCCTGCAAGTCCTATTAGGCACAGTGATGTTGGCTAAAATCCAGGACTTGCTAAAAGAGATCGCATAACATGGGCCCAGTTGATAGCTATGACTAGAGCAGAGTGAGACAGTAGCATATAAATCTCTAGCTATCACCCTATATGGAAATGTAGACATTGCCCAGTAACCCAGTGCGCCATTCTTTCAGATAATGGCTGATATGCAAAGATATAAACTAGGGTTCACTCACTGATTTGGTCTTCAGTTGGGTCATTAGCTCTGTAGTTGCAACCTCTGCATCTATCATGGCCTTGTCTGAGGGCATATAGAATAAGACAGTGGGCACTGTGAGACAAATGGTCTGGAAGAGCAAAAAAGACCATGATTCCAGCACTAACCCCATCTTGGGCATAGCAGTCCCAGCTGCCAATTCACCAGTGGGTAGCTGTCGCTCACTGCCTGGTGAGGTGTTCACTAAGCAGTCATTGGTCACCTCTCAGACTGCTGGGAGCTGGGACACGACCCCAATCAGTGGAAATGTCATGATCCCCTAAAAGCACTTCCCACTAAGACTGGGTGTATTTAAGAATGTAACTCCAGTCCTGGAATATTTGGGGAAAGTGCTGGATAGTGCTTCAGGAGACAGTAGATAAAAGCATTGTTCTACAAGTACAATAACAGGTTTTGATGAGCATAAATGTGACTGGACAGCCTTTTTAAACAGACAGAAGTTGGATATTTGTATAGAATGTTATGATCTCATTATGCCCTCCCCCCATCAGAGGTATTTACAAGCACATACAACAAATGGTTAGTGGCAGATCTCTGCCCTTTACTTCTTTAATCTTAGCACCCTGTTCCTCATTAAAAAGGAGGATGAGATTGAGGCCAAATACAATGATATAACCACGTATCACATAAAGCCATGTGTTAGACCTCTTAACAAAACTCTATCTGGATGTGTTATTAGTAGTGCTCTGTAAGCCTCATTGGCCTTTCCCCTTTGTGAAATGACCAATTCAGTGCAGAATTACAGAGGTCAATGTATGGAAGCTGATGAGATTGATGGATAGTACTAAATAATTATTCCTGCACACTCATACAGAACAATGTGTTTCCTGGGACCATCAACACTCAACACTTTGAACACTGTCAACTGAGTTGGCAGCACTGCCTCTGTGCACTCGCTGTACATTCTCTGTAAGGGTTGGCCAACAGTGGCACGGGGAATAGGGGCTACTCCAACAGTACGGGAGGATTTCTGAGATGGGCACATTTTTATTGTGAAAGATCATTGGTGTTATATGTGAAAATGTGTTCAAATTATGAATTTGCAACTGGCAGAGATGGTATTTCTAGAATGCCACCAAAGGTATTCCAGGATAATCCCCTCCATCATTCCAACCTTCAAGGTGAAGGTGGAGCCGGATATTGTATGTTAGTGGTTCATACCACTACTTGTCAAGTACCTGGTCTCGGCGCTGTTGTGAAAGAGGTTGAGATAGGGAACTCCAAGTTGTGGTCCTCTTTGGCTTCTCCAGATCGATTGCAACCAGACAGTATGGCATGGGGACCAATCCTAAAGCCAACTAAATGGTAGAGAATAGAAAATGAAGGTAAGTCCAATGCGCAGATCCAGAGATTTTTAGTAGTCCAAGTTAAAGAACGTGTTCATGAGCTGGTATACAAAATGTATAGCTCATAAAACTGCCGACACGTGTTTCGACGTATCCAGTCGTTATCAAGGCTGTACATTGTTAGAAATGATATCATAACATGGCAATATGGACATATGTACAATAGAAAAGGTGCCAGCAATTACATAAAAGGATTCAATAGCATATGAAGAAATTGCACAGTAGGTTATGGCCAGAAAAACATCTCATCCAAAATTAAAATCAAATGAAATATCATACCAGTATACAGTGGTAGGTTGGAGCAAGTGAGGAAACAGTAGTGGTCTGAAGACTGAGACAAATTGAAAATAAAAAACATAGTTAGTGAGAACTCATGGTCCATCAGATATATGACAGAAAATTAAATCAAGGTTCAAGAGTGTGCATATGGGACATTTGTAACATACCGTGTGTCCAGGTAGCTGAGGAACAAATGATTAGAGTAATAGGTGGATGGTGAGACAGGATGGCTACCTGGGGAAACAAAGGAAACCCTAAGTAAAGCAATGTTGGTGATGTGTAATGATGAAAATGAGGGATGGTTAAAGTAACCAAACTTACCATCACATTGAAGTCATGGGTAAGTTAGTCAGTGTTCATTTATAAAAAGAAGCGTAAAGTAAATGTAAAGGCTATATCCAACTACATGTGGAAATTAGATTAGTGCAAAAGGGCAAAGTACCTGTTTAGCAATGATGCTATCCTTGATTAAGGGGTCCAATCCCCATATAAAGATAGATATGTGCGCCCAGTCAGTCCGTGTCTGGTGTGAAATGCAAGAGCCAAGCATATTAATGGCCGCATTGCTGTGTATCGGCTATGTCACGCGTGACGTCATGCGCACGTTTTGCAGGTGACTTCACGCGTGTCTTCCGGACAAGTCTGTATGCAATGTAAACAAGGAGATGTGGCCAAACATGACAAGCGAGTCATTAAATGCGTATGGAGGAAAATAGAGTAATGGTATGTGGGTAAAGCTGAGATAGCCTGTGCAAAAGTGAGAGATAGGAAGTAACGTGTGTTTGATTAGAGATCAAATTCCCACAGCACATCATGAAGCCTGGATTAGTGTATAAGATATATTACCGAAAGGGAAATAGGGTGACAGGGGGGGGTCATTACTGCAAAACATTGTTTTACATTGATCAGAGACGAGTAATAACATTATTCACAAATCAATGGCATGAATGCAAGATCAAAGACGAACAGTGGAAAATGTTCACACATCAATGATATGAAATGTATAATCAAAAATAAATAGAAGCATTGTTCCCAGGTCCATGAACCGTATGTAAGATCAGAGGTGTAAGATAGCAGTGTCACACCTCAATCATATGATATAATTTTCATAAAACACACAAGGTTAGTAGTCACATTGATAGTGGCTATTAGAAGTGCACAAGTGATAAAGAGACAATATGAGTAAGTGGCATTAAGCTATTTGAGTCTGACAAGGTATCAGAAATATGAGAAGTGGTACTTAGCAACCCTATGCTATATTACAATAGTTACAAGATTGCCCTAAATATTGGTCAGGCAATGTATCAATGAAATAATATAATTACAAAAAAACATGCATTTCTTGATCTGAATTCAGGCCGATGGTGGTGCATCTAAAATGGCAGATGAGCTTACATTCTAGTTGCCTCCATTTCATACATAGATTGCCACCATGTTTGCTAGTTGTGGCTCTTGCCAAGCCTAAAAAATCGTATATGTCTGATTTATTGGCTAGTTGATGTTGGGTTTGCCAATGTAAAGCCAATGGCAAATTGGCACCAGTTTTATTAAGATTTGAGAGATATTCTCTGATATGGACTCTCAACTGCCTGATCGTGCTTCCTATGAATAGTTTGTTGCAAACACACATGATTGCATAAACCACCAATTTTCTTTTGCAGTTGATGAAATCTTTAATTGAAATTTTAGTCCCATTACTCAATTTTCCTCCATACGCATTTATGACTTGCTAGTCATTTTTGGCCATGTACCCTTGTTTACACTGAATACTTTTGCACAGGCTTTTTCAGCTTCATCCATATACCATTACTCTATTTTCCTCCATGCGCATTTAATGACTTGCTAGTCATGTTTGGCCACGTCTCCTTGTTTACATTGCATACGGATGTATCCAGATGACGCTCATGACGTCACCCGCAAAACGTGCACATGTGCCATCACCCGCAAAACGTGCGCGTGATGTCACCCGTGCGATATAGCCGCTACACAGCAATGTGGCCATTAATATGCTTGGCTTCACATTTCACACCAGACACGGACTGACTGGGTGCACATATCTATCTTTATATGGGGATTGGACCCCTTAATCAAGGATAGCATTATTGCTATACAGGTACTTTGCCCTTTTGCACTAATCTAATTTCCACATATAGTTGGATATAGCCTTTACATTTACTTTACGCTTCTTTTTAGAAATGAACACTGACTAACTTACCCATGACTTCAATGTGATGGTAAGTTTGGTTACTTTAACCATCCCTCATTTTCATCATTACACATCACCAATATTGCTTTACTTAGGGTTTCCTTTGTTTCCCCAGGTAGCCATCCTGTCTCACCATCCACCTATTACTCTAATCATTTGTTCCTCACCTACCTGGACACACGGTATGTTACAAATTTCCCACATGCACACTCTTGAACCTTGATTTCATTTTCTGTCATATATCTGATGGACCATGAGTTCTCACTAACTGTGTTTTTATTTTCAATTTGTCTCTGTCTTCGGACCACTACTGTTTCCCTCACTTGCTCCAACCTACCACTGTATACTGGTATGATATTTCATTTGATTTTTAATTTTGGATGTGATGTTTTTCTGTCCATAACCTACTGTGCAATTTCTTCATGTGCTATTGAATTCTTTTATGTAATTATTGGCACCTTTTCTACTGTACATATGTCCATATTGCCATTTGATGATATCATTTCTAACAATGTACAGCCTTGATAACGATCGGATATGTCGAAACACGTGTCAGCTGTTTTATGAGCAATACATTCTGTATCCCAGCTCATGAACACGTTCTTTAACTTGGACTGCTAAAAATCTCTGGATCTGCGCATTGGATTTACCATCATTTTCTATTCTCTAGTTTGTGTGTCCTGGTGCCTGTTAGGGTGCACCAGTGGAAGGGTGCCAACGCAGCAGACCATGCAATATTAACAGTCAGTGCTATTAATTAGCACACTGTCTTCTTACGACCCCTAGATCCTTTTACCAACTAAATGGTAGGGCAAACAAAAGGGTAGCCTGAAAGCCAACTGTCCACACCGCGAGACAGCTTCCCCGGATTTTATGAGGCACAGGGACAGTACCGTAACGGTAATTCAGTTTAATGGTATCTGGGTAGATATACCACCCATATACTACCAAACTTGTAATGAGGCCCTTTTGGTAAATGTGTAACTTTAGTTCGGGAGAAGGAGGAAAGCGGAGCAGAAAATGCCCATATACAATTACTGCTAAACTGTGCCGGCAATAACAAAACAATTTAAAACTGATGCTCCATTTGTTTTCATTGCAACTAATGACAATTTGAACAAGGTAGGAAACGGAAACAGAAAATGCAGTGACAACATAACACAGTTGAATTCGCCATCTGGAGCATCGGGCAATGTTTCCGAATACGAGACATTACTGAAGGGTCAGCAGGTTTTCACAAAACATAGACCCAGCTAAGAGTTGATTGCTACTTCAAGCAATAAACCCAGAAGGCCAGCACTCCACTCTGCTCTAGCGCCAGGACACCGGCAAGGTTGTAATGAGCCTCAATGTCAGTGCATTGTGCACCCACTCGGCTCTCACTTTGCAGCCTGTTCCCTTTGCCCAAGCCTGAAACCTCCCACTCCCCCTCTCCCTGCCCATTACCCACCTCTGTCCCTCTCTTCCAATGACTGCAAGTGCTCTCCTCCTTAGTCTCCCCTTTACCGTTCCCACCACAAGTAGCTTCCTAGACGAATCTGTCAATGAAGGTCAAGAACTTCATTAAGCTTGTGAATGCGAGGTGCTCCCGTGGTGGTGTACCAGTGTTATTTGCTATCCCGCATGATGCCAGCCTTACCTTATTTAGATTTGCACCGGTACACCCTCTTATGTGATCAGTACTTTAACACAAAATCGACAGTTCTTGCAAGAATACATGAATGCATGCAATTGTAAAATCACTGGTATTCAAAGAGAGGTTAAAATTAAAGGTGTATTACCGTTAAATGAGTTACATCAAGAGTCTTCACAGGCACGCACAGCCTTCATGTCTGAAGGCAGCTGCCCTGTGCTGCACTCATACCCCCTTGACTCGGCTTTAGGAAGACATCCCAGAGCATGGCAGCAGTGGCAAGCTCTGTATCAGCGTGGGCCCAGCCGGCAGTTTGAACGTACTCCGAGCTTGAAGTGCCCAGCTCAGCAAGTTGAAACATTGTTTCACTTTGTTTAACTTTAGCTGGGCTGCAGTGGTGGGCTCCGGCCTCGTCCATCTGTTTAGCTCAGCAGCTACAGACCACAGCAGCTAAGACAGGCAGTGCAAAAATATATGAATATCGTGGTCTAATTGTTGGGTAGCGCCTAATGGCCCTGTCCAAGCCTATCTGCAGCCCCTAACCCGGATTTGCAGAGGCAGTGCCAGGGGGTCGCACAGGAGTTGTCCTTGGTTCGCAGTTGTGGCCCCTGGCCACCCCCAAATGACGTCCCTTCACATTACATTTTCTTTCGTTAGGGTCTACCCATCTTATTGACTTGGCCTTGGAGTCCTGAAAGATGATCACATCATTTGTGGTTTACCTCTTTGTATTAAGGTTGCATGCTTCTTTTAGAACATCGTTAGGCTTTTTAGATTGGCAAATCAAAGAGCCAGGTTTTTAGTGGTTTCCTGAAGGTCAGATGTTCTTCTATTGAGTGTAGTTCCATGGGGAGAGAGTTCCAGAGTTGTGTTGAGATGCATGAGAAGGCTGGTCCACCATATTTCATTTTCAAATATTGTTTGGGTACAAGACGTATGCCATTGCTAGATTTCAGGGATCTTTTTGGTCTGATGTGGATTTAGTCTTTTAGTACTTCTGCTCCTTGGCTAGGAATTTCCTGTGGACGATGCATGTTTGAAGTAAATGCTTTTTTTGACTGGTAACGTGGGTACGGATCTCAGTACTGGTGTGATATGTTCCCTCTTACTGAATCTGAGGAGTAGTCATGCTGCTGCACTCTGCATCCTTTCATTGCTGTTTTTGCAGTCCATCATTCCAAGGTAATGTTGTTGGTGTACTCTATTCTTGATATGATGAGAGAGATGATTGCGTGTGTTCTGTGTGGAAAAGCGAGGAAAGTTAGGATCTGTTTGATTGTGAGTAGATGAAAGAAGCATGTCTTCACTACAGTATTGACTTGGGGTTCTATTGTTAGGTCATTGTGCATCAATATTCTGAGATTGTTAACTACTTTGGATGCTTCCAGTCTGTTTGTACTTTCAGTAAGCCACAGTGGGCTCTGTTGAATGGAGAGGTTGTTGGGGGTGATCATAATATCTGCTTTGTCAGGGTTGAATTTAAGGCTATTGCTGCCCATCCATCTGTTGATTTGTGAGAGACAGTTGGTATGGGTTTGGTTTGGTTTATCTCTCCGCTGGTGTTGATTGTGGAGATGATTTGCATGTCATCTGCAGAGCTGTAGCAAGTGAGATCATGAGTAGGGTGATGTAAATGTTGATGACTAGTGGTGAGAAGGGTGAGCCTTGTAGAGCTGCACCTTTGGGTGTGCAATGTGTTGAACTGAAGGGTGGTAGCTGGGTGATTAACCATTGCTTTGATTAGAAAGGATTTTATCCATAGCAGTGCAGTGTTGCTTGTCTATAGATTTTGGATTCTTTATATGAGGGTTGCGTGGTCGAATGTGTCAAGGGCAACTGAAAGGTCTAGTATTAACAGTGCAAAAGTAGTGTTGGAGTCTGAGTTGAGTTTTAGGTCATCCCAGAGGAGTGCTTATTCTGTTCCTCTTATAGGCTGGAAACAAATTTGTCACTTGTCCAGTAGAAGGTTGGTTTCTGATTGTGTCAGGATTTGTCCATATACATAGGCTTCCAGGAGCTTTGACTGGTAACGGATGTTTGATACAGGACGGTACTTGATGGGGTTCGCTGTGTTTACTGAGAGATCTTTGAGGAGTGGTTTAATATGAGCTGCTTTAAAACTCATCTGTACTGGTCCTGTTGCCAGCGAGTGGTACATGAAGGTGGACACATTTCTGCAGGTGTTTCTTTGCTGAGGATGTTCTTGTAGATGTCGGGGAGGCAAGAGTCTTCTGGCAATCCAGCTTTGTAGCTTTCCTTCACTAGTTTAGCACAATCCTCTGTCGAGTTTGCTATGAAGTAGTTCAGTCTTTTGGTTACCTATGGAGTTGGGCCATTGGCAAAGATGTCGCTTGAGATCTTGGAATTGTGCTGATGACTTATTGGGTGTTTATGGCTCTGTTTTTGAAGTGCTTTGCAAGGTCATTACATAGTTTCTACGAGGGCGTGGTGCGTTATATTGCAAGCTGTCGGGTTTCTTATCTCATTGGTGATGATGAACATCTCTTTCTGTGTGTTGCTTTCTTTAGAGATGCGTTCGGCATAGTGTAGTTTTATCAATTTAAGATTTCGGCTTTGTTGATCTTTATCTGTTTTTGGTATGCAATTTTGTCTGGCTGGTTGTAATCTTTCGTCCATGCTTGTGAGAGTTTACTGTTTATTTTATTCAGGAATCTGAGGTAGGGCATGAACTATCTGGCAGCCATTTTCCTTTGTGAGGGAGTGAAAGGTCTCCTCGGTGAAACAGCATCTAGAGCTTCTGTGATCCATTTTCGCAGTGTCTCAGTTCTTCTGTTGGGTGTGTGTCCAGGAGAGCGTTTGGTGGTTTTGTGGATTCCAGTCTGGTGTTGAGACCCATGGTCTTGAGGGATTTCTAGTTTCTTTTCTGAATTGGAAATGTGTTTATGTGGGAGGTCTGTACTTGTACTGGAGCGTGGATCTTAAAAGGTATCATATGGTGGTCAATCCAGGGATTGTGTTTTCGGGTGCAGTTCTGACTAGGTCTTTTTTCATATGGTGGAAATGGGATGGAATAGGATAACATGAAGAATTAATGGTGGGCTTTGGAGCCAGGAAACTCATGAAGCACAGTTCCACTCGACACATTGTAAAACCATGTGTGGTGCACTTTGCCACAATGCACCATGTTTTTCTTATTAACAAGGGGGGTCCTGGTGGTCCCACTGACAGACATTAGTCCTGGTTATGAGAGACTTAGCTAGAGGCTTTAGCTCACCATCTTTCACAGAGAAGAAATATCCCAAAAATATCAGTCTTTGTCCTGCCCTGGGGAAGTCCAGCACCGAAATTCTAGGCAATTCCCGTCTGAATAAGAGTAACAACAGCAACCCCAGACACATGTTTCGGTCTGGTTGGACCTCATCAGTAGGGTGGAGCTGTGCCTCTCTAAGAATAGTGAGCAAGGGGTCCACGTCTGGATTCCCCTAGTAACGTAGGGTGAGACACAAAGTTACTTAAATATGCAAATTAACAAGGGGGTCCTGTGGCCATGTTTTCCATAGCCATCAAATCTGGTTGTTCATCTGTAGCCTTGTTCCATATGTTTTTATAACATGTTCACTTGTACAATGCATACTCAGGGCTGGGTTATCTGTAAAAGGCCCAGCACACCAGCAAGAAATGCTATGTTACTATTAAAAGGTCTGGAACTGGCTAAATATGTGGACAGCTTAGGTCTATGAATTACACAGCACATGAAATCATATGCGGTAATACTGAAAAACAGGATTAGTTTGTCCTTGCTTCTTTGACTGTTACTAGACAAAATTAATTGCTTGTCAGTCAGACCATTATTGATAAAGGCTGTACTTGAGCCACTGGACTGGAGTAGGGAAACATACAAACATACAAAGGACTTATGATTGCTTGATTCTTATCGATCAAGTTTGGCATGGAAACAGCTTTGGACAGTGTCTCAGAAGACCCTCTGATCATAGCACACAAGTAATAGTTAGCTATGCTTGCATTGTTAGCTTAGTGCGCATCCCTGAACATGAACAGCTGTTGCAGCTGTTGGAAATGGCTGGATTACTTACAGGTGGTCTTCAATGAGCCGAGCTGCACTCGTCACCGACCTTATACCATAAGGGTGTGTTTGTACTGGGCAGTGCCAGCAATGTCTGCCACCCAGTGTCCCTGACGGAAGGGAAGCAGAACCCTAACGATAAAATGTAGGGCTGGGTGAAATTAGGGTGGCTGGCAAATATGCCAGCTTTTAGCCCGCCCCTGTTGTCCCCCTTTCTAGTCACCATCCCAATAAGTTATATAGCAGTAACCCACCCATTATACTTTTATTTATTTATTACAACATTTATATAGCGCCATTATCCAAGGTGCTGTTCATATTTAAAACAGTGCAAAGAACATGAAAAATATGAATAAACAATGCTTGAGTCAGTATGTAAAACAATCATGGTGCAGACAAAAAGGTGAAGAAAAAGAAGCTTTAGGAAAAGCAGACTGCAAAAGATAGATTTTAAGAAGCTCTTAAACAAAACTAAACTAGTACAAGAGCTAATGCATCAGTAGATCAAGAACAACAATAATTAAGTTGAGATAAAACAATGCATTCTAATAATAGTTTAGATGAAAAATGTTAGGAGATGACAGATTTTCCTTATATTGAAGAGATGGAAACGACAAGATTTGATCACAGTAGAAATTTGAGTCTGCATGTTAAATACATCCCAAATGAAGAGAGCAAGACCCAATTGTTGAATGAAGTGGGGAACACGAAATGGAAGATGGTGAAGTAATTGGACGGGAAGCATTAAAAAAAGGATCTCCATTTTCTTAAGAAATGAGAGAACGTCCATTAATGAATTGCCAACGGACAGGAAGATAAACCTGATGAATAGTATTGAAGAGGGAAAATGGGACGACCAGAGGGGGGACTGAAGAGGGAAAATGGGAAGATCCCTTTCCCCCATCCCCATACAAACTATGGCCTATGACATCACGTCCTAAGCACCCACCGCGGGATGGGTTCAGCCCCTTGACCGCTGCTCCGGACGTCAAGATCCACCATGGCCACACCCCGCACACCCAGGCAAGCTGAGCGGCATCCAAACCACGTGGTGGGACCTTGGGTGGAGCTGACACCGACCATATGGATCAGCTCGATTAGGCATCTCCCACGAATATCGCCATCGTCAGAGATGACCTGAAGACATAGTCAGCGGACAAGAACACACGTGTCACCAAGCACATGGATCAGACACACACCAACACACATGAAGAACATACTCAGTGCTATGACATAGAGGACCACTTAAACTCAAATCTGCATCGTTGTTATTTTTCACATAGGCTAACTACATCACCGCAGAAACGGAAGATGCCAGAATAGCTCGTGTACATGCTTTCAGATGCTTCCTCGCTACTAAAATCATGGATGGATAAGAACCCATGTCGCCCCTCGTGACCCCCGTATTGTGGACTGTATGCCGCCACCCATAGACTGGGCCAAGGTAGGCTGCAAACCAGAGTCCCCAAGCCAGAGCAGCTCAGACGAAGCTGCAAGATGCTGATCATGCAGAACAAACCCTGACGAGAGCCCCACAGCCAAGGCCACGAAGTTGCAATCTAAACGCGGCGCTCCCCGCGCCAAGGTTACACCTGCTACTGCTGAACACTCCTCAGAGCCGAAATACAAATCAAATACCCGTAATTCTGCTCCAGCCACGGTCTTCCAACACGTGACCAGGCCGACCTGATACGATACCAAGCCCCAAGGACCAGAGAAGCTCTGGGTTCTCACGTCTGGGACCCAGACTGCAACAACAAAGTGACAAGTTGGACACGACAGCGATGGGAAAGGGACACTCAATAGCCAGTCATCAGACCTGTCCATTGTCCGCCTCTGACACATAGTCATACATTGTTGCCAGCACCAGGTATACCGGGAGCTGGGAACAGCGATGGTCCCAGGCTTGGGGGCTCGCCAGCGAACCAATCAGAATACGAGGGGCTAACCACAGACGCCACTATAGTTTAGCCGATCACTAACTTTCCCCATGTAAATATTCTAATGTAGCAAATCTTAGGGACGACCCAAGCGTACCACCTGTCCCTTTCTCTGCCAATAACATTTCCTTCTATACGGGCCTATACTGACCCTACCACTCGGGGAGCCAACCCGAGATAGCGTTAGGTGTAGGGGCTAGTTTTCGCAGGTGACGCACGTAGTCGCATCATCCGGCTAGAAAAAGGGCCTGCGAGCCCACAATGGAGGAGACGTTCCTTGGGTACCTGTGCTCCGAGAACCTGTCCCTGTCTGTTTTGTTCAAATAAACAGCAGTAAAACTTTTTATCTTGTGTGTGCCTTATACTCCTTTGGGACACGGGAGGAGTTGAGGCCTCCCCAACCCCGGAGGTCCACGAACGGCCCTGCAGACCCCCAGGAAATTACCACAAATTCAGATGTTAGCATATTCTGAGGAGAAATCATCAAGAATACCCCATCTGGTGTACAGTGGATAACTGCGCTCAGTTTTGTCAATAAATTCAATCCCAGGAGATTTTCCCCACAATTCTCTGTTAAAAGAAATGGACAATGTTCAGTAAAAGGCCCTATTGTCACTGCTACTGATTTGGACTCAGGATTTATTACTGGGGTACCTGCAAACCCTACTGAGATATTTTCCCACCCTGACAGAGGTATATCTGGAACCAAGTGATGGTCTATCGAGCACTTCTGTGCCCCCATATCTACGAGGAATCTATGCACTTCATTCCCGACTTTCCGACTTTCATCTCTACGTAGGGTCCTTTCTGATTCACGGGAATAGACACTGGCTCCGACCCCTGTCGTGGGCTGTCCTTTTGCGGTAACAACACATCATCCGAAGTGTAGTCACTGCTATTATTGTAATGTGCACCAGAATGATTATCAAAAATGTTCCTGCCTCTTCCTCTATTTCCATTTTGTATACCCTGCTGATTTTGACTCTGGGTAAAAGTAGTTTGATTCGGAGCCTGGCCTTGATTCTGTGCACCATTCCCTTGATTATTCTGGTGCTGCTGCATATGGTTTTTGTTGTGGCCATTTGTTCCTGGGTGCCCTCTGTGAGGCCTTCTCTGACCATACCCGCCTCTATTTTGCAGATGTGGACATTGCGCTCGCCAGTGTCCTTCCTCTCTGCAATACGCACATTGATTTAATCCCAAAGGCCCTCCATGCATATTTAAATTATTCCTGTCCTGTGCATTCCCCCTTCCCCTGTTGTGTCCCGATACCTGCTGGAGTAACACCCCTACTTTTGTTCTCAGGGCTTCTATTCTTATTTGCAAAGGGTAATCATTACATATCTAATTATTTCCCCCACAGAAGTCCGAGGGCTTGACATCCATCTCATTGTTTCCCGCATACACACTCGCAGTCTCTGACTATCACCTATCTGCCCCGGTGGCGGCAAGGATTTCTGCATATAAGGTCCCGCCACTTTCTTCCTAGCTCTCTCAATATCCTTCCTCCTATACCCTGGTGTAGCAAGTACTTCGGAATATTCCTCATTATGTTCATTCTTAAATTCAAATAGTCTGCTCACATGTTCTTTTATTTCTTCATCTCTCCCTCTACAACGGTCTAATGCATTCAAATCCAACAATCGTTGCGGTGGTAACTTCCCAATCAACTTTTTCCATTGTGCCAACAAATATTCCTCCATGCATTCCAACAATACCTGTCTTTCATTGTTCCTTCTGAAGTCATACAGTGACGCTAGCGTGGAGCCCCCATCATTCTCATCTATAAACATTTCCGCCTGTTCTTGCAGCTCACACTTTCTCTCCTTGCAAGCCCCAATGACCAGAGAAGCTCTGGGGTCTCACACTGGGACCCAGACTGCAACAACGAAGTGTCAATTTGGACACTGACAGCGATGGTAAAGGGACACCCAACAGCCAGTAGTCAGACCTGTCCATTGTCCTCCACTGACACATAGTCATACATTGTTGCCAGCACCAGGTACACCGCGAGCTGGGAACAGCGATGGTCCCAGGCTTGGGGGCTCATGGGCGAACCAATCAAAATATGAGGGGCTAACCACTGACGCCACTATAGTTTAGCCAATCATTAACTTTCCCCATGTAACTATTCTTATGTAGCAAATCTTAGGGACGACCCAAGCGTACCACCTGACCCTTTCTCTGCCAATAACATTTCCTTCTATACGGGCCTATACTGACCCTACCACTCGGGGAGCCAACCCGAGATAGCGTTAGGTTTAGGGGCTAGTTTTCCCAGGTGACTGTCATGATCACTGCTTCCAAGGAGCTAGGACCAGCCCAACGTCCTTGGAAGCAGGCCCCTAACCTTCATCCTAGGCACCAGCCGGTCCCCACTGGGACCTTTTGGACCTTGTCCTGGCGCCGGTGGCACCAGGCTCATCAAAGTCACTGGTCCCGGCACTGGAAGCGCCGGGCTCATAATTTGTATGAAGATGCTTGGGTGGACTTACCTGCAGCAGACCATGCTGCTTACTTACCAGCCACATAGGAATCCTCTGTGAGCCGGGACTACTTTCTTACCTGGGTGGGGCAAGCTCCACTCTCTGGATACAACACTGGAACTCTTCTGGAACAGGAACTCTTTTCTTACCTAGGCGAGGCCGTGGAGGAAGACGCCTCATCACTCCAAGGCTATTTAAACCACACCCGATTGATGAAACGTGCTTCGCGTTATTCTGCATCTGCAGCAGAACGCTCACCGTGTCTGTTCCAGTTTTCTTCTTTCCGATCCTGAACCTGCAAGAACAAACGCTTACCATTCCTGTATCCAGCCTTCAGTAGCACCTGCAAAGACAAGAAACAACAGGTTAGCACGGCAACCTTCACGCGCAGCGCTTTCCTCACCTGATCCATCGGTAGCTACCATCTCTTCACGCTGCTCCTCCGCCTGTGAAGACAAAAGCATAGTTATTCCTGTGTGGAATTACTTACCGGCACTCCGCGAATTCCGGTTTTCTTCAACGCTGCAATCCTGCACCTGAAAGACAAAAGAAGAGACATTAGACAGGTATTTTACTTACGCGCCATCGCGCCCACCACAATAGGGCGCCTGCAAATACTCTGGCGTTTCCAGCGTCTCTTCAACACCCGAACTCACAACTGCAAGGGAAAAGAGACAGTTAGAGAGCTTTTGAAAAGCAGGCAACCGGCATTTACTTACGCATTTCCAAGCTCTTCATTCCAAGACTCTGGCTCGAACTTCGGCTTTCTTCACACCATCTTCTACCTCAAGAGCCCTGCAAGACAAATAGAAAAAGCATTATACAGAGCCCTGTTCCACATTAACGTGCCCACGCACCTAAAGACTGTAAGGACTTAAGAGGTGTCCGGAAACTCACCGTTTGTGCAGTTAACGACGGTAGCAATCCTCTGATGTCAAGAGGCCTACGTTTCACCCAGTGAAGGAACTGGCAACGGCACCCTGCACCAGACGCAGATGGAGAGTCCAGCATTCACCTATCTAAGGTGAGCACGTTGACCTTGGGGCTCCACGGAAAAGCGAGGAAGGGAAAGGGAGAGAGATACCCGACAACCCCAGATCATTAACCCCATATTCTTTCACCTGCAGATATCTCACTCTTCAAGTTAGACACACAGTGCGAAGAGGCTCAGCCCCGGAAGCCAATCGAGTCCTGCACTTCACTTTTCGAGTCACAGACACCATCCTGCCAAGACCGGCGCCTCCGTGGGAATCAGGTGAGCGTTACAGTGACGCACGTAGTCGCGTCATCCGGCTAGGAAAAAGGGCCTGCAAGCCCACCACGGATGTGACGTTCCTTGGGTACCTTTGCTCCGAGAACCTGTCCCTGTCTGTTTGGTTCAAATAAACAGCAGTAACTCTTTTGCTCTTGTGTGTGCCTCATACTCCTTTGGGACGCGGGAGGAGTTGGGGCCTCCCCATCCCCAGAGGTCCATGAACGGCACTGCTGACCCCCGGGAAATTACCCCGACAGTATCATCAAAACAAGGAAAGGAAAGAGAAATCTGGGTGTCATCCGCATAGAAGTGTGCACCCAATCCATAATTGGAAGTCAAAGAAGCCAAAGAAAAGGCATTAAGAGTGATAAGTAAAGGACCAAGAACTGAGCCCTGGGAACTCCGTAAGAAAGAGGATACGGACGTGGTAACAGATTAAAGATAGTATTGCACACGGGATAGTCACATCATGTGTATTCTATTTGTGAAAACGTGCATTAGACCTGACGCAGTGGCAAGTTCAGCAGTAGCAAAGGTCACAGAAGGACCACCTCCAATTGATATCCTTTAGCGATAAATGAAGTTATGAGGTGCCATGCAAACGTCACATAGAGACACTACCTTACCTTCCGCCTAAAAGGGTGCCATACCATGAGTGCAATGGTCCGTAACTGAATGCTGAAAAGTTCTGGTATCGTGAGCCCACACCCAAAGAAAAAGGAATGGGCGAACATGTGTGAAGAAGAAAAACCCATAGTGAACTAGTAGGACTCTATCAACATCCAATGTATGAAGCTTTTGCTCTGCGGGGTTGGCTTTTTTCGGGAACCGTTTGGGGAAAGCTCAGATCGCAGCTCAGTGACCACATGTTGATGGGACTTGTAGACTGTTAAGAAATGCTTCCCACGATAAAACTGAAAAGGATATTTAGGGGTTCCTGGCAATGATGGAGGATACCATGGGGCAACCTCCAAGCTGAAAAATATGAAAAAGCTGAGAATGGGCGCAGAGAGTAGCAGAGCACTGGGATTGCAAAATACATGCAGAGGAACTGGCACAAAGGCATACTCACTGAAAGACCCACTGCCACCTGGAAGATGAGTCAACTCCAAGACATTATGGCCCATTGAGTAGCCCGGCCTTCTCGGCATAGCGAATTGCATGCGCCAGGTCTATCAGGAATTCAAAACAGGCCCCTCCCTGGTGGCTCAGATGTGTGTAATATCGGGGATGATAAGAAGGCATCTGGATACAGGTAAAGGCAGGAGACAGTATATATATAAAAAGTAAGTTTATTGCTTAGTTACAGGGCTAGTTAGTTAGAAAGGCAGGGAGATAAATAGATGACATCCTTTCAGTAAGGTACTCCCATCCTGTGTCCCCAACTGTAGCTCTTGGAACTCTTAGGTCCCATAACATTCTATGTGACATAGCTGTATTCTACTAGCAGCACTGTATGCACACAGTGCAGATAGATAACTACAATACTACAACGTGCCTGGTGACATAATTGACAATCTGAATGATGAGCATACAGTCCTAGACCTAGAAAAAAGACTCTAGAAGCCCTGAAAAGCACAACCATCTCCAGATGATGGGAGGTGGTTTTGGAATCCCATCAAGACCAACAACTGTGGATGCAAGAGTTTGCATAATCATCCGCCACCCTTCCAGGCTGAAGTCCATCATTATTCTCACTGGTAATGGGTGTGCTAACTCAAAGGCCTGACAATTCTGACGAAGTCACCGTTGTACTATCTTTCAAAGCTCCCGCAAAGGCAGAATGAGGAGCACAGAGTGCCGCAAGGTTAGAAGCCGCAACCTGGGATAATAATGTACCATGGGTGTGAGATGTGGATGTGCGCAGGGAAGGGCCTCTGTTGATGCTGCTACAACTGCATTGATAGACAACCAAGAGCCAGGGCTTGAGGATTTTTTAAGAAAGCCTTGAGAGCGCCCCCTTTCTGTGACTGGAAACATGTTAATAGGCATCCCTTGATGCATACCTTGATGTGACTTGTGACAGAAAGTACAGGAGCCCTTAAGAAAATAATGTTCTATAGGGTCAGAACACAAGAGACATCACAGACATTGGAGCAATAAGGTTTCCTGGAACACAAGAAACAGAATGGAAAAAAAAGCTAACCCAATCATTTTGGTAGGAATTGGCCCAACCTTCCTTTCATGAAATATCATCTGTGTTCTAAGAGGAGCTTTGGGCTCTGCTTGAAGATGTGCACTCTTGGTAGCCACTGATCCCAAACCTTTGTGAATGCTCTTGAATTCTAGTCACTTGAGTACACACATATGATCGCCCATAGGAACCATTAATCATAATTGAATCCAGCCTTCAATATAACAACAAAACAAAAAAAACTTCAAATGACTCCCAAATTGATATGATATGACATTTATAACATGCCTATACAAAAGTGTTTTAAGGTGTGACACGGCAAGGGAGGGGGAACAGAGGAAAGACAGAAACAGCGATTCTGCTAGGCCAAGTGTCATTCAGATCGTGCAAGTGCAGGGGAAGGGGGAAGAGGATAAGTGCAGAGTGGAGGGGCGTGGGGAAAGTGCAGTTCAAGGGGTAATAAAATGAATAAAACAATAGGAGAAGTAGGGCCAGTTTGTGGCAAGTGTAAGGGTAAGTGCAGACAACAGGCATCACGTGCAGTTGGGTTACTGTGGGGATAAAGAAAAACAGTCCCCAAGTGTGAGTGTTGCCAGGGAGGCAGTGCAGCTATGTAGCTGGCAGGGGAGGGAACCTGGGCCCGTGATTAGAGGGTGGCCAGTACATTTTTAAGCCAGGAGTTCAGTAGGGGAGAGGAGGAGAGAACGCAGAAGCAAAGAGGAAGGTTTTGAGGTGCTTCTGGAGCCGCAGATGGTTCTCCTCAAGTTTCAGGGAGTCAAGGAGGCTGTTCCAGAGGGAGGGCCCAGCTGAAGAGAGAGATCTACCACCAACTTGTTGCTTGGAGAAGCGAATGACCCTGAGAGAGTTGGAGGTAGATGAGCAAAGAACTCGAGAAGGAAGATTATTAGGAAGACTATTACTATTTAACATAAATCAAATTATTTACATAACACAACAATCAAGGAAAACAGTGTTAAAATAAAAAATAAAAAAATAACTTTTTTAATGTAATGTAATATAATCACTGCAGTACTGGTACGTTTTCTATTTTTTAATTTAATGCTGTTTTCCTTGATTGTTGTGCAAATAATTGTATTTATGTTAAATCGAATTTACATGAAAATTGGATAATGATCACGTTATTTTATCTTATTTTTTCTTCATATTGTTGAAGACAGAATGCATATTACGTTTGTAAAATTTGAAAGGTTGATTTATTTCAGCCGAATCAAAAAAGAAATAGAAGATATTTAGGAAGAGAGAGTTGAAGGTATTGAGGCCCCAGGCCCCAGAGGGGCCACAGAATCTCCTGATGACTGCTGACCAACATATTCAGAATGTGGGAGTTCGGAGCTCCCATGGACATACGTAAGAAGGCCACCCAGTCCTGTTTTCTATTTTGGATTGTGGGACTTGTAGATTTTTTCTTTTGCATTTGAAATTGAGGAAATCTGCAAGTCTTAGAATTCCAAGCAAAAACAGGGTTGGATGGTCTCCTTACTTCATGGCTGTAGGAAACTTGATGGGTCTAGGAATTAGGGGAGAAAAAGGGGCATATGATCAATGTAACTTGCTAGGGAAACTGGCTGCTTGACATTGCAGTCAAATCAGCATTACAGAATTATTTGTTTGTTCCTTAATCAAGAATGGGTTCAGGACACGATGAAAGGTTTGTCAGTCGTACCTTTGCTGAAAAAGGATGTACTTTAGCCCATTTAGTTTGAAAATGATTGCCCAGCGCCTGATAAGCCATTTCTGTTGAGATTACACCACTGAGGAGGAATTCATGGTGCTGCTGGACATCCAGACCTTTTCCCAACCACAAAAAAAGAGACCTGTTCTCTCTGGGGAGTTCTCAGTTACTCAAATGTATAACCAAATAGTTTGGAACTTTTGAAAGATAGATGGGTTAGCTGGTGCTGGGGTCTGTTTTCCACTCGCATTAAACCACAAAGCAACCCCGGTCATTACTGTTGCGGCAGTAGAATCCGCCATCATGAAAACTTAAAATTAAAATAATCTTCTTTGTGCATTATTTTCCTCAGTGAAATTCCTCATGGAGCACTGAAAAATCCCCATTGCTTGATAGAGCGGTGCATGCTGCATACGCCACCGCTATCAGAATGGGGAATTATATATTCCCGAGCTTTAAAATATGTAATTAGTACTTTTTATTCAGAATTTCTGACCTGTTGGATCAGGAATATTTCCCTCTGGGGATATTATTGCTATGGCGATATTATTTTTTGGGGACGTTTCAGTAGAAGATATTTTCACACAGAAATACAGTTTAATGTCCTGGGTTCACAGTTGCGCTTCGCTTAAGTGTACTTACAGGTTGTAAAAGTGTTTGCATTATAACCAGACTGGGTTTATGGGAGAGAATGTGTGCTTTGTTTATGCGAGAGGATTTTTTCAACTTCTGTTTACATTCGCCAAAACAATGCTACATACGAATATAGATCTGAGTATAGAGCATCTGATACTGTATAATATGTCATATAGTATGTTTTTGAAAAAAAAAACATGTTACAAACATAACCTTTAGAAAATGTGCCATGAATTCCAAAAAGCTTTTAAGATATTTCCTTTTTTCGGAAAGCGGCGTGCTGCAGAAATTTTACAATGTTCCATAATTTCCAGAAAATCTGCCATGTGCTTCACCCCAACAGGCTTCCTCAGGGATTAGAGTATATGTTCATATCCAATTAAACCTTTTAAGTATTTATTCCCCGGGGCTTTTATTGTTCTCTGTGAAATACCCAAATATAATCCTACTTGTAATTCATCCAATTTATTAAACTCTTGTTTTTCTGCTCTTCTACCAACAGACCTGTGCTACTGTCCAAAAACCCCAGGCCCAACTCTGGCTTCCATATTTTGTAAGGCACTCTGCTGCTCTCGAGCTAGGCTGGCACAATAAACAATAACATATGGCTCCTTGCATTCCAGTCAGTTTCATTCCTTTGATATTGATCATTTAAAATAGGACTTCAATGTTTCCTCCATGGAATGCATATTCGGCAAAAGCGTTCTCACATTCCACGTGTTGGACAAGGGGTATGAGTACCATTCTCTGGACCCACACATGCTGCTGGGCAGCAGTATTTATACCTAACATGTACCTGGCCCTAGGCACTGTCACTCACTAGGTTCTAGCCACCGCATCCAGAGAACTGAAATGTCCCTAGTCGCCAAAGAAGCCTGATCTGTCAGGGTCAGCTTAAACAAATCCCTCTTATACTTTATGTATGTTATGCTTATTTATTTGTAGAGTATTCACTGCATAACGTAATTACTTCTTGGTGCTTTGCTAAGGAAGGACGTTAATCATCATATTTGTTTAATGGGGAATGCTTCGGAATAAAAGGTAAAGTCCACTTTTTCATGTCTTTGAATTTATTGGGAAAAACATTTCAATGGCATTATGAAGTAGAAGGGAGTCAGCCACTGTCCTGCAAAGTTGCCTGTAATCCAGGCGTAGCGTCAGGTTCCACTAGAGCTAGAGCAAATCTGACCTTTCTTACAGGACCACTGAAAGGTCTTTCAACTTCACACTGTGGACCCACTTGCCCTTGATGGTTTGCTCTTCCTCATCCGCGTCAAGGAGACGTATGCTGCCCTACTCCTGCTTGTGCTCCATCTTTGCGAGCAGGAGACTCTTTCTTTATTGCTGGTAAAACAGATATGCCAACTAATCTGAACCATATCAGAAGATTTAGAAGGACTTTGACAACCATGCTGCTGAGTTGGGCAATCAACCAGTCAGATGCTTAAGACCAGTTTCAATATCACACCACAGATGTTGACTTTCATTGAAAGCCTTCCACCTTCAGGCCATATATCCGGATTGATGTATAGTTATTTAGATGAAAATGGTGGTTTTATAATCCACATCCCATTTTAAAATTAGTATATCAGGTTACCAGATTCAATTACAGAAAATACAACCTTTGTGTCATGGGCTATCCAAGGCATCAAGCCGACAATTGTTTCACCTCTTCTCCATTCTCATCCTGAATGAAGAAACTCATAAATCCTGGTTAAGTCAGATTTGTAAGAGCCCAGCTTCCCTTTAGATATATGGTACACAATGTACTAATAAAATCTTGCCAATCAAAATCTTCAATTTTACCCATTGCACCAGTGATGCTCCAGGATAACTGCTCACGTTTACATCCAATAGTAATTGTATCCAGTGGCAACATTTGTTATCAAAGTGGATTTGTTTTCATGTGTACCAATCCTCAAAAGGCCCTGTCAAATAGACCACATTTATGAGAGGTGAAAAGTTGATTGTTGTATGGGGCATTCCTGTCTGTAATCTGTTCTTGCCCCAGATTTGTGTCCTGTTGTATGGATGTAAATTTAGGGGAGTAGTTAATCCACTGGTTTTGCTCCTGCCTCCGTAGGCATGACCCACTCCGGATTTACCTTGATCTTTTGCAACAGAGCCTGAGTAATTATAGGGTGTGTTATGCAATGGATTGATCCCAACGGATGTGTTCAGTTCTCCCGTGTTTCTGTGTTCCTGTCCTTTGCCAGGAGAGGTGGTTGAATGCTGCAATGATTATTTTACAACTTTTTGGGGGAATTTCTAATGTAAACTCCACAATATTTGGTGATTACATCAAGGACACTGCGATGGTGAATGAAATCTTACTATGTTAAACTCACTGATGAGGCCCATAAAGGCCAAAACATGTTTGGGGATGCTTGTGGTCTCGTGCAGAAGGGATGTGACCTAGCAGTTCGGGCTGGACTGCCCCTTTTGGGGAGGGGCCAAGTCTGATTTGCATATGGTCTTTCCCCTTCTGTAATGGCTTGGCAGGCGAAGAATGATGGTCTGGAGGGTTGTCCAGAACAATACCAGTGGTTAAGATTCATTCTTAATCTTCCAGCCATCATCTCCTTGTTTTTGTATTACCAGGAATGCCATACTTAATGGATTTTCAAACTGGAAGCTTATGAAAATGTTAAGCTTACTTTGAGCTAACAGGAATGCTTATTGGGAATAACATGGTTTTTGGGAAAGTCCAACAGGGATCTTAGTAGAATGGCAAGCTTGGACCAATCTGTGAATGTGAAGTTCATTAGCAGCTTACTAGGAAACTCAAGCTTACTTGGAATGTTAAACTGAGCACTTAATATGGATGGCATACTAGGGATTTACAGATAATGTATGTTTATACTGAACCTAATGACATCCTCAGGTTTTCTGGGAGCTTAATCAGAATGTCAAGCTTATTCACAATGTGAACATGTAAGATTATTTAGAATGTCATTATTAATGAGAATATCAAACCGGGCACTTACTGGGCAAGCTAATTTGTAACTGCAATTATTTCAAGAGTAAGTGAACAGTTTTGTGTAATTGTTTTCAATGAGAGCGGAGAATGGCATCCGAGCTCTATCTATGCCTTGTTGTGTGTTGTTGCACTGGATTTGTGGGGGCGCTGGAATATTTCTGCACAGGTTAAGTGTGGTTTAACTTGGCATATCTATGTAAGGCAACATACATCAATTGTTTGCCTCTCTGCTGAATACCTTACCAACAAAGTACCAAAATAATGACACATACTTGCTATTATGGCGCCCTCTAATGGCTGGCACCGCAGCAGGTGACTCCATTGCTTATCGGGGTGGACTGATCCTCTTTTTTACAGACCAATAGCAAAGCTTTCTGGGAATGTCAAACTGGGTGATCACTGGGAATATCAAGTTTAGGGGGAATTTAAAAATGAAGCTTGGTGGAAATGTTCTGCCATGACATGCCATGACATATCATGACATGACCTATGCCATGACATACCAAGACATATCATGACACAATACATGTGACATGACAAAACAAATATGGATATATTACATAAAATGTGAAAAAAATGACTTAGTATGACATACCGTATCATGACATGACATCATAATGTAACATGCCATGGCATACAATGGCATGGCATATTCTGACATTGCATATCATGATATGACATGGCATCATGACATATCAGGGCACATCATCACATGAACAATAGTGAAATGCCATCATCTTCCCATGTTGTGAAAAGTCATGCCGTGATATGTCATGTGCAAGCTGGGAATATACGGGGGCAGGGGGGTCATACATTTGTATATGGGACTCCTTTTACAGCAGACCTAGATTGCTGGTTGTAGAGCCGGTAAAATAACCAGATTTATGTTGGTTTTAGCACTGGCACAATGAAAAGACTTGCACGAGTGATAGTGCTGGCACAATGGCAACATACCCTCTAGTTCCAGTGGCAACGCTGGTGCCAATGGTGTGCGTGTGCCTGGGCTAAGAGCAGCCATGTTTGGTCATTTCCCCGGAACTACAGTTAGCAATGTAGGAGCACAACCCAAGTGGTGCTGTCTTAATTCTGGTGCTGATAGAGGAATTATGCTGATGCTTCTTAAGACACAGATTCTGACCTTCCACCAATGGCAAAGCCAGCCATATTTAGGCATATCACTGACACTGAAGCCAGGGCACTACCTTTAACTTGGGGCCCTCCCTCCAGAGATACGCCAATCAATGCAGGTCTTGCACAAAAGGCTGTGTTGCCAACAGCTAATCTCAGTGCACTCTTAGTTTGGAGTATATCCAATAATATATTCTGTTACATCAGTTCTCAAAATACATATTTATTTTCTTCTTATTCTCAACAAAAACTCTTAATTTCATCAATCAAATTATATTCTGTACAAACGTAAAAGATGTAATAGTAGTAACACAAACGTAGTTTCTCATTCCATTTTCAATACGGATATCGTATTCTTTAAACACACCGTTGAACTCGTATTTAACCATGTCCACATCATGGGATTCTATACATCAGAAAATCAAAGTTAGTTCGACCTATTTTTATTCTTGATTTTGCTGCTGACGCGTTTCGGGTAACTCTACCCTTCTTCTTAGGCTACGCTGATATGGCTTCTTTATTAATTTACATATTTGTATCCTCTACAAAACAAATAAAACTTCTGTCTCACTTGCAATTCCTTTTAGACATTTGATCACTTACTCATACAATTTTTTTTCTGATATATTACTAAAACGTGTCAATCACCCACCTCCAAAATTCCTTGGTTTAGCAACTTCTCCAATTACCTAAAACCAAAAACCAACAGCACAAACTTGTCAATGTGTCCAATTATGACCCTAAGTTTAAACAGACTTTAATTTTCAGTCTGTTTATTGAGAAACCTTATTGCCCCCAATTTACCTGACAGTATGTCGGATAACATTTCCCACAGTGCTTCTGCTCCGCTCGGTATCGCTGAATCATGATCTTATACCATCTAGAAGTACATATCACCCAATTAATGTCATTGCTCATGGCCGGATTCTCAATCTCCATTTCTCCCAGCCTGCCCTTTACTCACTGTGCCAGTCTCTTCTCACACGGATCGCGAGGCATCAATGTAGGTCTGCCATAAAGTTGGTCTCTGAAGAAAGTGCAGTCAGAGACCCCAGCCAGACCTATCTGCTTGCAGGATGACTGGGGCAGACTGGTCCTGGTAGTTCAGTCCACCCCAGCGAGCAAGCTAATAGCACCATTGATTGCACGCTTGCTGCTCATCGTGTCCTTAAATCACCATAGGGAGAATTGTTTCCAGCACCAGAAATTAAAACCGGCAGGAGGGCAGTTAAGGCCAGGCCAATGTGGCTTCAGTGGACACAATGGAAACATGCTATGATGCTGGCCTTTAGGAACTTGCAAACTATCTGAATGTGGACATAATGCAAACTAGCAATGCTATGCTCATTTGATATGCAGCCAACTGGCCATAATGGAAACTTACAATTTGCACGTGCTTTACACTGAACGGATCAGCGTGTGTCTGCCCTTTGCCGACAGGTGCGGGTAACCTGCAGGAACGTGTCCATGATAGGGATTGGGAATTGCAATTATTTCCCATGAACAGCAAGGATTAATTCCCTGCCCTTTGTACACACAGCCCGTCGCTACTACCGATTCACTGCCATAGTCAATGCCTCATTTGCTGCAAGCACCATCCCCTCTTCTCTCAAAGAGTCCTGGATTACCCCCTGCTAAGAAAACGCTCTTGATCCTACCATCCACAAAACCTACCAGCCCATCACCACTGTGCCATTCCTCCTGAGAATCCTCAATAAAGCTGCTTACACTCAAATTCAGGAAGTTCTGGAAGCACACCTCATCCTGCCAGTCGGGCTGCCAATGCAGACATGGAAGAGAAACAGCCCTCCTTGACCTGAAGAATCGAATAGACAACACCAATGATGCAGGAAAGCTCTACCTCCTTTTACTACATAAACTCTCAGCGGTGTTCAGTCTCGTGGACCACAAAACCCTATCCCACCATATGACCTGATTATCATGCTTCTCCCCAGAAGCTGCCAGCTGGGTTTCCTCCTTCCTCAACAGCAGAACATCCAGAGTCTTTGCAGATGATACCGCTTCCCCTCCAACCCCTAACAAATGCAGGGTCCCACAAGGTTCTTGCATCTCTGCATTACCCTCTACAACATTTATACAAAACCATGTTTTGACTACCTCGACTCACTGGGCATTTCCTTCATGAACTACGCAGATGACACTCAAATTATCATTTCCCTAACAGGTATCTGTGATGCTGGAAATGCATTGGAAGACAGGGCCTCCCTTTCCTTGTCCTGTAGTCCTTTTTCATTTGTGTTGTGTATTGTTTTCTGCCCAGGAGTCCATGTGGGGCTCCTGGCAGTGCAGCTCTTCCTGTTTTTGGTTTGGTGTACAGACCCCTGGGATACCCTTATGGCACCTATGGGTGGGGATGCAACCCTGTGCCCCTAGTGTATGTTTTTGCGCACCTGTGTGTGGCCCACAGAGCAGTGTATGGGCTGGTGGCAGCTCCATGCTGAATTTGACAGGTGCTCTGAGTATCCTCCATTTTGGGATACCCAGGCCCTGCCATTGGAATCCATTGATTCCTGATAGGAAACAAGATGGCCCCTGTGGCCTCTTGCTTTCTGTTGCCTGTTACCTTGTTTTCCCAAAGTCCTGGGAAGCCCTGGCTCTGTCCCTTCCCCCTGACTGGCTGTTGGGTGGAAGTTCCATATATGGTGTTGTTGTGAAGTCCAGGGCAGACTGGCTGGAGCCTTCCCAGTGACTGTATGTTGTGGGTACACCCCGTGGGTGGGACCTGGGTGAATGGAGTGTGTGACCAATATGCACTTCTTGTTGTGTGGTTGTCCGGTTTCTGGTATGAGAGCCAAAAATTGAGACAGCCCTGCCCAAAACTGGCAGGAATGTAGTGTGTAGTGTTGAATGGCTGGGTACTTGTCCCAATACACATTCCTTGTTGTGAGTGTCTGAGAGGGAGGAGTATGGCCTGAATGCACTGTATGCCTGATTGGCTGACTGACTGCATGAATGCCCTTCTGTATGATTGGCTGCTGAGTGTGACCCAGCAGTGTGGATGAGAGGCAGAATAGTATATCTGGGGACCTCTCACCACTGGAAATTGTTCAGAAGCTGTGTCTACACTTGAAGAGTAACTGGAACTGCTGATCCTCGACACCCAGCTGGACGAAGAAGAACTACTGCAGCATTTGCTTCGACCCGATCCGAAAGCTGCCGAGTTCGTCGAGGACTGATCCGAGAGAGGACCTGGCTAGGCACCCTCGTCCCGTGCTCCGAGGGACCATCGAGCACCGCCAACCTTCGCCGAAGCTTCCTGGAAGTCAGACCCTCGGCAGGCTGGCAACCGGAGACGGGGACCACTGAGGAGAACAAAGTGAAGCACCCAGACATCGACGCTGTCGAAGTCCATTGCCGTCGACCAGGGTTCGGAGTATCGCTGTAACCGCTGGAGGCCTGTCAAAGCCGTGTTGCCCAGAAGAGGGGACCGCTTGACGTTGTGCCGCTGACGACCGGAGCCGCCCGCTCCTTTGCCTAAGACTGTTGAATCGAAGGACTCCCTTGTCCGCACCGATGACCGATTCATCCCGCCGTAGAAAGTCAAGGACGCCGATGCGCCGAGGAGAATCCGCCGGTGGGTTTCCCGCCTCCAAAGACCACAAAGACTTTGACGACTCGTCGCCCTTGTTGGGCCACAGTTCTTCAGAAACTCTTTGACGCCTCTCGACGATCCGTGGCTCCTGCTTTAAAGGGAGTCACTCAAGAAGGATCCATCGACGCCTCTTCGAAGTACTCTGCTCCACCAGGTCCATTGGGGGGGTAGAAACATTATAGAAGGAAATAAGACTTATAGAACAATATATGGACTGGGCTTGTGTTATATCTTTATTTTAAAGGTTGCCCAGGTGGGGGGATCTCCACACAGAACTGTGTCCAGGGGTAGGGACCAGTATTCTGCCAATTGTTCTAACCAACTGCTTTCCTCTTATGTCTATTGTTGGTTGCCTTTATTAAGTGATCTGTGTGACATTTAACCAGAGTGTAATTGATGCACTTTAATGAGATCTGATAATACTTGTGGTACCACTTTAGAATTGTATATATTTGTCATTGTAGATTTTCTGAGCACAAAGTGATTTATTGTGATAGTGTACATAACCTTGAATATTAATTATATAAAGACTGTGTTTTCAGTAATACAGTGTGTGGACATTCCCTTGTGGGAGCTTGGGGACTACACTGTACTTAAGAACCAGCCTGCAACACCTCCTGAGAAGCTAGGCCTTGATTGCTCGACTACGTTACCAATAATAGAGAATCTTGGCTGGGGTCTCCTTTGCCTCTCCTCTACCATATGGAGAGCAGAAGTACAGACCCCCCCCCTCCAGTCTTTACAGTATCCATGCCCAGGACTGCACCAATGCAGTCCTGGGCATGGATGTGAACACTGTGTATGAAATAATCCAAACTTGGATGGCCCAGCATAGCCTATGACTGAACTACGAGAAGACAGAGCTCCTTCTTTTTGCCTCTGCAGCCCGTCTTGCAAACCTTGACCCTGCGTAACGCTTCTTCAATATAGATGGCCATAACATTCCTGTCTCAGTAAAAACACTCAGCATTTACCTGGATGCCACGCTCAGTATGAACCGCCGAATGAACAACATTACCACCATAATGGCCTATGCCACAGAACTCATACAGATGAGCAAACCTTTCCTCTCCACTACCACCCGCCTCACTGTGGCCCGCACCCTTGTGGGGTCCAAGCAGGCCTACTGTAATGCCTTACTTTGTGCACCTCGGAAAAGAACTTGAACAGGCTCCAGATTCTCCAAAAGAATGATCTTAGAGCAGCATTGGACCTGAGTAAGTTAGACAACATCTCGAAAGCCAGGAGATTAGTCCACTGACTCCCAGTCTGGGAAAGAATCAAGTTCAAAACCACTGCACATTGTTGCATGACCAGCACTGCCCCCTCCTACCTAGCCCAGAGAATCAAAACACATACGTCTGCTAGACCAGTCAGATCCTCCTGCAGTTACTGCCTCCTCATCCCGAGATACAGATGGAAAAGAGCCAGGGGTTCCAGTTTCCTGATGGTGGCAGCTAACATCTGGAACAATTGACCTCTTTATCTTTGAGTCCCCCTACCAGCTGTTCAGGAAACGGTTAAAGACACACCTCTTTAACTAACACTAGACATTTATGTGCCTACTTTCTAATCAGTTCTGACAAGCAACCTTTTTATACAAACTGATAAAAAATGATTTAGAATGATCTCTCTGAGAACGCTCAGAGTGGTCTTTCTAAATCTTAACTGTCACGCCCCTTCCGCACACATGTGCATGTAGGGGCTGACAGGCTGACCGAGATGGGCAGGGGAAGATGGGTAAAGTTCAGTGTGTGTTTGCATGCGTGTGTATATGAAAGGGAACAATGTTTGTGGTGGGGAGGGGATTGGGGGAAAGAGTGTGTCTGCTTCTGAAGGTATTAGCCAATTTGATCCATTTTAATTGATCGAATGGTACATCTGGTCAAATTCGGCCAGTACCATTCTATCGATTAAAATCAATCAATCGTCCCCCGCTCCCCATGTTCGTTAGTGATGGGGTTAGCGGGTGTGCCCCCCACTTCTGGAGGATTGGAGGTGGGGGGGCAGGAGAAAAAAATGAAGAAAAGGGGACCTTGCAGTGTCAGATCCGACACACGTAGGAAGAACGGAACAGACGCTGCAGGGTCAGAATGAAAGCGGACGCGTACAAGGTAAGTGGTGGGAATGTATTGAGGTGGGGTTGTGGTGGGGAGAGGGTGAAGGAGGGTCTGGGGGTGAAAACCCCGATTTCAAGGGCCAGGGGGGATGGAATTCAAGTATTTCGAATATTAAAGATGCCCAAAATCGGGCAAAAAAAACCCAGTCTTTTTTGGGTGCGGCCTTTAATATTCGAGATAATGACATAGAAACATCTTATAATGTCTGCAACCAGTGCCTAGAGGCCTGAGGGCTTTGTATGCTTGTATAAATGGAAAAATAAATAAATAAATAAATAAATAAATAATGATATGTTAATAGGGATAATATACACTTGTAGTGATGTGTAGTGATAGCTACGTTCAAATATATATCTGCATAATAGAACTCAGGGTCTTTCTCTCAAGAGTGTCTTATGACTTTGATCTCCCTTTATGCCAATAATTCTGTGTGGTGCAGATTTCCACAAAGACACGTGCAGTGCTGCTCATAGGGTCGGATTTTTTGGATCCGAGATCCGGCATAATGTATTTCCCAGGATTTGGGAAAACTAGTAGTGCACATTAATGTAACCAAGCTGATTTTGTTCCCAAGACCAGGATTCAAACTCCGGTCATTAGGACCAAAGTCAAGTGATTTACCCACTGGACTACTACAACATCCTCCTGCCATACCACATACCACTGAAAAATCCACTGCCATCAACACCTTCTTCGTCGACAAAATCAGCAAGATCGCCAGCATAGAGACACCAGCTCGGCATCCACAGACCCACCTCATGTCCCTCCTCGCGAAATCTCCACATCATGGACAACTTTCAAGGCACTCTCGACAGAGGACCTCGCAGGAACCCTGGCCACCCTCAAAGCCACATCGTATACAGACGACATCCTTCCAGCATCCATCCTCAAGACCTTCCCCTCAGAAGCTCTCCTTCCTTACCTATAGATCATTAACAGCTCCCTAACTCCAGGCACCTCCCCATCAACCCTAAAGATAGGATAAATTCTCCCCCGACTAAAGAAACCCACTCTGGATACCGACAACCTAGGTAACTATCACCCCATTACCCATCTTCCCTTCCTAGGTAATAGCATTGGGAAAGCGGTAGCTGCACAACTGGAGCAACACATTGACACCAACAATATCCTCCAAACCTCCCAATCCAGGTTCAGACCCAGATGCAGCACAGAGACGGCAACCATACTGGTGGTCGACAACCACCCTCAACATCCTTGATGACGGCCACCCATGACTTCTGGTTCTACTCGACCTCTCGGCTGCTTTCGACACAGTAGAGGCCCAGGCGCTTACAGACACTCAACATTGGTGCATGGCAAACAGCAACCCGGTCCTATGCTGGTTCAAGTCTTGCCATGCCAACCGCTGGCAGTTTGTCCAGATGGACTCCTCTATATTGCAAGCACTACCTGTCACCTGTGGAGTCCCGCACGGTTCCATCCTCTCCCCAGTGATCTTCAGTGTATACATGGAGCCGCGGAGAGACCTTCTAGCCGCACAAAACATTCACATCAACCAATACACTGATGACAAACAGGTATACCTCAAGATCGAATCCATCAGGGACATCCATAGGTTCAAAACCTGCCTCTCGCTGATCCAGTCTTGGATGTCCAGTGAATCTCAACCCCTCCAAGAACAAATTCCTACTCCTTACCAACAACACCGAACACCGAGACATACAGACCTGGCTTTCAATCATGAGCTCCGAGGGATTCACACCTGAGCTCACCTCCTGTCCCTCGGATTCCACATCAACAAACACCTGTCCTTCAAGACACACGTAGCTAAGAAAACTCAGGCAGCTTGGTATCAGCTCTCCCTCCCATGGAAAGTGAAGCTATTCCTCCCTCTGGACAGCTTTAGATCCACCGTTCAAAGACTGGTCCTGTCCCACCTGGATGGGGAAATGCAACCCTCGAAGGCCTCCCGTCATCTGCCCATGTACCCCTGAGAAGTGCCCTACATGCGGCCGCACTCCTTATCAAGGGTCTACGCAGATATGATCACATCACCCCGGCCCTCATCGACCTTCACTGGCTCCAACTGCACACATGAATCACCTTCAAGTCATGCTGAATCATCCATAAGGCTATCACACACAATTCATCCAGCTACACCAGCGAGAAACTCAGCCTCTCCAGGGGAAAGCACACCACCAGAAGCCAGGACACGTGCAGACTTGAAATCTGCTGCTGCAAAAAGGACAGGAACAGAAAACAACACTTCTCTGACTACGCCCCAAGACCATGGAACCACCTCCCCATCAGCATCAGATTCGCCTCCACGCTCCTACAATTCAGAAAAGAACTCAAGACCCACCTCTTCAAGGAGTCTGTCCTTCTCAACACCTCGGCCGTCATGTTGTCCCTCGTACCACCTGACCCACTAGACGTCGATGCACCTCTCCGACCTGCCACCCAGTACAGATGTATCCCTCCTCTGTGCCCCTCTGTATCCTACCCCCGCTGTATATCTGTTCTGTTGTCACCTCTGAAAAAAGCTCTGTTATGCATTGGTTCTGTTGTGTACCTCTGTAAAGTGCTCTGTTATATATCTGTATTGTTTTATACCTCTATAAAGCACTCTGTTGCTTATCGAAGCAAAGTCCGCACTCAATAAATACCATATTTATTGCCCCTGAGCTCGGGGGATAGCTCAGGGGCTACACGCTCGCCTTGTAAGCAAGATGACGCGGAGCAACACAGGTTCGGTCCCTGGGTCCCGCGCTTAGAAACCTCTGGGTATTATGCACATTATAAATAACCGATTATAATTTACAATAATAATAATAAAATATGTGAGAACACTTGTGAATATTCCTGTGAGGATTGTACTCTTCAGAAAATATTCAAATACAGTTTTCTAAAGATGTGCACCTTTTCTAATTTGTTTGCATCGTTACAGGAACCATCGTCCCCCACCCCCACCCCCTTCCCCTTTGTATCCTGAAATGTAAATGTATATTGATGGGGCCACACGGATCCCTTCCCCCCGTTCCCCCCATCTCCCAATACCGCCAGACGTGGCTGACGGGATCCCACAGTTCATAATTTCCATTTTCTTTTCAGCACTGGGTGGGCAGGTGCACAGATATGTGCTGGAAAGATGAACATGCGTAACCTTCCACACTATGCATCTCTGACTACTTGGCACTTATTACAAGAGCTGAAATCAGCCTACACAACGCTACACTGAGTAATTGCATTGCTAGAGCGCGAAGGCGCAGGGCAGGCTACGCTGTGCACGTGTCCCTGAAGTGCATTCCAAACAAATAGCGTGTCCTCTAGCAGAGGCCAGACCCCAGCAGGGAGAAAATAACATTCTAGGCAATCATGCCGTGTACACTTAAGGAAAGGGATGAGGCAAGCGAGGAATCCTACGAGAGTCTGCTGACTGCCGCTCCTTTAATAAAACCGTAAAGTACTGCATGTGCCTACAGGCAGTGCTGGAAATGGATACAATGTACTGGGGGAACGGTCACCTCTTTACAGGGGCAGGGCTGTGGGAAGGAGGGACGGAGCCAAGGGGTGTGGCTGCTTTAAATGTTAAACATGTCATTCTTTGCTGGAGTGCTGCTCTATCTTGTTCCAGCCCGTTCTCTGCGCTGCCTACAGGAACAGTGGCAGAGCTTGCAATTCCACACATGGTACCAGGGTCGGACTGGGACAACAAATAGGCCAGGTCACCCAAAAAAAGTGGCCCAGCCCACGCCTCATGACCCTTGACCTCTGATGACATCACCAGAAGTGATGTTATTTCACCCCACCCCAAAGCGACATACGTGAAGCGATGAAACACGACCTTTCACTCCTTGACAAAACAGGAAGTGGCATCAAATAGCATTGTCCCTAAGTACACTAAATTACTTTGAATCCAAGCAGACGTCCAAGGCCAGATGATAAAATGTTATTGTATAGCACTTACCCTTAAGCTCTTTTTTATAGAACAAATATGCATACAATATCACCCAACCTTTGTTGGTACTCATTTATCAATCTAAGAAGGATGAAAGGCTTTTTGAAAAAAAAAGAAAAAAGAAATTAGAAAAAATATATATATTTTGTTCTATTTCTTTTTCTTCCAAACCAGCCCAGGCATGGCAAGAAACCGGGTCCCCACTCCCCAGAGACGATTGGGCTGAAAGGACGAGGGGCCAATCCGACACTGCATGGTACCCTTCCGATACATATACCACCGAAGCTCTACCCATCCAGACACTTGCCGCCCAATTCTGACCTCACTGCAGGGGTCAGCCATTGTGGCCGTAAAGGTGCAAACATTAGTTCTCCAGTTCAGGATGTCTGTGGGGCCGATTCGGAGCTCTGGAGGCGAGAAGGACCGCTTTCCACACTACTTTTCCCCAGTTTCCCGGGACCACCATTCCGAGATGTGTGTGAAAGGATTGGAGTGGAACTGTTGTGCTTTCCAGCTGCAAACGATAGTGCAATATCTAGCCTTGTTGGGGCAGTGAGGGCACCAGTGACACTGTGAGAATTCTGCCACTTTTCTGATTTACAAATTCAGCCTTCAGTAAACCCGAAAAATGGTCTGCCACAGGAATCACTTCTACAGTAGACATCTCACAGGGGCTGTATTTTAAAAATAAAAATGTAATGATAAAAATAGAGCACTACAAGGAGTAGGGCCTCACAGTGTCGGCAGGGACGTCATTTCACCAAAATGCCAGGGGTAGCGGAAGTGACATCACAATGCCACACCCCCAAGAGTGACATCACAGGAAGTGGTCATGTGAGCCCGCCCCATGTGACATCACAGGAAGTGATGTCATTTGACCACACCCCCACCTGACATCACAGGAAGTGGCATCATAAAGCATTATCCCTCAGTACAGTAAGAAAAATATGGTTACAACATCACTGCATTGTGACATTTCATACAAGAATCGATCATAATATGTAGCAGTGTGTCAAGGCACATGTTGCCTCCAAACACATGCTCTCAGTCACCGCAACCTCAACCCCCTCCTTAGCCAGGAGCTCAGCTGCCCTTTCCTATTGAGCAGTAAACAGACCTCCAGCTGCCACCTCCTCGAAGTACATGAGGGCACATCACAAATCCCAACTCCGTTTTCATCTCAAGCCTCTGCCACCTGCCGCAAGCAGCACTGATGCAGGTTGGCCATTATTAACACACTGCAGGATCAGAGTAGGGGAGCATCATGTCGAGGTACTTAACATGGGGCCTTGTTTTTCCCCAGACCCTTGCCTTTGTGTTCGTACGCACACACAGACCCACCCATTCAGAAGCGCACTAACACAATCCGATGGACATAAAATTCACCACGTACTGTGTCACCTGTGCAGACACAAGTCTTAGGTCTGACGCATGTAGCCTGGAGGAGGTGTGTGGGTGATATCAACTCGCTCACAGCCAAGGCCAGGATGGTGATGACCAGAGGCAGTTTCTGCCTGCAGCATTAATTGACTACATCCCAGCAAGTTGTACCGGTCCAAACATGGTCTCACTGGCAGAGAGCTGTAGTTAGGCCAGCTCTTGGGTGACAGCCGGCCAAACATGTTCTCACTCCAGAGAACCATGTGTAGCCTGCAGGCCACAGGGACGCTGCCCACCAGCACAACAACCACGAGCCACCAGGGGACACCACGGCTCCCATATCGGGCAACTACGTTCCTGGCACTCAGCTTCAGCTGCAGAGATAGCTCAGTGGGTTAATGGACCGATTACCTGGGTATGGGTTCAAGCTGCAGGTCGTGTGGCCAATAAGATAGCTCACTGGGCAATGCGTCTGCTGCAGAGATCTGGGCATAAAGCCACAGGTTTCAGTTGCAACAGGGCAAACTGAGCTTTTCATCTGTGCAGGTGGATAAAAGGAGTGCCACTGATGTGATATAGCGACACCCGTCATTTACAGCCCAGGGGAATGGCAAGCATGCAGGAAATGGGCTAGATAAATCTATCGCCATTTATGAACAGAAGCCAGGGCGTGCGTTCAAGGCATAGATTGGAAGCAAGGGGAATATGCATGCACACATCCGAGACAAGATTCAGGGCAGAAGGGACCGTGCACACAGGAGACATGAAGGCATGGGAAGCACCCACCCACATCAGAAGCAATGCACAATGGCTGCTACATACAGGCAAGGGACCTGGCGAAACCAAACCCACAGAAGAAAGAACGACAAAAACACAGGACAGCAGAGAGTGCTCGGACTTCAATCTAGTGGCGACATGCAGCACTATCAGGGCAGCAGTAAAATATTGCACATTTCAAAGCGGAGACGTCAACCCGAAATCAGGGGCTTATGAATTCCAACAACCCTATGGAACTAACTCTTAAGGATAATAATGAAGAAAGGCGGTGTCTGTCCTGCCAGTATTCAAACCAGACTGAAGAAGACAGACCTCTCTGCAGCAGGCACTTTAACCCACTGAGCTATCTGGCCGAGAGAGCCGCCTTTTTGCTGCTGCAGATCAATACCCAATGGTCGTCATTGGGAGCTTAGCTTGTAGTTTCAGCTGCGAGAGCAGTTGGGATACTAATGGGAAGTGAACTGTGCATAAAAAGTGTTTGGACAAACAGCCTAATCAAATCAATCGCCTGGCGTTCTGCAAGATGCACGCTGTGAACACAGAGAATATGCGTCTATCCAATGGAGAAGAAAGCAACAAGAAGTACCTTTGGAATATCTAGCACACACGTGCAGCGTATTCTACACCATGCACAATGATATTCATTTGGCCGATGACGAGTTACCTCATATCACTATTGTGACGGTTGTTGTGGCTCTTAGGAACAAGGTCACATAAGGTCATCCATTTCAATCATTTAACTGTGCACAATGCACGAAAGGTAAACCCACTGATGCGGAATGTCAAATTGCCCACATTAGAGAGCATGCGCCGTGATGGGCAAGTGTGCACAGAGGCTAGAAGCAATTCAGCTTGTATTGGCAGTCTAGCCCAGTCTCTTGAACATTTTCTCACCCCTCGCTCAGTGCTTTTGGAAATAACAAAAATAGAATTCATGCTTATAGAAATAGAAGCTGGCCTAAAGTGCAATTTCAACATATTTACAAAGCTAATTTGTGGGGCTCACAGGGTTCAGCCCGTAAAACATGCACGGAAAGTTGGAAACATTAAGGGGGTAATTCATAGAATTCAGTGCACAAGTGGCGCACGCGGCTGGCGCACAGTGTGCGCGTGCGAATCCCTGCGCTAGCCGCGTGCGCTAAAATCCATTTCCGCGCACAGCGTATTCATGGATTCCAGCCACCAAAACCAGCCGTGGCGCACAGTGGCGCAGCGACCCTGCAGCAGCGCCAGTTACGCCTCCAAGAACGCCTCTCGCGCAGGGAAAAGCCATCAAAATCCCCAACCCAGCGCAAAGGGCAGCAGCAAACGCAGAGCTGGGAGCGTGTATTCCAGGGGTGTGCGGGTGTTTCCACACGCGATTGGCCTGGGTACGTGTATTTCAGGGGTGCGCGAGAAAGTCAACACGCGATTGGCCTGGGTACGTGGATTTCAGGGGTGCGCGAGAAAGTCTACACGCGATTGGCCTGGGTACATGGATTTCAGGGGTGCGCGAGAAAGTCTACAAGCGATTGGCCTGGGTACGTGGATTTTAGGGGTGCGCGAGAAAGTCTCCACGCGATTGGCCTGGGTACGTGGATTCCAGGGGTGCGCGAGAAAGTCTACACGCGATTGGCCTGGGTACGTGGATTTCAGGGGTGCGCGAGAAAGTCTACACGCGATTGGCCTGGGTACGTGGATTTCAGGGGTGCGCGAGAAAGTCAACACGCGATTGGCCTGGGTACATGGATTTCAGGGGTGCGCGAGAAAGTCTACACGCGATTGGCCTGGGTACGTGGATTTTAGGGGTGCGCGAGAAAGTCTCCACGCGATTGGCCTGGGTACGTGGATTCCAGGGGTGCGCGAGAAAGTCTACACGCGATTGGCCTGGGTACGTGGATTTCAGGGGTGCGCGAGAAAGTCTACACGCGATTGGCCTGGGTACGTGGATTTTAGGGGTGCGCGAGAAAGTCTCCACGCGATTGGCCTGGGTACGTGGATTTTAGGGGTGCGCGAGAAAGTCTCCACGCGATTGGCCTGGGTACGTGGATTCCAGGGGTGCGCGAGAAAGTCTACACGCGATTGGCCTGGGTACGTGGATTTCAGGGGTGCGCGAGAAAGTCTACACGCGATTGGCCTGGGTACGTGGATTTCAGGGGTGCGCGAGAAAGTCAACACGCGATTGGGCTGGGTACATGGATTTCAGGGGTGCGCGAGAAAGTCTACACGCGATTGGCCTGGGTACGTGGATTTTAGGGGTGCGCGAGAAAGTCTCCACGCGATTGGCCTGGGTACGTGGATTCCAGGGGTGCGCGAGAAAGTCTACACGCGATTGGCCTGTGTACATGGATTTCAGGGGTGCGCGAGAAAGTCTACACGCGATTGGCCTGGGTACGTGGATTTCAGGGGTGCGCGAGAAAGTCTACACGCGATTGGCCTGGGTACGTGGATTTCAGGGGTGCGCGAGAAAGTCTACATGCGATTGGCCTGGGTACGTGGATTTTAGGGGTGCGCGAGAAAGTCTCCACGCGATTGGCCTGGGTACGTGGATTCCAGGGGTGCGCGAGAAAGTCTACACGCGATTGGCCTGGGTACGTGGATTTCAGGGGTGCGCGAGAAAGTCTACACGCGATTGGCCTGGGTACGTGGATTTCAGGGGTGCGCGAGAAAGTCTACACGCGATTGGCCTGGGTACATGGATTTTAGGGGTGCGCGAGAAAGTCTCCACGCGATTGGCCTGGGTACGTGGATTCCAGGGGTGCGCGAGAAAGTCTACACGCGATTGGCCTGGGTACGTGGATTTCAGGGGTGCGCGAGAAAGTCTACACGCGATTGGCCTGGGTACGTGGATTTCAGGGGTGCGCGAGAAAGTCAACACGCGATTGGCCTGGGTACATGGATTTCAGGGGTGCGCGAGAAAGTCTACACGCGATTGGCCTGGGTACGTGGATTTTAGGGGTGCGCGAGAAAGTCTCCACGCGATTGGCCTGGGTACGTGGATTCCAGGGGTGCGCGAGAAAGTCTACACGCGATTGGCCTGGGTACGTGGATTTCAGGGGTGCGCGAGAAAGTCTACACGCGATTGGCCTGGGTACGTGGATTTTAGGGGTGCGCGAGAAAGTCTCCACGCGATTGGCCTGGGTACGTGGATTTTAGGGGTGCGCGAGAAAGTCTCCACGCGATTGGCCTGGGTACGTGGATTCCAGGGGTGCGCAAGAAAGTCTACACGCGATTGGCCTGGGTACGTGGATTTCAGGGGTGCGCGAGAAAGTCTACACGCGATTGGCCTGGGTACGTGGATTTCAGGGGTGCGCGAGAAAGTCAACACGCGATTGGGCTGGGTACATGGATTTCAGGGGTGCGCGAGAAAGTCTACACGCGATTGGCCTGGGTACGTGGATTTTAGGGGTGCGCGAGAAAGTCTCCACGCGATTGGCCTGGGTACGTGGATTCCAGGGGTGCGCGAGAAAGTCTACACGCGATTGGCCTGTGTACATGGATTTCAGGGGTGCGCGAGAAAGTCTACACGCGATTGGCCTGGGTACGTGGATTTCAGGGGTGCGCGAGAAAGTCTACACGCGATTGGCCTGGGTACGTGGATTTCAGGGGTGCGCGAGAAAGTCTACATGCGATTGGCCTGGGTACGTGGATTTTAGGGGTGCGCGAGAAAGTCTCCACGCGATTGGCCTCGGTACGTGGATTCCAGGGGTGCGCGAGAAAGTCTACACGCGATTGGCCTGGGTACGTGGATTTCAAGGGTGCGCGAGAAAGTCTACACGCGATTGGCCTGGGTACCTGGATTTCAGAGGTGCGCGAGAAAGTCTACACGCGATTGGCCTGGGTACGTGGATTTCAGGGGTGCGCGAGAAAGTCTACACGCGATTGGCCTGGGTACGTGGTTTTCAGGGGTGCGCGGGTAGTTCCACACGCGATCGGGCCTGGGGGAGCGGGGTTTGTGGATTTCAGGGGCTCGCGGGTGGTTCCACACGCGAAAGGGCCTGTGCAAGTGGGGTAGTGTATTACGTGGGTGTGCGGGAAGTTCAAGACGTGAATTGGCAGTGTGGGTCCTCCCAGGTCTCCCCTCTATCCCCTCCACGACCTCTGCAGGCATCCCACACCACAGGGGACTACCCTGCACCCCTGGTCATGTCCCGCAGGCAGCCCATCCACCATGGCCATGCCCCCCAGCCAAGCCACATGTCCCCTTGCACCCCCACCCCCCAGCACTGTGGGGCACCTGCCAGCAGGCCCCCACCCATGTCCAACTCATGTTCCCCACCACCCCCACCCCCCAGCAGTGCAGGGGCAGCCTCCACCAGGCCCACACCCATGTCTCCCACCACCACCACCCCCCAGCCACCAGGGGCAGCCTCCACCAGGCCCCCACCCATGTCTCCCAGCACCCCCACCCCCCCAGTCACCAGGGGCAGCCACCACAAGGCCCCCACCCATGTCTCCCACCACCCCCACCCCCCAGCAGTGCAGGGGCAGCCTCCACCAGGCCCCCACCCATGTCTCCCAGCACCCCCACCCCCCCAGTCACCAGGGGCAGCCTCCACAAGGCCCCCACCCATGTCCAACTCATGTCTCCCACCACCCCCAGCCCCCAGCAGTGCAGGGGCAGCCTCCACCAGGCCCCCACCCATGTCTCCCACCACCCCCACCCACCAGTCACCAGGGGCAGCCTCCACCAGGCCCTGACCCATGTCTCCAACCACCCCCACCCCCCTGTCACCAGGGGCAGCCTCCACCAGGCCCCCACCCATGTCTCCCAGCACCCCCACCACCCCAGTCACCAGGGGCAGCCTCCACAAGGCCCCCACCCATGTCCAACTCATGTCTCCCACCACCCCCACCCCCCAGCAGTGCAGGGGCAGCCTCCACCAGGCCCCCACCCATGTCTCCCACCACCCCCACCCCCCAGTCACCAGGGGCAGCCTCCACCAGGCCCCCACCCATGTCTCCCACCACCCCCACCCCCCAGTCACCAGGGGCAGCCTCCACCAGGCCCCCACCCATGTCTCCCAGCACCCCCACCCCCCCAGTCACCAGGGGCAGCCTCCACAAGGCCCCCACCCATGTCTCCCACCACCCCCACCCCCCAGTCACCAGGGGCAGCCTCCACCAGGCCCCCACCCATGTCTCCCACCACCCCCACCCCCCAGCCACCAGGGGCACCCTCCACCAGGCCCCCACCCATGTCCAACTCATGTCTCCCACCACCCCCACCCCCCAGCAGTGCAGGGGCAGCCTCCACCAGGCCCCCACCCATGTCTCCCACCACCCCCACCCCCCAGTCACCAGGGGCAGCCTCCACCAGGCCCCCACCCATGTCTCCCACCACCCCCACCCCCCAGCCACCAGGGGCAGCCTCCACCAGGCCCCCACCCATGTCTCCCACCACCCCCACCCCCCAGCCACCAGGGGCAGCCTCCACCAGGCCCCCACCCATGTCTCCCACCACCCCCACACCCCAGCACTGTGGGGCACCTGCCAGCAGGCCCCCACCCATGTCCAACTCATGTCTCCCAGCACCCCCACCCCCCAGCACTGTGGGGCACCTGCCAGCAGGCCCCCACCCATGTCCAACCCATGTCTCCCACCACCCCCACCCCCCAGCAGTGCAGGGGCAGCCTCCACAAGGCCCCCACCCATGTCCAACTCATGTCTCCCACCACCCCCACCCCCCAGCCACCAGGGGCACCCTCCACCAGGCCCCCACCCATGTCTCCCACCACCCCCACCCCCAAGCCACCAGGGGCAGCCCCCACCAGGCCCCATGTGCGCCTCAGTGGCGGCCTCCTCCTCCTCTGTGGAAACCACCAACCTGGATGGCACCTCGCCGTCTACCGCCGTAGCAGGCCCCTGTGGGGGCTCACCCACCCCTTCCGCTGCAGCCGTGGGGGCATCCCTGCCGCCTTGCTCCACAGCGCCGTCTACACCTTCTCCTTCACTAGCCACTGCGTAGAGGGAGACATAGAACACAAGCATCAGGGTACTGTACAATGGTACCCTAGACAGGAAGCAATAGCAGATGAGTGCCACTGTCAAAGTACACTTCCATCATGTCACACCACAACACATGTGTCAGTCCAGGCAAAACACACACAGTGACAGTCGTGCTGCGTGCCATGGACATTTCTATGCATGTCCAATGGACTCACGAATCATACAATGTAATGGGACTCACATGCATCATGGGTCATGCCTATCACATGCACACACTTCACCTCAGTCACATCCATCTGGCCCCGTACACCCCAATCACAGTGCATACAGGTATGACTAGGCTGCATCAGTGAATCAGTACATTGTCACAGACATGTGTCATGCATCCATGGCACTCACAAGTCACAGACACGCAGGTCAGGCACACAGACATGGATACCACATATGTATCTGGCATCAGCACCCATCCCTCGCCCCCACCCCTGTCCAGGAACAGAGACTGCCATGCTGTCATGTGTGCAATCTGCACAGGGCTCCCCATGTCGCATTCAAACACATGCAACAACCATGCGGTTCACACATTACAGGTCGCACATGCATTACCATGATGTCCCTGCACACATACATGCGTACATGGCCTATGTCACACATGCAGGCAAGTATCAGACAACCAGCACACTGCAACATGCCCTGTCTCACACAGCAATGCTTGGCCACTTACCGCTCAACTCCAGACGGGTCTCCCTCTCAAGGACCTGGCTGTGGAGCGCTGGGTGTGCGCGTTCCAGGACCCTCAACTGGATGGAACTCATGCGGCCCCGGCCCCCCTCCACGAGGCGCCGGGCCTTCATGAGGGTCCTGGACCTCAAGTCCTCCCAGCGCTTCTTGACCTTCTGGATGGTGCGGGTTGCCACCCCCTCCGCATCCTCTCCCGTCCTTCCCTGTTGGCGCGGGACGATCCGAAGAGGGCATCATACTGCCCCAGGACTTGCTCCACCAGGACACCAACATCAGTGGCAGTGAAGCTGGTGCCCCTCTGCCCCTCTGGCCGGGGGTTGCCACTGGTGTCAGATGTGGATGTGCCCGACATGGCAACCCCAGGGGCAGGAGTGGGTGGGCAACTGGGTCCTGGGGCTGGGCTGTGGAGCGATGTCATTTGAGTCGGGAGTCTTCTGTACCAGCAGGGGTGGACACAGCAACTGGACCCCTGCAGATGGCTGATGTGCAGGCACCAAATGGCAGGGCACGGTGGCAGCAGGCAGGCAGGCAGGCAGGCAGGCAGGCAGCAGCAGATGGCATGTGGGAGGCTGCTTGGGGCACTGGGGGCCAGTGAATTGGCCTTCTGGGCAGGACCGTGGTCTTCCGTATGTTTTCGCATGGCCAGCTTGATACGGAGTGATTAGGCACGTGAAAAATCTGCACGCAGCGTGTAAATCGACGAAAGGCCCTTAGCGCGTAAGCGCGTCAGCACGCATACGCATTTTCATTGGACACAAGACCCCTCGAGCGCAAGCGCCCCTGTGACGTGACGCGTACAGACGTGCATGGGCATTACAGCGCGCGTGAAAAAATGCACGTCCGCGTGTAATGCGCGTAAGCGCGCGTGAAAAACTGCACGTCCGCGTGTAATGTGCGTAATCAAACGTGAAAAAGTGCACATCCGCATGTGACGTGACGCGCGCGTGCGTTTCCCTCAGCACGGGTTAAAGGTGAGCGGGCCCAGCAGTTCGCTGTACGTGCCTTTCGTGGAGACCGACGTGTGTTACTGCTTCCAGTTGTTTCACGCGCCATCTACTTCACAGCTCTCAAGGACGTATCTCTTCTTTTGGCGGGGGTATTGGCTACGCTGTTTTTCTGCCTCGCGCTAGTCAGACGGTGAGTCGCAAACGCTCCTTTTCCCACTGCGGGTGCCCCTGTGTATCGCACCCATTTTCGATGTCATCGTAGCCTGCGTGTCCCACGCGTACGCGTTATTCGTGTTACTGGGTGCCACCGCGTACTGCGGGAGGTTTAATCCACGCACGTAGGCTGCAGGGTTGCGTGCACGGTTTTACTGCAGTTTTGGGGTGCCTGAGCGTTGCGTGACCCGTCAACACATCACCGGGGTCACATACAGCCTTTCAGGTGCGAGAGGATAGTAGTGGTTTGACATGCTGGGGTGTACACATGGTGGATGTTCACATGTGATGTGTAGGGAACACTGATGGTCACTTGAGTGCACATGCATATGTGGAGTGCATGTCCTTGCAGAACCACACACTTGCACTCGGATGCACTCCATGTACTCCCACCCTTGCATATCCACGTGTACACTGTTTGCCTTCTGGTGCCCACTGTGTCCCGGCAGCACATGTTCTGTGACCGATTATGGTTCCAGTACATGCCTAATTTGATGTTTGATGTAGTCTGTCACTTAGATGTGATGCTCAGGGTGTGCATCACACGCAATGGCTGTTCACTGTGCTGTGCGCTGAGCAGTGTGATGCAGGAGTAGGACACTGCACACATGAGCTGCAGTGTTGATTTTGCAATGCATAATGTGCATATAGACAGGCATTCATTGTGATGTTACGTCTACGACTGTTGTAATGCATTTGGAATCGACTTATTTTGGGTGGGACATTTTGTTGGTCTGTCATTTCATCGGATTCCGGGTCAGGCATCATTGTCCGATGCCACTGTACATTTAGGACATGGCAATGTGTACCTTATCGTTATTGGGTCGGTGTATGGGTATTGCTTGCCATGTCATGTTGATGTTTGGGAGGGTTTGACTGACATGACAGTGATGGCCATGGCCTGTTTTGCAGGTGTGTGTGATGCACACCTTGCATGTCCAGGTCATCCGCTTCTCAGAGCAACTAGCTGGGGGTAGGTTTCTCTCCGCAGCAGGGCCCTCCCCCTCGAACAGACTTCCTGCCTGACTTGAACTTGAGGGGAACAATCTCCAGTTCTGGAAGCCCCTCAAGACCTTCCTCTTTGCTTCTGCTTACTCTCTGCCTCTCCCTTGCAGAATTCTTCACTGGAAATGCACAGGAGCTGCAACTGGGACACTCTCACCAACCTCGGTCCCTCGGCCAGCCACTGTCCACTTGCACTGCCACCCTGGCAACCCCTGCACTGCAGTACTGTCTCTCTATCCCTACAGCCCTCCCTTCCCAGCACTTGTCTGCACTTACCTTTGCAGTTGCCACCAGGTGACCTATGTATTATTTTTTTGGCCTACTTCCCCTGTACTGGACTCCCCCCCACCCTTCCCCTTGCACTTTTCCCTTCCCCCTACCCCTGCACTTGCACAATCTCAATGACACCTGGCCTAGTAGTACCGTTCTCTGTGTTCCCTTGTCCCCCCCCCCTGCCTCATTGTGCCTTGGAATACTTGTGTATGGCTCATGTCATGTCACATGTCATATGTGTGCATTTTGGTTGCACAGGATAGCTTGTGTTTGAGTAGCTAGGGATGCAGACGATGTGGCACTTCCATGGCAACTATCTCAGGGTGGTAGGGTTGTGACAGTTGACTGTCACTTTGTCATCATCGATTGTCACCTGGTATGTGCCAGGCCTGTGTGCACTCCGCAGGGGTGGGAGTTTAGGTGAAAAATGTGGCCACAAGCTGGGTCCGGGCTTCCTCGCCACGTGCCCTGTCCCCTCCCATGGGCAGCGCCTGTGCCTGTGGTTGGGGATGTGGCGGCACCACCATGTCCACCGGGACGCCCTCCCGTGTTGCAACATTGTGCAGGACACATGCTGCCACAATGATCCTGCACACAACTGGTGGTGCATAGAGTAGTTGCCCACCAGAGCGGTCAAGGGAGCGGAAACGTGACTTGAGCACTCCGAATGTGCGCTCCACTATGCCCCTGGTTGCAATATGGGCAGCGTTGTATCTTACCTGGGGTGGTGTGGTGGGGTTCCGGATTGGTGTCATCATGTGGTTGCTCAGAGGGTAGGCACTGTCCCCTGGGGAGGTGATAATTATTGAGATTATTAGGGTTGGTATATTTGTCTGTGTGTGACTTGCATGCATGTGCAAGGGCATTTGTACTGACCTAGGAGCCATGTGACGCCATGCTGCCCAGCTTCCAGGGCCCGGCTCAGGGCGGACATTCTGTATATGAAACTGTCATGGGTGGAGCCAGGGTAGTTTGCATAGACAAAGGTGATGATTCCCTTTGCATCGCATACCACCTGTACATTGATGGAATGCCAGTGCTTGCGGTTTCGGTAGATGTGCTCAGTGGCCCTAGGTGGACGTAGGGCCACATGGGTGCAATCTATGGCACTGAGCACTTTGGGGAAGTGTGCCACCCTGAAAAAATCCAGGACAACGGCCTGCCTTTCTGCGGGTGTTCTGGGCATGTATATGTGCCTGCGGACTGAGGGGCGCGCTGTCATGATTGCCAGTACCTGATGTAGGCAGCGTGACTGCGTGGCCTGTGAGACCCCCCCCACTATGGCAGTGGTCCGCTGAAACGACCCAGTGGCCAAAAAATGCAAGACATTGAGCAGCTTCTCCAAGGGGCTCAATGCTTGGGAGCAAAGGGTGGGGGATGTGAGGTCATCTTCCCACTCCCTGACCAGGTCTAGGATGATATGGGGTGGAAACCTATACCTGCCGTAGACCTGGTCGTCAGGCATCCCAAAAAGGCTTGTCCGTGGTGCAAAAATGCGTACCCTGGCTATTCTCCTCCTCCTGCGGTGTCCCACAATCAGTGCAGCAACAAATGGGGCATTCATCGTCGCTGTATATACGCGTTTGTTGTTTGCGCGCACTTTTATGCTGTGCGCGGGCGCGGGACGCCTCCGTGTGGGCGGACTCGTTGGTTTCCCGTATTCGGGTGTCATCGCGTGTGATCGGAGGGGAGCGAGCGTACACGCGATTGGCCTGGGTACGTGTGTTTCGGGGTGCGCGGGTAGTTCCACACGCCATTGGGCTGGGTACGTGTGTTTCGGGGTGCGCGGGTAGTTCCACACGCCATTGGCCTGGGTACGTGTGTTTCAGGGTGCGCGGGTAGTTCCACACGCCATTGGCCTGGGTACGTGTGTTTCGGGGTGCGCGGGTAGTTCCACACGCCATTGGCCTGGGTACGTGTGTTCCGGGGTGCCGTGAACTTTCACACGCGATTGGTTGAAATCCACGTGTGTTCTGTCATCACGTGCAATGAGGGATACTCCCTCGCACGTCACGTCACAGACGCGCTCACGCGCTGAGGGCCTTTGGTCCAATGAAAATGCGTATGCGTGCAGACGCGCTTACGCGCTAAGGGCCTTTCCTCGAATTACACGCTGACGTGCAGAATTTTCACGTGCCAAATCACTCCGTATCAAGCTGGCCACGCGTAAGCACACGGAAGACCACGCTCCTGCCCAGAAGGCCGAACTACTGCCCCCCAGAGCCCCGAGCACGCTCCCACCTGCCATCTGCTGCTGCCTGACTGCCTGCTGCCCACGTGCCCTGCCATTTGCTGCCTGCACATCAGCCAGGGGTGCTGTTGGTGTGACCACCCCTGCTGGAACCAAAGACTCCCGACTGGGATTCCATCGCTCCACAGCCCAGCCCCAGGACCCAGTTGCCCACCCACTCCTGCCTCTGGGGTTGTCATGTCGGGGCAAACTCCATCTGTGACCACTGACAACCCCCGGCCAGAGAGGCAGAGGGGCACCAGCTTCAGTGCCACCGAAGTTGGTGTCCTGGTGGAGCAAGTCCTGGGGCAGTATGATGCCCTCTTCGGAAGTTCCCGCGCCGACAAGGAAGGACGGACTCGGATCTGGACTGACATCGTGACTGCCATCCACGCGGAGGGGGTGGCAGTCCGCGACTTCCAACATGTCAAGAAGCGCTGGGAGGACTTCAGGTCCAGGACCCTGAACAAGGCCTGGCGCCTCTTGAAGGCAGCGGATGCCAAGGGGCGCCGGGGCCACTTGTCGGAGGAACAGATGAGGGTCCTGGAACACATATCCCCAGCGCTCCACGTCCAGGTCCTTGAGAGGCAGACCCGTCTGGAGTCGAGCGGTGAGTGTACATGCATCCTGATTGTGAGCAGTGCGTGTGGTGATTGTTCAGTAGTGTGCAGGTTGCACATCTGTTTGTATGGGGTCGAGTATGGGTGCGGGTGTACAGGGCCGTGGGGCTGACACATGCGAGGGCTGTAATATGTGAGACATGGATGGTGCCTGTGTGTGTGTGCTTGCATGCCAAATGCAGTTGTGTGGGCACACAAGTTTGTATGAATGTGTATGTGAGTAGACATGTCCGTGATGTCACGCATGTATGTTGTTTTCAGCTGCATGTATCAGCGCTGTGTACATGTGCATGTGTGTGTATTTGACAAGGGTGCAACAGTGATGCAACATGGATGCATGTGACAGCGGTATGTGGAAGCCTGATGGGCAGATGTGACATGGATGCCCGTCTGAACACTGCGACACTTGCCAGAGGTGTACACATGCATGCAAGTGTGGTGGTGTGTGTACATGTGTGGTGCACTTCCTGTGTTGCATGTGATGTCTGGCTCACCTTTGGCTGCTCATGCTGTTGTATGTGTATGGATGGTGTTGGCAGTTGCGATATGGCTGTGGTATGGCTCGTGTGTGCGAGTTGTAATGACATGTGTGTTGGGGATCGTGATGACATGTCTGAGGTTTGCCAATGCCACTCATGTACAACTGTCATGTGTGTATGTGTCCATTGTACATTGCCCTGATGCGTGTGTTTTGTTTCTCCCTGTCTGCAGCGTCAACTGATGAAGAGGGCGGAGAAGGTGCTGTGGAGCACAGCAGCGGGGATCCCACTGCCAGCCGGAGACGCAAGGCCCGGCTCCCCTCCCATGTTGTCATCTCGTCGGGGAGTGAGGAGTCCGGTGCCGCGTCCCAGGCCGCAGCTGCCGGGGGGAGGTCCAAGAGGCGGAGGTTGCAGTTGGACTCCTCGGCAGCAGAAGGGGCAGCTGGGACCCCACAGGGCCCAACGGGGGAAGATGGCACAGAGTCATCCAGGTTGGTGGGGGGTTTGGTGGAGGAGGAGGCCGTGCAAGCACCAGAGACGGGGTCTGGGGGTGGGGATCCCACTGGTGCTAGTGGTGCAGTGCAGGACCAGGGACAGGAGGCAGCACAGGCCGCCGCGGAGGTGCCTGTGTGCAATCCTGTCCCTGATCCTGTCCCTGCATCATCTTGCACCAGCAGGGATGCCTATGTCCAGACCAGTTTTCAGGCAGGGGATGAGCTGACGTCAACTGGCCTTCCTCTGCCTGCGGACGTGGCTATCCAGGCCCGGGTTGAGCCTGTCCTGGCTGGTGTGGCGTTGCGTCAACGGGCCATGCGAGGTGACCTGCAGTCTTTTCATAAAGAGACTGCACGTCATCTCGAATGGCTCGTTGACCACGTCAGCCTGCTGGGACAGGTCACCCAGGCCCGATTCCTCCGTCTGATGGGGCTTGCCACGACCCCCTCCTCAGCTGGACCCCCTACGCGCCAGTCGTACTCTGTGCCATCTTCCTACCGATCAGTCACCTGGGTGCCCTGTGGAGCTGCCTCTGACGGTGCGGCCAGGCTGGTGGAGGAGGCATCCCTGCCACAGTCGGGAGTCGGACGTCCAGCAGGGGTGGCCACGTCAACGACTGCACCCCAGCCGGCGGAGGATGTGCAGGCAGCAGGAGGCAGTGCAGGGGCAGAGGCACAGCAGCAGCAGCACCATGGTGGGAGCCATGAAGGCTCGGGGCCTTCGACATCGGAGGGGCAGGCATCGGCCGGAGGGCAGGAGGACCCAGGACAAAAAGTGTCTTCCGTGTGGCAGCGGTTGGGCCACGCCATAGATGCGGAGCGGCAGCGGGCGGAAGAGGCACGGCTCTCAATGGTCAGGGCGGAGAACTCCATGCAGAGGGCCCTGAGGCGGGCCGAGTGCCTCGAGGCAATCCGCAGGGGTTTGGAGGTGGACACGTCGACGGCCCTGCGGACCCTCGGGGCCATGGAGGAGGACCGCCTCCGGGACATTGAGGAGGAGTTCGATGATGCCCTGGCCCGGCACATCCAGAAGTGAGCCGTGGAACTAGCCCGCTGCCCTTGTACATAGTTATGTAGGTAGTGTTAGGTTTCATTTTTGTTTTTGTTTCATTTGGACCTTTTGGACATTGGCCACATTTTTGTATATATTTTTTTTATTAGTTAGTGTAGTTAGATAGGTTTCCTTTATTTTGTTGGGATAATGGACCCTGGCTTCTTGCATTGTACATAGTTGTAGACTTGTACATACTTTCTTTTTTAACATTCTCCATGGATCAATGGCTTTTATTTTTATTTCCCATTGGATTTTGTTTTGTGGACATTGACTTTGTACAACATTACTTTGGATTTCAATATTCTTTTTTTTTAAAATTTTGAACGGACATGCTTCTTTTCATTTTTTTACATTCACATTTCTGTTTCTTCATTTTTGAATCTATTCATGTTTCCTTTAATACATTATTTTTTTGTTGAACTTCAATGTGTGGTATCTCATTGTTTTCATGCATTTCATGTTATGTGTTTTGAGATTCACTGACACCCATTGGGTGTATGTGAGGGACATGTGTTTGTTTCGGAACTTGCAATTGGTGTTCTGTGATGTAATTGCAAATTATGAGTGGGTGGATGCAATACTCGGGTGGGTGTTTTGCATTTGGGGGCTGACCATAGAGACCAGGGTTCTGGATTGTGATGACATGTTGGGTGGGGAACATGAGTTGGACATGGGTGGGGGCCTGGTGGAGGCTGCCCCTGCACTGCTGGGGGGTGGGGGTGGTGGGAGACATGGGTGGGGGCCTGGTGGAGGCTGCCCCTGCACTGCTGGGGGGTGGGGGTGCTGGGAGACATGGGTTGGACATGGGTGGGGGCCTGCTGGCATGTGCCCCACAGTGCTGGGGGGTGGGGGTGGTGGGAGACATGGGTGCGGGCCTGGTGGAGGCTGCCCCTGCACTGCTGTGGGGTGGGGGTGCTGGGAGACATGGGTTGGACATGGGTGGGGGCCTGCTGGCAGGTGCCCCACAGTGCTGGGGGGTGGGGGTGGTGGGAGACATGGGTGGGGGCCTGGTGGAGGCTGTCCCTGCACTGCTGGGGGGTGGGGGTGGTGGGAGACATGAGTTGGACATGGGTGGGGGCCTTGTGGAGGCTGCCCCTGGTGACTGGGGGGTGGGGGTGCTGGGAGACATGGGTGGGGGCCTGGTGGAGGCTGCCCCTGGTGACTGGGGGGTGGGGGTGGTGGGAGACATGGGTGGGGGCCTGGTGGAGGCTGCCCCTGCACTGCTGGGGGGTGGGGGTGCTGGGAGACATGGGTTGGACATGGGTGGGGGCCTGCTGGCAGGTGCCCCACAGTGCTGGGGGGTGGGGGTGGTGGGAGACATGGGTGCGGGCCTGGTGGAGGCTGCCCCTGCACTGCTGTGGGGTGGGGGTGCTGGGAGACATGGGTTGGACATGGGTGGGGGCCTGCTGGCAGGTGCCCCACAGTGCTGGGGGGTGGGGGTGGTGGGAGACATGGGTGGGGGCCTGGTGGAGGCTGTCCCTGCACTGCTGGGGGGTGGGGGTGGTGGGAGACATGAGTTGGACATGGGTGGGGGCCTTGTGGAGGCTGCCCCTGGTGACTGGGGGGTGGGGGTGCTTGGAGACATGGGTGGGGGCCTGGTGGAGGCTGCCCCTGGTGACTGGGGGGTGGGGGTGGTGGGAGACATGGGTGGGGGCCTGGTGGAGGCTGCCCCTGCACTGCTGGGGGGTGGGGGTGCTGGGAGACATGGGTTGGACATGGGTGGGGGCCTGCTGGCAGGTGCCCCACAGTGCTGGGGGGTGGGGGTGGTGGGAGACATGGGTGGGGGCCTGGTGGAGGCTGCCCCTGGTGGCTGGGGGGTGGGGGTGGTGGGAGACATGAGTTGGACATGGGTGGGGGCCTGATGGCAGGTGCCCCACAGTGCTGGGGGGTGGGGGTGCTGGGAGACATGAGTTGGACATGGGTGGGGGCCTGCTTGCAGGTGCCCCACAGTGCTGGGGGGTGGGGGTGCTGGGAGACATGAGTTGGACATGGGTGGGGGCCTTGTGGAGGCTGCCCCTGGTGACTGGGGGGGTGGGGGTGGTGCGAGACATGGGTGGGGGCCTGGTGGAGGGTGCCCCACAGTGCTGGGGGGTGGGGGTGGTGGGAGACATGAGTTGGACATGGGTGGGGGCCTTGTGGAGGCTGCCCCTGGTGACTGGGGGGGTGGGGGTGCTGGGAGACATGGGTGGGGGCCTGGTGGAGGCTGCCCCTGGTGACTGGGGGGTGGGGGTGGTGGGAGACATGGGTGGGGGCCTGGTGGAGGCTGCCCCTGCACTGCTGGGGGGTGAGGGTGTTGGGAGACATGGGTGGGGGCCTGGTGGAGGGTGCCCCTGGTGGCTGGGGGGTGGGGGTGGTGGGAGACATGAGTTGGACATGGGTGGGGGCCTGCTGGCAGGTGCCCCACAGTGCTGGGGGGTGGGGGTGCTGGGAGACATGAGTTGGACATGGGTGGGGGCCTGCTGGCAGGTGCCCCACAGTGCTGGGGGGTGGGGGTGCTGGGAGACATGAGTTGGACATGGGTGGGGGCCTTGTGGAGGCTGCCCCTGGTGACTGGGGGGGTGGGGGTGGTGGGAGACATGGGTGGGGGCCTGGTGGAGGGTGCCCCACAGTGCTGGGGGGTGGGGGTGGTGGGAGACATGAGTTGGACATGGGTGGGGGCCTTGTGGAGGCTGCCCCTGGTGACTGGGGGGGTGGGGGTGCTGGGAGACATGGGTGGGGGCCTGGTGGAGGCTGCCCCTGGTGACTGGGGGGTGGGGGTGGTGGGAGACATGGGTGGGGGCCTGGTGGAGGCTGCCCCTGCACTGCTGGGGGGTGGGGGTGCTGGGAGACATGGGTTGGACATGGGTGGGGGCCTGCTGGCAGGTGCCCCACAGTGCTGGGGGGTGGGGGTGGTGGGAGACATGAGTTGGACATGGGTGGGGGCCTGCTGGCAGGTGCCCCACAGGGCTGGGGGGTGGGGGTGGTGGGAGACATGGGTGGGGGCCTGGTGGAGGCTGCCCCTGCACTGCTGGGGGGTGGGGGTGCTGGGAGACATGGGTGGGGGCCTGGTGGAGGCTGCCCCTGCACTGCTGGGGGGTGGGGGTGGTGGGAGACATGGGTGGGGGCCTGGTGGAGGCTGCCCCTGGTGACTGGGGGGTGGGGGTGGTGGGAGACATGGGTGGGGGCCTGGTGGAGGCTGCCCCTGCACTGCTGGGCGGTGGGGGTGCTGGGAGACATGGGTTGGACATGGGTGGGGGCCTGGTGGAGGCTGCCCCTGCACAGCTGGGGGGTGGGGGTGCTGGGAGACATGGGTGGGGGCCTGGTGGAGGCTGCCCCTGGTGACTGGGGGGGTGGGGGTGGTGGGAGACATGGGTGGGGGCCTGGTGGAGGCTGCCCCTGCACTGCTGGGGGGTGGGGGTGCTGGGAGACATGGGTTGGACATGGGTGGGGGCCTGGTGGAGGCTGCCCCTGCACTGCTGGGGGGTGGGGGTGGTGGGAGACATGGGTGGGGGCCTGGTGGAGGCTGCCCCTGCACTGCTGGGGGGTGGGGGTGGTGGGAGACATGGGTGGGGGCCTGGTGGAGGCTGCCCCTGGTGACTGGGGGGTGGGGGTGGTGGGAGACATGGGTGGGGGCCTGGTGGAGGCTGCCCCTGCACTGCTGGGGGGTGGGGGTGGTGGGAGACATGGGTGGGGGCCTGGTGGAGGCTGCCCCTGCACTGCTGGGGGGTGGGGGTGCTGGGAGACATGGGTTGGACATGGGTGGGGGCCTGCTGGCAGGTGCCCCACAGTGCTGGGGGGTGGGGGTGGTGGGAGACATGGGTGGGGGCCTGGTGGAGGCTGCCCCTGGTGGCTGGGGGTGCAAGGGGACATGCGTTGGTGGGCAGTAGTGCTAGTTGATATGTGGGTTGGCTGGTGGGCATGGCCAAGGTGGATGGGGTGCCTGCAGGACATGTGCTGGGTAGGCCCCTGTGGTGTGAGCCACCTGCAGGGGCCGTGGAGGGTGTAGAGGGTACACCTGGGAGGTCCCACACGTGCAATTCACGTGTGCTGCTCCCCGCGCACCCCTGTAATACACATACCCTGATAATATCGCGTGTGTAACTTCCCGCGCACCCCCGAAATACACGTACCCTGCTCAATCGCATATTTGACTTCCCGCGCACCCCCGAAATACACTTACCCCGCTCAATCGCGTGTGGAACTTCCCGCGCACCCCTGAAATCCACGTACCCGGCCAAATCGCGTGTGGAACTTCTCGCGCACCCCTGAAATCCACGTACCCCGCTCAATCGCGTATTTAACTTCCCGCTGCGCCACTTTTTTGATGCGCTGGGACTCTACCGCCTGCCTTCGTGTGGCGGCCGTGTTTCAGCTTGTGCGTGTCTTTGGCTGTGCGTGGCTTTGCCCTATTCCATTCCATGAATACGTGTGGTTCGAGTGCGTGTGGGCGTTCCCTCTGCTTCCGTGCAGTACATCCCCAGTTACGCCCTTATTTTCGCGTGTTGTTCCCCATTCCGCGCGTTACGCCCCATGTCCCGCCCACTTTCTGGTGTGTGCGCTGAGGTTGTGCGCTTTCACTGTGCGCGTCGCGCACGCCTTTCGTGATGTTGCAGTGACTTGTGCGCCATGCACGGGTTTGGCGCACATCCCGAGGAAGACACGCGCTGGGACTTCCATGAATCGCACGCGTGCGCGTGCGCCTGTTTTTTTCCGCTTGCGCATGCTTGCGCCTGCTTGCGCGTAGATTTTCGGCGCACGTTTGTTCCATGAATCGGCCCCTAAGTAGTAAAGCTTCTTACCTGCCTAGACCTGCATCTTGTGACTGAAAGTGGAAATGAAGGAGACGGTACACTTTTTTTCTCGTTCACTTTACTCAGGTTCGGCCAATGATTAGGAACTTAGCAAGGCTCGGGTAGGCCATGCATTATTACTGACACTCAGACGGTCGCAGGAGCCAGAAGAGAGTAATTTAGTTAAAAAAAAGTACGAGCACACAGCTCAGCTCACACATCCAGGCCAGCCACAGGCGGGCAGCCCCACCCCCACCATTTGTTTTCGTTCTAATTTGACACTCTGTGAGAGAGTGCATGAGGCCAGGACTGCATCCTGGCTGGCGGCACTGCGTCGCCGGCAGATCATGGGCCTGTGCAAGCGAATGGAATGGGCCCAATTCACAGAACATTTGCCAATGGTGTTTTGCCATTTGAAAACGCTTCTGTGAATTAGGCCCTGTGTCTGCCACTCTGCTACTCTGCGCCAGTGCTTTGCTTATCATGCAGCATTCATCAAAGGAAAACTTTCTTTGATGAATGCTGCATGCAAAAACAGGCCCCAGGGGTGGCTCATAAAACTGGCCCATTCAGAATCCAAGGTCAATTTTGTTCGGCCTATCCAACCCTGGAGGAGGGCTCATTAGCTCCAGAGAGTTAATTTATAAATAATGGTGGTTGAGGCTGGCCTGGCTGGCGCTAACTATCTCTCGATTTCACACGTGTGTGGGGTCAGGGAGGGACTCTGCAATATTGTAGCAGTCTGGGCCTGGGCAAACCCTGCCTCCAGTCCCAGGCTCGTCGCTAACTGCAACAGAAGCCAGCCCTATGCCACCCTTGCGCTCGCATTGCAAAGTCATCTTGCAAAGTAGCTCCCCTGCACCACACCATTCCAACAAGGTAACGGTTGTTCAGCTGAGTCTGACACTCGACCGGGCCGGAGAGAGAGAGACACATAATGCATCTTCTCTCCAGCCCAGCCCCAGATGGGGCTCAGCCCTGAATGAATTCTCCTGATGGGGGCCTGGGGCCGGGCCCCAGAGTCCCCACGTACTCAGCACCCCTGAGTGACAGCCCCCAAAATCAGAAAGGTGCGAGGCTGGTGTCGGTGTGAGTTCTGCCTGGATGGCCACGGCTCTGCAGGCCGCAGGCAGGTGCACTGACCCATGAGCAGCACACCACACGACAAGGAGATGAGGACCCACCCAGCAGAGCACACTACCCACTCCGCGCTGTTCTGCTCTCACTCCTACCTTCTTTCAGAGCTAGAGGGATGAAAACCAGCAGTGATGCACACGAGTCACACGTGCTGTTGCTGTGCGCAAGGCGAGCTGAGGCAAAGTGGAGGAACCCACAGGCGGCACCGTGCTTGCTGTGGTGGCCACGCCCCCTCAGAGGTCGCAAGAGATTGGCAGAGGTCGCCAGCCAATCGGCAGAGGTCGCTCTTGCGACCTCTGGCGACCCCCAAATGACGTCCCAGAGTGTCGGCCCTGCATTACTGACAAGTCAATAGGGCCGTAGTCAGGCCATAAAACGTTTGATGTCAGTACGCCACGTTCTTTCTTTAACAGAAGTGTCCTTCTGTGATTGAACATCGCTTTTATTATTTTCTCTGCATTCTGTATCTTTATAAATATAGACACAGAATATGGAGCAAACAAGGAAAGTGTAGTCCCATGTCAGTATGAGTTCAGAGTTCCCAATCCGGAGGTGCAGGCTAAAATGAAACAAGTGTTCCAGGGAGGGGGAGGCTGTTCCAGAGAAGGGAGCCTGCTGAAGAAAGCGACCAAGCTCCATTCCTCTGTTTAGAGAAACGTTTTACACAAAAGGAGTTGGAAATAGAGGAATGCAGATGTCTAGAAGGGGAATATTTAGTAAGAGAGTTGCAGACAGTGTGGTCCCAGGCCCCAGAAAGCCTTGAGGATGATACAAAGGGAGTTTAATTTAATACGTGAAGCAACCAGGAGCCAGTGAATACTTGTTAGGGCGGGAGAGATGCGGTTCCTGGGCTTGAGGCCAGGGATAAGTGTTGTGGCCCTATGCTGGATTAGCTGGAGGGGTTGCAGATTGAACAAAGGTAGATTCAGGAGGAGGCTATTGCAGTAGTAAAGCCTGCAGAGAACCAGGGCTCGGGTAACAATGAGCTTCTGGGGAAAAGTGAGAAAAGATAGAATTCCTTTGAGAAGGAAGAGCTGAAAGTGGGACTTCTTGGCAATGTCCTGAGTGTGAGGGAGGGGAGAGAGGAGTCGAAGATGACTCCAAGGTTTCTGGCTTCAGAAGAAGGAGCAGTGGGAGAGCCAATGGAGGAAGGCCAGAGTGAAGGGAAGTAGGCCGGAGCAGGGGTCCCAATGAGAAGGATCTGAGTTTTGCTGGCATTGAGGCAGAGATCATTGGAAGTGCACCAGGCCTGGATGGCAGATAGGCAGTCAGGGATGATGCAAGGGGCAAGAGGGTCAGCAGGAAGTTTGAAGTTTAGTTTATTTGTAAAGCGCAGCCAGGCCCCTGGGCAACCGGGCGCATATTCTTAGATACAGGTTACGATATATACAATATACACAAATTACATACATACTATACAGCAAATTGCAATTTACAGATTATAATACAAGTACTTTAGAGCGTATATACCCAAGTAAGAGATATTAACAGTCGGTAGCAACTCTTAAGTATAGGAGCTTCATAGGTTCTGCGTGAACAGTCAAGATTTGGTACTTTTCTAGAAAGTTAGGAACAATGGCTCAGTTCTGATGAAGGTAGGCAGTGAGTTTCAAAGTTTTGAAGCTAGGACAGGGAAGCTCACACCACCTGCTTTTTGGAGTTTAAATGTAGGCAGGGTTAGGCTGTGAGTTTGAGCTGATGTAGTGGGTCGAGAGGAGGTGTGGAGTGTACGGCGAGAGGAGAGGTAAGGTGGGTCATTGTTGTCCAAGAATTTATGTGTTAAGGCTAGTGTTTTCAGGGGAATTCTTTGCTTTACTGAGAGTCATCGTAAATCCGATCTGACGTTAGTAATATGAGACCTTCTGGGGATATTGAGAGCTGCACTTATGGCATTATTTTGGATGGTTTGCAGTTTATTGAGGTTCGACTGGCTGGTCCCCAAGTGCGGGCACTGCAGTAGTCGATTTTGGACATAACGAGTGTTCTTGCAAGGGTAATGCAGTTATGAGGGTTCAGAAAAGGTCTGCAAGCATTGATAAGTTTGCAAGTATAGGAAGTTTGACATAGAGTTGTGTGTCAGCTGCGTAACACTAGAAGTTGGGGGAGAAGGAGGAGAGGTGTAGTGCCAGCTTTGTGAGGTAGATGCTAATGAGCCAAGGGGAGAGGATAGAACCCTGTGGGACACCACAGGTGTGAAAGGAAGTAGAGGAGAAGGTGCCCAGGATGACTTGGGAAGAGTGGTCAGATAGGAAAGAGGTCAGCCAGTCCAGTGCCCATTCCGAGATACCAAGGGTGTCGTGGAGCATTTGTATGAGAATGGTGTGGTTGACTCTTTCAAAGGCAGAGCAGAGGTCTAGTAGGATGAGGACAGCTGGGGAGTGTCAAGAGAACTCTCTTTTGCAGAGACCCTCTTTTGCATGTTAAAATACGGCACCTGTGAGATGTCGTCAACATTTCTACACTAGCTGTTCCTTTACAAGCTAAGCTTTTCCTTGGATGGCAACACCACTTTTCTTATTTACTGAACTGTAACCTCAACAAGACACAAGAAAAATAGAAAAGTGACAGACTTTTTATCAATCCTCGCAGTGACTCTGGTGCATATGTTGCTCCCATAACAAATTATTTTATGAGCATTTGCACCTGAAAAGCACAACAGCTCCCCTCCAATCCTTAAACCCGCTTTCCACTCAAGTTTTTACCACAGCTCAGAATTGGGACCAGAGCCTCTATATTTGCATGGGCCTGATTTACAGCCTGACAACAGCCCTAGCAACTGTCAGTAATGCAGGGATTCTAATGGCTAAGCCCTGGTTTTGCTTGCAAAGAAAAAGTAGTAAAAGGCACCAGCTGTGTGGTGTATTAACATCTACTGCACACACTTTCATTTATAATCAAGGTCATTCCCCAGCCATCAGCACCACTTTTCTTCTTCACTGAAAGTTCAAGGACACTATTATGAATCCGATATTTTAAAAATCCTCGTAGTGACACTGATGCACATAGGGACGTCATTTCACCAAAATGCCAGGTGCAGCGTAAATTACACCACGCAACCCTTGACCTGTCATTTGACCAAACCCAGAAGTGGCATTACGGGAAGCCATGGAACACAACCTTTCACCCCTTGACAAAACAGGAAGTGACATCACATAGCATTGTTCGCATGTACACTACGAAAAATATGGTTACGATATCACTGTAATGTGATATACATTTTATACAAGAATGGATCACCATATGTATCGTTAATATCATTGTGTATAAGCCCATATTACCAAATTACTGTAAATGCAAGCAGACGTCCAAGGACACATGATAATGTTGTGTTATTATATAGCACTTACGCTTAAGCCCTTATTATACAGAACAAATGTACATGCGATATCACCCAACCTGTGTTGGTACTCATTTATCAACCACAGAAGGATGAAAAGCTGAGTTGGCCTTGTCGGGATTCGAACCTGCAACCTGCAGATCACACATACATCACTGCAATGAGCGCTCAATCCACTGAGCTTTCTTACCGGCTATAGCTATCTTGCTGGCTATAGTAAAATGAGCATTACATGCCTGAATGTTCTCAAAGTCAGAAAGCAAATTACACTCTGTAGTTGATACCGTTAAACTGGTAACTGACATTTAACAGCAGGCCAGTTCATCTGCAGGTCTGGTGCAAGGTTGGCCACAAGTCAGGCCTGCATGGATCTACTTTTCAGGCTTCAGCGGTTGGCAAAATACATACCATTGGCAGGGTTCATTATACTGTATAAAAGAATTTAGAAATAGTGCAGCCTGTACTGTGGGCACTCTTTACCTGATACATGCAAACAGACATCATGAACAGCATGCCAGGGAGATAGGAAAGATAGACACATTACAACCAAGCATTAATTGTGGCACAATGAAATCAAGGGCCACCTGATGTGCTATTGTCAAACATTTGTACACTGTACACGAGCTTTTAGGCACAAGGATTTTGCAAGTGACCGAGGACACCGAGATGGAATGTCTTGTGATGATTGTAACGGAGACAACGGCAGAAAAAAACATGCTATAACTGCAACTTGGGAAACACAAAATACATAGGGCCTCATTACGAGTCTGGCGATAACTCTGCCGATGATTCCGTTGGGTTGCCCCGGACTCACAACACTTTATTAGTGCCTGACTTCCCGGTGTCACTGGGACATTACAAGTCCCGACGGATCAAGAGGTCAGGCGTCCGCAAATGTTATTCCCCATTTACATGGAGCCACATAGGAATCCATGGGAGTTGGGAGACGGAAGCACCAGCACTGTTGAAAGTGGCGCTGATACTTCTGTGAATACTCTGCGGGCAGGTGACAATGTGCCGGGCAGGTCAGACCTGACCTACCAGGCAAAAAGCTCCCGCCAGCAGACTTGTAGTGTGGCGGTCTAGAATGGGTGCAGTACGTTGCTCCCGGCACCCTTAATTCTGGACCGCCACACTTGTAATGACCACCCAAAGTCTGTGATGGATGCTTATTCTACTCTAAATGCTTTTTGGAAGCTTTCGTCTGTTCTTAAACACCTCAAATTCACTATGCTGACTAAATCAGTGACTCACCCTTTGAAGTTTACCTGAAATCAACATTTAATGAGCCTAGAAATTATTGTATAGAATTCCAGAAAAGACAAATAATGTGTCATTCCTATTCCTTCTGATTTAGGGTCACTGCTTAAAGTGTTATACTTGTGGAAGCCTTTGTTTTTTTAAGAGGCCTGAACAAGAAAGCCAGCCACTCTAGAAACAAAGAGCCACATGGCAAAACATATATTTTTTTGCTTTTTTAGTGGTAGCAAGGGAGACCCAAGGGGTCACAGCTGCGACCCCTGGCCACCCTCAAATGACATCCCTGAGTGCACGGGCTGCCTCCACAACTATAGATTTTAGCAGCCTTCACAGCTGGAAAGCACGCCAGCTCTCCTGGCGCAGGTGGTGGGTAGCCAGACAGAGGAATGAGATGGGCACGTAGAGAAGGATAATAGGTATGAGGGCATTGGGGGCGTCGGGGGAGCCACCCCCAAAGCGTGGTAGAGTTGGGGGTGGCCATAGCTGGAGAGGATAACTTTGACACCATGGTTGTGGTCACGAGAGGTTCAGGTATGGCCGCACTCGAGCCAAAGCCAGCTGACGGGCACGGACTACCCTTAGGGACAGCTGAGACTCGGACACGTGAAGTCAGTGGTCCCGAGAAAGACTGAGAGGCAGTTCTGAAAACAAGAAGAGGATGGCCGCTCTTTAGACTGACTGTCAGTCATGAAAATCAGAAGCGGATGGCCGCTCTTTAGACTGACTATCAGTCATGAAAACCAGAAGCGGATGGCCGCTCTTTAGACTGACTGGCATTCATGAAAACCAGAAGCGGAAGAACGCTCTTTGCAAAATAGCAAACGTGGAGTGGCACGGGTCACCCCTTGGATTATAATCTTGTTTACTGATGTGGCTCGGACCGCCTTGATTTCTGTGCTCCAATAAACTGCTATCTTTGTGTTTCCAAACTTTTCAACTGTTTCTGGGTGTATTATTATGTGCTGATTATACCCTGGACTCATTGCTTTTATTATTATGTACGGGGGTGCAGAGTGGGGGTCACCTTGCTAAGAGGCTGGCCCAGCCCCCACAGGGGGCGGTAGAGATACAGCCCCATAGCAGGCTTCTCCACTGGCCCCCCCAACCCTCTAGGGTCACAATACACCCCACCTCCTCCTTCCGCGTGAGTAGGAAGTAGGCGTCCCCCGGGTACGATACATCCGGTCTCAGGCCTGGGGAGCGCTTATAAATGGGGGGTGGGGGCTTTCTCCTGATCTCAGAATCAGGCCCAGAGCGTGTTTTGCTGGTGTTTCATGTATAGTTTCATATTTTCTGTGAGTATTGGCATAACATTAATTATTATTCACCACATTCAATAACCAAGGAAAACAAAAATGATGTGGATAAAAAATGTTGATAACATATTAATAGTAATATTGGGCCACGTTCCATATTACTGCAAAAAAAAAAAAATAATAAGCTTTGCTTAAGTGACAACGTGCCCCACAGGAATAGCATGCACTACTTGTTGCAACCATAGTACCTGGCAATGTGATTTACATGCATTTAACATGTGTGTAAAAGAGCTGGTGTATGAGGAGAATAATCTCAGAACATGCGCGCTACAGGTGCTTCGGGAAATATGTGCACTCAAAATCCACAAGCAGCTGCATTTCCAACCAACGGAAGCCTTTCAACTTATAAACCTTCCAGCAAAACACCAGAATGTGGCAGACATTATAAAGTGTTGTCGTGCCACACAGCAACACTTCCCTATTTCACTGCCGCCATCAGAATACTGTGTGTTTATTTTTTCAATACTCTTTTTGTACTTAGCTCATTTTTGTGACCTGAATCTTTGACATTTTTTTCAGTTTCAAATGCATACAAATTGCAATATTAACTTTAATGATGACATATAAACCAATCACGTAGCGTAGATAATAACAATATCACACTTTAATATGGCGCTTCGTGCTAGACCCCCTCCTGTTTCTGGGGGCTGTAATGATAGGTGTTATTACCCAATTTAATGATGCTCAATTTATCGACACACAGATCTCGGAAGCAAGTGCCTAACTCACTGTGCTATGACGCCAAATGGTAGCCCCATGAGTGAACACAGCAGACACTCCCTTAGTGTATTGCCAGGAGCCTCTATTGAAATGTGAAATGTGGCCATGCTAATCTCTATGCCCATTCCCACCTACTGCCTGCCCCTACCCGCTCCAAACACACCCTCTGGTGATGTCTTAGAGGTAGCTCTATCAAACCTTTGTCTGGCAGTCTCCAGGTGGTTAATGGCTTTATTGCAGCTGCACATGCACTACTTGTGTAATAAAAATGTTGTAACCAAGTGTGCCTCCATTCATTTGATTTATATCTTTTCCTGGCACAGTTGTGCAAAAAAAAAAAAAGCTGTGGCAAAGCCAACAGCTTTGTCTTGTGTAGGTTTTAGATAACCATTTACCTGGCAGTGCAAGGTGCTGCCACCATTTCTAGCTGTTGCCATTTTATTAATTAATGAGTGTTTATACTGTGCCAGTTCACCACCATAGTGCTCTCAAAGTGAGTAAACCATGTCCGAGATACCTTAAGGCCAGGTAGTACCATTAAAGCAGTGCTACCAAATGCCTATGGTAAGCCTTCACAATAGCCTTAACAGTTGGCTTTGTCAGTGCTTGTTTGTAGATATCTGTGTCACAATGGTTTATAGTGATTGTTGAAACTTTGTATTCAAAACTTTTGTATGTAGAAAATATTTTTTCGAAACTATAACTGAATACCGTCACGATTCGGTGCCTGTACTGCATGGTACATGAAATGTGGACAGTGTTTTTAAGGCGATTGGAATCGTTACCAGTAATACGCCCTCTCCATACCAGCATCGATATAGCACTGGAAATGTGTGATGAGGGACTGGTGTACTTCTGCTCTCAGGAGCTATGGGAACATGGAGTGTGATGTGAATGCACATTTCAATAGAGGCTCCTGGCAATACACTAAGGGAGTGTCTGCTGTGTTCACTAATGGGGCTACCATTTGGCGTCATAGCACAGTGAGTTAGGCACTTGCTTCCGAGATCTGTGTGTCGATAAATTGAGCATCATTAAATTGGGTAATAACACCTATCATTACAGCCCCCAGAAACAGGAGGGGGTCTAGCACGAAGCGCCATATTAAAGTGTGATATTGTTATTATCTACGCTACGTGATTGGCTTATATGTCATCATTAAAGTTAATATTGCAATTTGTATGCATTTGAAACTGAAAAAAATGTCAAAGATTCAGGTCACAAAAATGAGCTAAGTACAAAAATAGTATTGAAAAAATAAACACACAGTATTCTGATGGCGGCAGTGAAATAGGGAAGTGTTGCTGTGTAGCACGACAACACTTTATAATGTCTGCCTCATTCTGGTGTTTTGCTGGAAGGTTTATAAGTTGAAAGGCTTCCGTTCGTTGGAAATGCAGCTGCTTGTGGATTTTGAGTGCACATATTTCCCGAAGCACCTGTAGCGCGCATGTTCTGAGATTATTCTCTTTTACACACATGTTAAATGCATGTAAATCACATTGCCAGGTACTATGGTTGCAACAAGTAGTGCATGCTATTCCTGTGGGGCACGTTGTCACTTAAGCTTTGCTTTTTTTTTTTTTTTTGCTGCAGTAATATGGAACGTGATCCAATATTACTATTAATGTGTTATCAACATTTTTATCCACATCATTTTTGTTTTCCTTGGTTATTGAATGTGGTGCACTTTAAGCAAGGCTGAAACCTTCCTCTTTGGAAAGAGTTTTCAGTTTGGCGTAGTTGCAAAATTACTGATGGCGAGAGAGAAACTCAAGAAAGGCTTTGCTGGCCCAGCACCAGGAAGACGAGGCCACCGTGAGCCTGGGTGTCCATTCAGTAGTTACAGTGAACGTGAGAAAGAAACAAACTTCTGTTTGAAATGGAATGGAAAAACACGGAAGGCGTCAGATCATCATTTAAAAGAATTAAATGCTGCGAAAGGCTTGAAAATGCGGTCTCCCAGTCACATGGTCAGATCAAAATAGACATTGGGTCGAGCTACACGGAAACCAAGAAGATACTCTCTTTATTTCTCAGGCGCAGAGAGCCTATACAAGGCCACGTTTCGAAGCCTAATTGACTGGCAGACTGCAAGAGTGATGATAGATGTGGGGATAATTGGAAGGGGAGGCATGATCACGCCGACCGTCCATGCACCTGGAATGGTAGCCTGCATGCTGCTAGCATGTGGAATCTTTCAGAAAAGTACAAAGGTGCCAAACCAATGGTAGGGGGGCCACATATCAGAGAGACCTATAGTTTGTATAACCAATGAAGTGTCAAGTATTAGAATGACACGAAAAGTGATTTGTACTTGGGATGGGCTTAGTTGACCACCTGACAGTAGAGACCCAATCACAACCCGTCAGTATGGAACGTATACCTAGATGTTGCCTGTAACCCTATCACATCCCCAAGTAGGTTTTTTTAGCTTGCCACGTAGTGTGACGTCAGCTATGATGATTTTTGACTATAAAAGATGTGTTTTTTATGAAATGCTTTGAGAGAAATGGAACGAATGTCCATTGATGTCCGTTGTAACTCCCTGTTTTTAGACAATTGAAAAAAAACAGACTAACTTTGCCAACTTTTTGGGTCGATTTGATTAGTGATGTTTGAGTAACTTCTGCATCCCCATCCATCTCAAAGTATTACTACCTCGTCTTAAAGTTCCCTAGGTCACAGGGTTCACGTGGTAGGAGAGAGATTATGGTTCGAGATCCATTGACCCAGTAGGCTTTTAAGGGTCTCTGAAATATCAGATGTCCTCTTCCATTTAGCTGGAGGAACGCAAAGCTCCCTGTAGATAGTGGGCAGTAGTACAAATGTACAAGTCACTTAAAGATAGGTGGGATGGGTTCCTCTTTCAGGGAATTCCCCTCCCAGTTTCTACGGGCACCTGTGCGGACCGAAGGCTGAAGTGGCTGGTTGAGGAGGAGACGATCCCGAGGGTCAGAAGCTGAAAGGCGAATGGTGAGTAGATTGAGAGAGCTGGCAAACCATAATATGTATTAAATTTGAAAGTGATAATGGGGAGTAAGTAATGGAGGGTTGGAGGGGTATTTGAGGTTATGACGAAGAGCATCAAGTAAGTGTATTTGGTTGTGGACGAGGAACGATCCATAAGATGAGCCCAGAATCCTACAGCAAGGACATCTAGAAGGAGTTGTTTTAAAATCTGTAACGGATATATAGTAGACAAAGAGATAGATCTGTTAAAGAAAACAATTCACACTCCGATCAAAGTCATTATTAGGGGCGAAAGTAGCCCCTAATAATGTATCTTGTATGTATTATATGTGATTTAAAAAAACAAGGAAATGTCGAAGAGCGACAACCTATAGATTGTGGTAAAAGGCTGAGAATAGATTATTTATTTATCTAGTTGATAAAGGTATTGACTAAACAGGTAGACTGAAGTAAAGTGAGATATAGAGGATTGGAGCTGCGATGATTGGTGCATGCTCATATTGAGTTATTTTTCTGAAAAAGTATTTTCTCTGAAAAACAACAGTAAGTATTGACAGTCGATTGTGACTTGTCATGATGGAAGATGTTACTCCACTCATGCACCTGTGCAAACAGCTGCCAAAACACACACCCAAGCTGAAACAACATAGTGCAGAATGGGTTAACGGCACGGCAGATAAAATGTTCATGCCATGGCCACAAAGGGGATCACTGGCAAAAGTAGTTTTGCAAAACATGAACACATATCTGCACGCAGCGTACAGGGGCAAGAAGATGGAAAAAAGGTTAGCTAGCCTAGAGCTTTGGAAGAAATACCAGGAGGAACGGGAAGACCCGCCTCCTGAAGACTGGATGCTTAACCAGTGTAAAGAGGGGGGCGTCGAGCCTTCTGCTCCCACCTCCGCGCCTGAGGAAAATGGGGATAGTACGAAAGATGAAGGAGTATATCCATTAAGAGACCTTAAGGCAGCAGCAGGATATAGTAATCCGACGCACGAGCCGCCTGTGTATAGCAGTGACGAATGTCTGGAAAAAACTTGAGAAAGGGATGTGATCAAACGGGACAAAGAGAGAAGTGAATAACCGACTATGACTCTAGATATAGAAGGGGAAATTAAGAGGTGCAAAGGAGAAAAAGACAAAGCTGATGAGATAGCACTCATACAGAACAAATGGATGGGCGGTCAGATATTGCTCGGACTTGATGGAAAGAGCATTGAGGAAGTACGGCAAGGGGAAGATCAAGACGAGCAAGAAAAAAAGACAGGGAACGGGAAAAACAATTGAAAGAAGACAAGGCTTAAAAGAAGAGTGGACTAAGATGAGAGCAACTGTATCTGGAAGAGCAGTTAAGAAAAGAGGAAAGAGTGGAAGAACAAAGAAAATATGATGAAATGCAGAGAGCAATCGAAGAACGAGACAGACTAGAAAAGAAGAAAGAAGAAGAGGAAGAGCAGAAATTGAGAGAAAGAAAAGAATGCAAGGACGCAGAGACGAAGAGGTGCGTAGGGCAAATAAGAAGAGAGACACAAAAAGACAGGAGGAAGAGAGGGTCAGAGAAGAAGCAAAGAGCCGAAAGGCATTTGATGAGGAAATGGAACAAAAGAGAAGACAGAGAGCATGCAACATTGATCGCATTGAAAAAGATCTGAGAGAGCCAAATCCAGTAGTAGCATGGGAGGACATAGAGGAGTTCTATACCCATCATAAGAACCAATGCCAGGGCCGTCTCGGGTAAATCTACAGGAGGATTTTGAGATAGGAGATATAGGAGATAAAATTGACAAAGTTTATCAAGAGATGATGACAAAAGGTGAATAAAAAAATAAAGGGAACGATGATCGATTTGAGATTTCCTGGTTACGAGGTAAGGAGGGAAGCTAGTTTAGCTTTGAGCACAGAGTTCGGTCTTTGGACGGGATGACTCTGAACAGACATGAGAAAGAGGACAGCCACACGAGTTGGGGACAAAACATGTCAGATGAAGACAGTGAAAGCTTCCGTGGGGAGGAGGGAGCTGTTGCATGCGGTTCTAAGGGATGTTTTCTGACAGATAAAGAGGTTAGACGGACGGATTTGGACCTACCTAAACTAAGGATGCCAGAGCTTAGCCAGGTTTATCTAAAGGGCGATCCCATAGTGTAAGAGTGGATTTGCCACCATATGTGAGCAGTGTAAGGTTATTACCAGGAAGAAGGCGGTCGGGAACCATTGTCCCTACTATGGATAGGCAGACAATGGAAGCCTATTTAGATTTTGGGATTTTGCAGTTTCCCTTGTTAGAAAAAGGAGGGGCCAGACCGCAGTATATTCGTGGCCCCAAATAGATGAGGATAGTTTAAGGTGCAAACTCCCGAGTTTAACTTCGGCTGCTGGAAAATGGATCTATGAATTAGAAAAAATGACAGGAGGAAACACGATAGCTATAGGGAACATTAAGGGTCTTCTAGCATTTATGCTCAGAGAGAGGGCTGATGACATTTGGACGAGAGCTGGGTACGCAAGTGTCACAGCACAGAACACAGTGCACAATGGTGCACCGTTCAATAATTGTAGAGCGGCAGTCTGGAAAGCGCTCAGAGTACAGTATCCTGATACGTCGGATATGGTAGCTTTAACGGCATGTAAGATGCAGGAAGGAGTAGAGCCCTTGCTTACATTCAAAACTTTCAAGAGCAGTGGCCTTTGGAAACTCAAGAGCCCTGGGGACAATCTATACCTGTATATTATCATATATTATGTCCAGGATTGCCAGACAAGGTACAGAGACAGCTCAAGAAGCTGGTGGGCATGGAGGCGAAACCATGGCCAGAAATACAGTTGACCATCGCGCAGCAATGGCGATTGTTGCAAGAGAAAAATGGAAAGAGAGAGGATTCTAGAAATCTCGAGGAAGCTACATTAGTGCAGAAGAAACTGTCGAAGTATGCTATAGAAGGAGCAATGTTGACTAGTAGAGAAGGGCCAGCATCACAGCAAGTATCAGGTATGCCACAGGTGAATAAGCAAAGGCAGTTTGATCAAGGAGGGTACAGATTTATGCCAAGAGGCAGCAGAGGCTCCCGCGGAAGAGGAGGCCTTCAGAATAATCAGGGAAATGTCCAGAGTAATCAAGCAGGTTTTCAGAATAACCAAGGTGGTAATCAAGGCATGCAGGATGGGCACGTTAGAAGATTCCGTCCGGTATGTTGGACATGTGGAATGACAGGGCAAATTGCGAGAACATGTGGGAGCCAAGGTTATGTATAGAATGGCCAATTCTCAAGAGGGGAGGAACAGCTTATCCTCCAGCATATACCCCACAAAGTAGGGATGGGTTCGCCCAAGATCAGACAGTGTATCAAACACAGGTACCACCAGCACAGCAGGCTTTGCAAGGACAGCAAGCACCATTGAATCCACCACAAGGGCAGTCACAGTACGCACCCATGCAGATACAGCAGAACGCAAACACAGAACAGGTTTTGACTCCTACACTAGGGGGTGTCACTGTCATGGGTGGGAATCCTTTTACAGGTACAGGAATAAGTATGTACCCACAATAGGACAGCTCACTGGGTGACTTGATGTGTTCAGTACTATATGTGATGCCTAATCCTCAAGAGGGACCAAGGATTGACATCATAATAGGAGGCAAATCCTTTTCTTTTTTAGTAGACACTGGGGCAACTCACTCCTGTGTACGAGAGGGAACATTTTCATTATCGGGTAATGCCATGACTGCTCAAGGGTTCTCAGTAGCTACAAGTAGAGTTAGTTTTACTGAAAAATTGCCAGTATATATAGGAGAATGTGACGTGTCTGACCATTGTTGTATTCGAAACAGACACCAGATAATAGTCTGGGTAGAGATTTGATGACAAAGCTAAATATGACAATCTCCTTCACTGATGAAGGAATAGTGTGTTCAACACCAGGAATACATTATTTAAACATGGGCAAATTTATCATGGCATTTTCAGGACAAATAGCTATGTGAGGAGCGTCACTAGAGCCAGAAGTCTTTCACTATGGGGTATGTATTTTGTTAACATGGCTACCCGCTTTAGTGGCCAATGTTATGAGAATACCTGATGAATTGTTGTTCAGGCCACAGATTCCCATGGACGAAGAGAGGGGACAGATGTTTCCCTTAGAGTTACAGGCAGCTGTAGTGCGAGGGGAGTTGGCCATGCTCGAAGGGTTTGATGATGATGGCAGACCATGGAGAACAGTGATTGCCATTGGGGAAGGATACCGATTGACTGACGTCACTGACAAGGATATGTTTAGAGATGACCCGTCAGATGACTAAGTAGTGTTTGAAATGAGCATTACATATTGGATCAGTACAGAGAGACAAGAGATTCCACAGAAAATGATGATTGTGCGGCAGCATCCCACATTTTTTGATGAGGCTATGGAGAAAGTGCCAACTTCTTTATGGACTATGGGCCCCTATGACGTAGGCTTATTAAAAGGGGTGGAAGAAGTTAAGATTAAGCTGAAGCCAGGAGCAATATTACCTCGACCAAGGCAGTACCCTATGTCTCGTGAGGCAGATGAGGGAATTTTTAAGACTATATCAGCCATGATGGATCAAGGCGTTTTAGTGACATCAGAGTCATCATGCAATACTGCAGTGTACCCTATCAAAAAATATAAAGGGAGGTTGTGGCGTATAATTCAAGATTTGAGGCCTATTAACCAGATTGTAGAGGCAGAATTTCCTCTAGTTCCAAATCCGGCGACAATCCTATGTAGTATCCCGTTTAAGGCGCAATATTTCATGGTGATTGACTTGAAAAATGTGTTTTTCTTAATTCTGTTACATAAGGATTCTCAATATCTGATGTCATTTACATTCTGTCAGACTAAGCTGAAAAGCACACGTTTGCCCCAGGTGTACTGTGAGTCTGCATCGATTTTCAATAGGGTCCTGCAGATGGATTTAAGCAATATTGATTTGGCAAGTGTCGTGCTGCCATACGTAGATGACATTTTGGGTTGCAGCACATCGGAAGAGGAGTGCAGACGAGACTTGATTCGGCTAATGATTATTTTGGCAGAGAAAGGATTTAAAGTAGACAAAGAGAAATTGCAGTATTGCCAAGAAGAGGTGTTGTATATAGGGCAGTTAATCTCACACGAAGGAAAGAAGGTTACACCTGAAAGAGCTGAGGCAATTTTGAAAACAGCAAAACCGCACACGATAAAGCAAATGCAACAGTTTTTAGGACTGTGCAACTATGTCAGAGCATGGGTATTTGATTATAGTTCGTACACAAGGCCATTGTTGCAAGCTCTGAAAAAGGCACAGGTTAATCAGGAAAAAATTGGATGGACTTGTCAGTCTAGAAAAATGAATACCTCTACTTTGTAACCACAAAAGCATTTTGGTGGCCGTGGGACAACCGTCTCATGCACGATATGACAGAATATAGGTTTTCGAGTTTGCCAATGAACGGCCATTTTGATGTAACAAGAATCGCCATTTTGTTTTCTAACCATTGCTCATTGCTTTCTGTTCCTATTGCTTCGCAGTATATTTTCCGCTTACATTGCACGACTGTAAAACATTGTTGTCTGTATGTGAAAAGGACAAGGCCGCAGGGCTGAGAGGATAACAAGAGTTCGCTGAAACACAAACGTAGGCAGCGCCAGGAAGAATGCCCGGCTCCCTCCCGAATGTAGCCTTGAAGCAGAGCTGCCGGGCATTTAATCATTTCACAGCTGCCAGCCAGTCTCGTTATATTGTAGAATATGTTAGAATAATACTGCTAAAGGCTTGAATTATGCTTTTCTTACGGCCCCCCTTTGCTGAGCCCGCTAGAGCGTGTCGGCTTCCAGGACGCGAATAGCACCCAAGGTCCGGAATGCAACTCTTCCCCCACGTATGTAGCTCGCTTCCAAGAACAGAAGCGTTGTGTTCTATTCAACAACTGAAAGATGCCTTCGCACTCACAAATTTCAAATTGTTACTAGAATAGATGTTTGAAGATGTCATAGTAGTCGGAGATGTCCATCATCACACCAAGTTCATGCATTTTGTATATATGTAACTGATGTACGTAATTCACTCTCTTGCGTCCCTCGAGGTCTATAGATACACGTCGCGGGGCGTGAGACCGAGTTGGCCAACTGAGACTTTTGCTTTGCAATAAACCCTAGCTTTGGGAATACAACCTCGTGTCTGGCGTATCTATCGTGTGTGGTGACTCGCCTTGTTTCCATAGACGTCAGGGTCCCCTAGGGGCCCCTTTCAAGATGGCGCCCGAATAGGGACCCTCCCCCACTCATTCCATCACATAACGTTGTAATTGAGTAAGGCGGAGAATGGCGAGCACGGGACGATCGACCCGGGGTCAAGAGGTGTTTGGGGCGGCCAGTAAAAGTGATGAGAGACTCCATTGCAGATCTGCACACATCTGATCCCTGATCGACGTACCTGTCTAGAGAACAAGGAGGCAAGGGTCCCGAAACGAGGCAGAAGCCAAGAAACGCAGACACAACGTCCTATGGTGCGTCAGTATACAGACGACTTGATTTATCAGGTGAGTCATTCCGCGATTCAAAGTATCCTGATATTGGTTGAGAGTTGACTTTGCAAAATCAAACGCCCTAGGTAAGGTTGATTAACCAGGGGGAAGGTTGAAACATGCCTGGGTATTGTCCACCTTAGCAGGGTTTTTCTGCTGTGGTAGACAATCTTTGGAAGATGGCCAAATTGTACCACCTGGGGAAACGCCGTCGTATGAGATGTCTGTGAGACTTGGCATAGGCAAACCAGAAAGCAACAAGACCATCAGTGGCCGATTAATGGTAGTTTTGAGATAGCGAGGATAGACAATCTGGAAAGAGTGTTGATAAGAAAGAAAGCGCGTCCTGCAGCATTTGAGACTATTAAAGACTGGAGAAAGGAAGCAATGCACCAATTTAAAAGCAGAGCAAAGCATGCGCGCAGGCATTAATCGAATGGTGAAGTAGCGGAAGAGAAAGAAGAGGAGGAGTGGACTGAGAGTCTAAGAAGGGCAGGTAGGCGTGACCAGTTGTATATAGAAAAGATATACCCACAACGAGAATTACACATAGCAGATGAATTGATAGAAAATATATTGACCCATACAAAACAAGGCCCAAGATCAGAAGTAAGACCAGACACGTCAGTAGCTATTGCCCAGACCCCATTCGTAGCTCAAGCTCCCCCTCCGGTAGGTCAAGCCCTCCCGCAGTCACAGACCGCACGCGTAACACCTCCTATTAGCCAACCAGGCCCACAACAGACACTCCCTGTTCCCATTGTCCCATCCACACCTCCCGCCTCAGGCACAGACTCAGTACCATCCGTTCCACCCAGGGTTGAAGTTGAAACCACGGGGGCAAGAGGCGGGACTGATCAACGGAGTTGCACGAGGATAACTCGCAGCGCAATCAGCAAAGAAAGGAAGGTGGAATTGCAGCAACAGGCAGAGATGTATATAGACAGGAATGATGGGACGGCAGCAGTGGCTTCGATATATGACTTCCGTAGAAGCAACGAAAGATAGGTAGTGTTGGAATGCATGGGTGAATATTCGGTGGAGAAATGGAAACAGTTAATTGGGAAATTACCACCACAGCGATTGTTAGATTTGAATGCATTAGCACGCTGTAGGGAGAGGGATGAAGAAGTGAGAGAACATGTATATAGACTTTTTGAGCTTAGAGATGAATTAGATAATGATAATGTCGAAATGTTTACTGCACCTGTCAAAGTGTTTACTACACCTGCGTACAGGAGCAGGGATATCGGGAGACCTGGGAAGGGGGAAAAGGGGTTGCATAATAAACGGCAGCAGTTACCATCACCGGGGCAGAAGGAGATGGTGATCGAATTATCGTTGCTAAAACAGGTGGGGGCAGACTTGAAAGAATGTCAAATAAGAACACAGGTACTATTGCAGCAAGTAACAGGACATAATATAGGGCGAGGGAACGTACAAGGAAGGAGTAATTTGAATATGCATGGGGGAACAGTGGGACCGAATCAGTGTGCGTATTGTAAGGAGGAAGGACACTGGCGAGCGCAATGTCTGCATCTACAGAATAGAAATGGGTCTGGTCAGAGGAGACAGCATAGAGGACACCCAGGAGCGAATGGACCAAATAGAAATAGTATGCAGCAGCATCACAATAACGGAGGTAATCAAAACCAAGGCCAAAACCAAAATGCCCCAAACCAGAGTCAGGGACAGCAAAATCAACAATATGGAAACCAGAGTGGGGGAGATAGAGGGAAGAGTGGGAATGTTTTCGATACACAGCCAAACACATATTACAGTAATAGTAATGATTACACATCGGACGATGTGTTATTTCCCCAATAGGACAGCCCAGGACAGGGGTCGGAACCAGTGTCTATTCCCGTGAATCAGAGAGGGCCCTACGTAGAGATGAGAGTCGGGAATGAGGAGCACCGCTTTCTTGTAGATACAGGAGCACATAAGTTTTCAATAGACCATCACTTGGTTCCGGATATACCACTGTCAGGGCAAAAGAATATTTCCGTAGGGTTCGCAGGTACACCGGTCATAAACCCAGTGTCCAAACCAGTCCCAGTTACCATAGGACCATTTACTGAACATTGTCCTTTCCTTTTAACAGAAAATTGTGGGGAGAACTTGTTGGGATTAAACTAGTTGAAAAAACTAGGTTCCGTTATGCATTGCACGGCAGACGGAGTGTTTCTAACGATATGGCCACACGTTGCCCCTGTGTCAGAATTCATGTCCGAAGCGTTACCAGGGGGACTAAGTAAAGTACCAACCTGTATATGGGAAATGCATGACAATGATGTAGGATGTTCAAAGATAGAGCCAGTAAAGATAATTTTTAATACCCCAATACAAAATTTCGGCTGAAGGTGAGAAAGGATTGAAGAGTATTGTTACAGATTTGGTGAAATTAGGGGTAATCGAGGAAATTACAGGCAGTACATGCAATAGCCCGATTCTTCCGGTTTATAAAAAAGGAGGTAATGAGGTACCACACCGTTTCATAATTGATCTACGCGCATTGAATAAGGTAGTAGATCCACAATTTCCTCTAGTGCCAGACGTCACTATAATATTGACAATGATACCTGTTTCAGCAGAATATTTTAGTGTAGTAGATTTGAAAAATGCGTTCTTCAGTATCCCAGTGGACAAGGACAGCAGATATTTGTTTGCGTTCACATTAGGAGGACGATCATGTACATTTACGCGGATTCCGCAAGGTTATACGGAAAGTCCAAGTATTTACAGTAGAGCATTAAAGGAGCAGCTAGACATGCTGGAATTACCTGTGGGTTATGTACTCTTGCAATACATAAACGATCTATTGCTAGCTGCAGACACAGAGGAGATTTGTAAAGAAAGCACTGTATTACTACTGTCACACCTAGCGGCACATGGCCATAAAGCTAGTTTGAAGAAATTTCAGTATAATCGAAAGGAGGTGGCCTATTTGGGCTACCTACTTTCGAAAGGAGGGAGAAGACTAACGCCAGAACGCATAGAAAGTATTTCTTGTATGCCTGTTCCAAAAACACAAAAAGGAGTCAGAGCCATAATAGGCATGGCTTCATATTGCTGACAATGGATTGGTAATTTTGAGTTAATTGTGAAGCCGTTGGTGAAATTAACTCGGAAGGATGCGGTTATGCCTTTGCAATGGGATGAGGAATGTCAGAAAGCATTTGATGGATTGAAAACTGCATTATGCTCGGCTCCAGTTTTAGTCACGCCGAACTATGAGAACATTTTTAGACTATTTGTGTGTGAAAGTGACGGATGTGCATTGGCGGTTTTGACACAGGAACAAGGTAGAAGAAATAGGCCGTGCAGCTATTTTTCTTCTGCGCTGGACCCTGTAGCGCGCGCACTACCACGATGTTTGCGATCTGTCGCGGCGGCTGCTGCATCAGTGAAACAAACGGAAGGGATGGTATTGGGGCACACTTTAATTTTGATGGTGCCACATGCCATAGACGTTCTATTAAATAGGACACAGACACAACACCTCACCTCTGCTAAATTGACGAGATATGAGATTATCTTGTTCGCGCCCCATATCCAAATTATGAGGTGTAGCGCTTTGAATCCTGCAGAATTAATGCCACCAACCATAAAAGAAATTGGGAAGAATGAATCACCCCCCCACGATTGCTTAATGGTCACTGAGGAAGAAACCAAGGGGAGAGTTGATTTAAGTGATATCCCACAGAAAGAGCCAGATGGAGAATTATTTTGTGACGGCTCATGTTTTAAATTACCAGATGGCACGACAACTGCCGCATACGCTATCACTACCCTAGAGAGCGTTGTAGAAAGCAAAAGAATTCCCTATAATTCAGCACAAGCCGCAGAAATAATAGCATTAACCAGAGCCTGCGAGATTTCTGAAAATGTGAATGTGAATATATATACTGATAGTCAGTATGCTTTTGGAGTGGTTCATAATTTTGGTTCACTCTGGGCTGAGAGAGGGTTTTTGACATCACATGGCGCCAGAATTCAACATGGCCCTTTGATTGTACGATTGCTGTCTGCACTCGCGTTTCCAAAGCACCTAGTAATAGTGAAATGCGATGCACATAAAAAGGTAACATGCAAAGTAGGAGAGGGAAAGGAGTTTGCAGACAGAATTGCGAAACAAACTGCCACTGATTTGAATACCAAAATGATGACGGTTCAGAGAGAGGAAGTACCCTGTATGATAGAAAATGGAGTTGCCACTGTCAAAGAAATGCAGGCCGAGGCTACGGCCGATGAAATACAGGGGTGGGCAGAGGGATCTGCTGAGTTGGATCTGGAGGGTTGTTGGGTGGACAAGGGAACTAGAAACTGGATGTTACCAAATTCGTACGTGACTGCAATGGTCACAATGGCCCACAGCCCTACGCACATCTGTGCAAAGAAAATAATACAGCACCTTTCTACAGTTTGGCAGAATGTAAACATAAAAAAGAATGCAGAGAGGTTGGTGCAGAACTGTATCACGTGTTTGCAACACAATGTAGGGAAGGGAACAGTGACTCCAACAGGTAGTTTTGGCCCGCCCTCCATGCCATTTGAGGTAATTCATTTTGATTTTATAGAGATGGAGAGGTGCCAAAACTTAAAATATGTCTTGGTGGTGATCTGTGCATTCAGTAAGTGGGTGGAGGCATATCCCTTGAAGGACTGCACAGCAATGAGCACGGCAAAAGTGATGTTGAAGGAGTACTTTTCCAGATTTGGCTTGCCCCGTGTCCTATGGTCTGATAATGGACCACATTTTGTGGGTGCAGTGGTATTACAGATATGTGCTGGTCTTCAGATTAATAAGAGATTCCATAGTTCAAGGCATCCGAGTTCTGCCGGTCTTGCGGAGAGGCACAACGGGATTCTTAAATCAAAGATTAGCAAGATTTGTGCGGGAAGCAAGTTGAGTTGGGTGGATGCATTACCAATAGCACTATTATGCATGCGTACGTCTGTAAAAGGCTAAAACTGGGCTCTCCCCATACGAGATCATGATGGGGAGGCCGGCAAATGTTTGGTGCGCACCTCAGCCAAAACGACTTAGTGAGATAGAACATCCTGTGCTTAGTACTTATTATGGCCTTTTAATGCAGAAATTGTGTTTGATTAATCAACAGGTGCAGGAGGCATTACCAGTGAGATACACCGGTCCGGGGCATGTGCTGGAGCCAGGAGACTGGGTGCTGCTAAAGAACTTTGAAAGAAAGTCATCATTAGCACCCAGGTGGCACGAGCCCTATCAAGTACTTTTGGCGACGCATACGGCAATACGGGTGGATGGAAGGAAGTTGTGGATCCATGCCACCCATGCCAAGAAGATTCCAACTGCACTGAAAGACTTGCCTGATACTGATGACCGGAAAGAGACAGCGGTCCCAGAAACGAAAGAAACTGTTGCCAGTAAGCAGCCACCTAATCTGCCGAAACGAGAAGTGAAACTCGAAACAAAGCCTGAGACGATTGCCAAAGAGGGGGAAGGGCAAAGAGTGCCCCAACGTTGCCGAGCAGAATCAACATCAATGCTGCCTGAGGCGAAATCTGCCTTGCAAATACCAGCAGAAACAAATCGTGTACCCCTTTGGCGCCCACCAGCACTTGCCAGCATGCCAAAAAATGGATCTGCATGATTGGCGCGGCGCACACCAGCACCTGCAGTAGCGCCACAGGCTGACTTCGAGCCTGAATATGGAAGTGCACCGGCACTGTTCACAGATCATACGATACCAGGAGCAAGGCGATACAACTTGCGGCCTTGGAAGACAAAGTGATCCGCAGTTCTTTTTGGTGTTTATGTCAACCTCTGGTTCAGCTCATGGACGGAGAAGGAACCAGAGGTGTAGAGGAGAGAAGCGTGAGAATTGTGCAAGTCGGACAATTCAAGACTCGCGACTCCTCGGTGCGATCATAAAAAGTACATGTGTCCGGAACCAGAGCGGACAAGCTGGGCGCACATGGTACTATGGCAAGTGAGATAACTGATTAACAGTACATGTGTCCGGAACCAGAGCGGACAAGCTGGGCGCACATGATACTAAGGCGATAAGATAACTGATCAAAGGTCCTCTGAGCAGTATAAGAAAGGACAAGTGATCTCTCCTAAAAACGAATAATCGAATCCAGGCTAAAAGGGACAGGCAGAACTGAACTGTGAGAAATCCATTGAACTTATTAATATCAGAGCAAGCGCGATGAAGAGAGATATCCACAACAAACTGTGATAAGAAAGAAGAAGGACGACGAGAAACATGCCGGGACCGGTTCCAGTCTCCTCCTGCACCACCACCGCTGAGAATGAGTCAATTATAAAGACTGTAAGCTTAAGAAAAACGCATGGTAAAACAAATTGTATGCTGGTACTGACAATAATAATGTGCTTTATGAGCGTGGTAGCACCAATATCGACAGCCCTAATATTATGGTGGGTGGAAACAATACACCCATTAGAAATGTTTTTACCAATAATTAATATATCCACTACTGAAAGCCCGGTTCAGGTGATCACTTATACGCTGCCCCCAATGGAAGAAAGACACAGGGAAGGTTTTGGAAATAACACTTTGCTGTTGATCATGAACATGACACTTGCAATTCCGAAGAAAACAAATTGCTGGGTATGTGCCCATTTACCACAGCATGCTGGGAAAGGAATAGGGTTGTATGTGCAGCCACTACCATTAAGTTCTGCATGTAGTGCATCTTTAGGTGCAATGTTCTATGAGAAATGGAATGAGAGTAATACTGGTCAATTAGACAGAACCAAGATGAATGAGTTTGAGGAGATAATAATGAAGCCTGTGGGTTGTTCCATTTTTCATAAAGCACAAGTAATAGCCCCAGAACCCACGAGGAAAAGTACACGAAAGATAACACGACAAAATAGACGAGATAGATTGTCCCCACCAGAAAAAACATCTGTAATGACGTTTCGTATAAGGACAGAAGGGGACAAAGATGCAATTCCCCCATCTTACACGGAGAATTATAGCCCAATAACTGTCCCTTTTTGTCTAAAAAAGAAAGGCTCTTTTTCAGTCGGAACATATACTGGTTGCATGAATACAGTGGTATTAAAATGGGAAATAGAACCAGTATATGTAGGTGATCCAGTTTATTTTATATGTGGAGAGAAAGCATATCCTTGGTTGCCCAGAAACTGGGGAGGTACATGTTACCTAGGGCTACTGTTCCCAGGAGTATTCCTCTTAGAAACAGCAGCCATGGCCAGATTATCCAGAACTAGAGTAAAAAGGACTGACAAGGGTGTTTTAATAGCAACTGATGTAGCAAAATCATTCATTCCATTCTTAGAGCAGATAGTGAACTCCTATAATATAAGGCAACTGTCCAGAATCCTAAAGAATACAATAAACACAACAAAAGATATATTATTTAACATGACGTTGGAAGAAAGAGGAATCAGGTTAATGACGCTGCAAAATAGCATGGCTCTCGATGTGATCCTGGTTGATCATGGGGGGATTTGCAAAATAGTGGGATCACCATGTTGTGTTTATGTCAATGACTATTCCCCCACGATCTTTGAAGCAATAAAGAAAATGCACGTCCTAAGCTCTGAACTCCCTACTGGAGAAGGGAGCTGGGGAATAGGATCTTGGTTTTGGGGAATACTACGTTCTTGGGGATGGAAGTTGATCTCAATATTAGTAGTGGTGTTTGGAATATTCCTAACGTGCTGTTGTTGTATACAGTGTTTACCCATAGTTTGCGCTGAGGTAACTGAGGAATGTACGAAAGGATGTATGCATATGATGACAAAGAAAAAACAACCTCATGATCGAACTGACCCAGACCCAAATGAGATGAGAGCAGTGAAAGAGTTGATGGTAATAGATATTGATGAAGACGATGATGTCTACGATAGCATTCAAAATTCAGACATAAGTACTTCAGATTCATCATCACTAGAGGAGGTTTCAATAAATAGATGAGACGTTTGGCATACGGCCAAAGGAGGGTTTGTCAGTCTAGAAAAAAGGCTACCTCTAATTTGTAACCGCAAACGCATTTTGGTGGCCGTGGGCCAACCGTCTCATGCACGATATGACAGAATATAGGTTTTGGAGTTTTCCAATGAACGGCCATTTTGATCTAACAAGAATCTCCATTTTGTTTTCTAACCATTGCTCATTGCTTTCTGTTCCTATTGCTTCGCAGTATATTTTCCGCTTACAGTGCTCGACTGTAAAACATTGTTGTCTGTATGTTTAAAGGACAAGGCCGCAGGGCCGAGAGGATAACAAGAGTTCGCTGAAACACAAACGTAGGCAGCGCCAGGAAGAATGCCCGGCTCCCTCCCGAATGTAGCCTTGAAGCAGAGCTGCAGGGCATTTAATCATTTCACAGCTGCCAGCCAGTCTCGTTATATGGTAGAATATGTTAGAATAATACCGCTAAAGGCTTGAATTATGCTTTTCTTACGGCCCCCCTTTGCTGAGCCGGCTAGAGCATGTCGGCTTCCAGGACGCGAATAGCACCTAATAGATAGCAAGGTCCGGAATGCAACTCTTCCCCCCCGTTTGTAGCTCGCTTCCAAGAACAGAAGCGTTGTGCTCTATTCAACAACTGAAAGATGCCTTCGCTCTCACAAATCGCAAATTGTTACTAGAATAGATGTTTGAAGGTGTCATAGTAGTCCGAGATGTCCATCATCACACCAAGTTCAAAGAAACCCAATAAAGGGGGGTGTTAAACATGTCATAGCTGATTGTTTGATATGCATTTTGTATATATGTAACTGATGTACGCAATTTACTCTCTTGCGTCCCTCGAGGTCTAGAGATACACGTCGCGGGGCGTGAGACCGAGTTGGCCAACTGAGACTTTTGCTTTGCAATAAACCCTAGCTTTGGGAATTCAACCTTGTGTCTGGCTTATCTATCGTGTGTGGTGACTCGCCTTGTTTCCATAGACGTCAGGGTCCCCTAGGGGCCCCTTTCAGACTGAGGAATTGGAGGAGGGGTTTGATGAATTAAAAAAGGCAATATGCACAGTGCCATTTTTGGGAATCCCCAATTATTCTGAGGGGTTCTTTTTATTCTCACTTACCAATGGAACAGTTATGACAGCAGTACTCACACAGAGAACTATGTTGGGGTACAAGCCTTTGGCATATTACAGTGGGATTGTGGACCCAGTAATGAGGGGTCAATTCACTTGCGAACAATCGTTGACAGCCACTGTGTTCGCTATTGAGAAGTCTGAAACCATAGTAATGGGGGGCTCCATGACGTTATTTGTCAAGCATGCTTTATTTGCTGTTTTGGAGAAACCTAAAGGTACACTAACATCTCAAAGAGCCTCTGCTTATGAGGTGGTAATATCAAATCCAGAGATCAAAATAGTCAGGTGTAAAATGGTGAACCTTGCCACGTTTGTAGCTAAACCACTGCCAGAGAATGAACAAGTGCATGATTTTTCTAATTATGAGTAATCATATGACAACATCCAGAGAGTGAAAGAAAATGCTCTAGCAGCAGGCGAGATTATTTTTATTGACAGTTCTTCGAGGATCGATCAAACTGATGGCGAAAGACATTCAGGTGCCGCTGTAGTAAAATATAAGGCTATTGGGGAATTTAGAGTAATGGCGACTGCAAGACTATGGTCTCACTTTTCAGCACAGGCTGCCAAAGTAGTGGCACTGATTGTCATGCTTGAGAAACACGCAGACCAGGAAGTAACAGTGTTCAGTGACTCTGCCTACATGATGTCAACCGGCCATGCAAGGCTAGTATGTAGGAAAAGGAGGGGTTACCTCCGAGCGGATGGCACTCCAGTGAAACACGCTGCTTTATTGGATAGGCTTATTAAGGCACTATAACTCCCAGTAGCCATCACAATAGTGTGCAGCGAAAATAAGAGAACTGTCTTTATTTTGTGCAGAAACCAAGCAGCGGACGAAGAGGCAAAAAGGGTTGCATATTCATCTGACATAATGAGTTTTGATACACCTGATGTGAAAGAAAAAATTGTTGTGAAGATGGTCGTGAATGAAAGTTTTAACCAATTATCGAAAGCACAACTCATGGAAGTTCAGGGTGAAGCCCCACAGGAAGAGAAAGACCTAGGGACATGGAGGGGGTGTTCTTTATCCCCTTCTGAGGCACTGTGGTGACAAGACAGCACTGGTAAACCAGTGATGCCTGTAGCCTTAATAAGGGTGGCGTTAGAACAGCTACACTACCCTGAGCATGTTACTAGGGAGAGCCTCACAGCAACAATTGCGGAGGACTGTTTCGTACCGAACCTGTTAGAACAAGTTGCTTTTTATGTAGTAAATTGCATCGCATGTCAAAAGTTTACTGCTGGGCACACGCTGCAAACAGTCAGAGGAGTAATCCCTCAACCAAGTGGTCCTTTCCTGCATTTACATATTGATTATGTTGAGATGCTGCAGGTCTGTAATGGATATAGGTATATGATAGGGATGGTGTGCCCCTTCTCTAGGTGGATCGAGGCCGGTCCAAGCACACACCCTGATGTCACTTGCACTGCAAAGCTTTTAGTCTGAGAAGTATTTCCTAGATGGGGAATATCTGAGGTGCTGAGATCAGATAATTGCCCCCATTTTGTGAAGAGGATTTTGAACAAATTAGCTTATTATTGTGCATTAAGCACACGTTTTCTTGTGCTTAAGCAAACACACTTTGTGAGAGACTCAACGATGTGCTCAAAGAGAGGATAGCCAAATTGAAACTACCACTGAAAAGGGGGTGGCTGCATTGCCTGTCCCTTGCATTATATGCATTAAGATATCAGCCTGGCTCAGACCACCACCTCACACCCCTTGAACTAGTTACAGGGAGGCAAATTTGAATGTTTCTAACTCCTCCATCGAGGGCTATGAGTAATGCCCAGACAACTGCATAATTGTTAGGAGATGAGCTACGTGCATACTTAACATGTATGACGGCTAGTATCTCTGTCTTTTCATATCAAGTAATGCGGACGGGGAGTCGGTTTCAGAACACAGATGAAGACTATACAGCAACCACAATTCAAGAATTACCTGTACCTAAACTTTTTCCTGGAGATCAAGTGTTGATTAGAAACTTCACACGAAAGTAGCCCAAGCCCCGTTTCAACAGCCCTTTCGTTGTGGAGGACGTTACTCCATCAGAAGTTAATGTCTTAGGGTGACGAGCTTGGATACACCAAGATGATGTGAAAGTCTATGCTGGAGAGGCCGACCCAACTCCAACCCATTCAGAAGCAAGTCAAGGTGAAGAAGTTCAGCACGTGCAGACTAGATCGATGATGAGGAGGAAGGACGCAGAGATTGTCCAGTAGACAGATAAAGTGTACATTGGACTGTGGCTCCCTCAAGACACTCTTTGTAGCTGCTAAGCAAGGAGTGAAAAAGCTATTTGTTCTTGAGCCACAGGGGGTTTGCAGACATTGGACTGTGGAGTGCAAATGTAAAATAGAACATGACAGATCTGGACTTTATGTTTGACAATTGGAAAAGGGAGAAGTTCCTGGATTCGTTTCTCACTGAGTTTCCCTTTGGAGGCGCCGATGGTTCTGTCTGATGTGGATGTACACAGACTACTTCTTGCTGTCTTCATATATATACTCAGAACTCACCCTGCTCTTGTAAGGAGGAGCACTAACATACGTGTGTTTCTCCAGGATCCTAAGAATGGCCCGGCACTAGACGCTTACTGGCAGGATTAATAACACAGATTACACTGTTACCTGACCATTTTACTGGAGGTACAGATGGTCCTGTCTAACGATGATGCTCATAAACTACTTGCAATGATCTTCTACTATTTGCTTCAACTTCATCCTTACCTTATTTGGCGAGACACCAACACTTTTGTGTTCATGCAAGATCCTATAAAGTGTCCAACAATCAGCCAATTACTTGTGGAAATCATTGAGCAGATTCAGAGCATTTGACGAGTTTGCCTGAATAAAAAAAATATTTTTTCCCTTAAAAAGTTATTACAGGCAAACATGTTTTCCATAGAACATATTGCAGGTCCAGAAAGTGAGCAGAGTCAACGACGAGTGGGGAGACGTTGATGGTGGGGCGGGATTTTTCGTCGCGGGACTATTCATGGCAGTTTTTTTATCAAAAAAAAACCTTATTTTTTTTTTTGGGGGGGTTAAAAATTAAATAAATATTTGTGGATGAAAGGGAATAATTTTAAAAAAGGGGAGTAACCCCCCAAAAAAAACAAAAAAAACAGAGTTTTCAATAAAAAACAGCAATGAAAAGTCCCGCGATGAAAAATCCCGCAGCAAAATAACGTAGAACCCTCATATATTGGTGTATAACATATGCCTGCTCTACGTTTATAATTTTTTTCAAATTCTGCTAATTCACACTGTATATTTCATTGGTCGCAAGAAAGCAGTGGTCCCTTTGATTCTTCCCACTCCAGTTACCTTGGCAGAGCTAGACATTGTGAGACAGCCAAGGCCTTGTGTAATTGTCCCTACTCTAGTAGGTCATGCAGAGGTCCTATACATGGACAAAAGACCCGAAGCTTCCCTTTGGAGGGAGATCTGTATTTGATTTACTTTATGGTCATTATAGGGAGAAAAACAGAGACCTAAGAGAAGTGCAATCGAGGATAAACCTGAATTCAATGATTATTTGGACAGTACAGCACATTTGGGGAACAATATGTGGTATCAGCACATGAAAGAGGTGGGAAAGAGGCCACTGAGGAGGATTGCTATGTATGTGGACTCCTGCCTTGACTATGGGGAAGTCTTAGATATTCACAGCTATTGAAATAGATGTTCAAACAGCTCATTGCCTCACTCACCTTGCACTCTGCCTTACAAAAGGTCAATTCTGGGGCAGAAAAGCGTCTTTGATATGGGTAACAGAATGGTCAGCACCTGATGAAGTTGACTATGTGCAAGACATAAAGACAAGAGCAGAGCACACACCAGAAATCATGTGATAAGATATGAACAGCCTGGTATGAAGGGAGGAGGAATCAAATGGGAAATCAACAGAAAACTCAATTGTCAAGGGAAAACTTATGAAGAGGTTCAAAGATGCAAAGAAAGAGGACAGATGCATATCTGGGGAACATTGCTTTCTCCAGATAGATGGGAAGAAGGTGTGGTTATATGCAAAGCACATGTAGCACAGGGAGTGTACAAATCAACTGTAGAAAATGCAGAACGACTGTGCAAACCTTTATGGACATGGGTCAAAGATAGAGGAGGTCCATTGCAGATAGTGCCTTTGGCTAGTGCAGAACTATGCTTCAGAAACAATGGCACTAGAAAGGTTGGAGAAAATCAGCAATGTGGACGAATCTTTGATGTGTCAGGAATGAAGGACAGGACAGCAGTGATAATGGATCACTACTGGGCCTTTGGATCCAGAGCTTAAATGAACATTCCCAGAAATTGGGGAGGACTATGTTCTATAGTGATTTTCCATGTTCCAGCATTAGTGATCCCGAAGAGTGACTTGAACATTGGTGAATTTCCCAAAGCAGATCCTCACCCGAGGAAGAAGAGATCTGCTGAGCTCCTGAATCGGATGAAGAGGGAGAATGATTTCTCAGCCAAGTCAATAGAAGCCTTTAATTCCATCCCATATGAAAACAGATTGTTTAGTAAGATTTCATCAATATTCATGATAATCTTCATGCCCAGGATCCAGATGGATGCAAATAATAAATGGTTACAAATAACCAGATGGGAGCTTTTGCAGACGATCAACACCACCATAAAGGGATTCAATGCTATTAAGAAGGAGCTGAGAGCCATTAGATTGATGACTCTTCAAAACCAATATGTCCTGGACATGATCACAGCTATGGATGGAGGTGTTTTTGCCAAAATTGGAGAATCATGTTGCACGTCCATACCTTTTCATGATGATGAGAATGGCATCTTGACAGAGGCCATAATGATGCGGACAAACCTACATGTCAAGATGGAAGACAAAGTGGAAGATATTGGTGATGATAGCTGGTTTGGATCGATTTTCTCATGGGTTCCACAATGGATGGCAAACATTTTCAATTTACTTGCCCTGCTGGTGATGATCATGTTTGGATTCTGTGTAATCAGGATAGTAATTTCACAATGCAAGAAGACTGCAAAGAAGGCAGTAGGATTGTGATTGATGTCGAATCATCATTGGAACCTAAGAAGCTGACAAATGAAGAAATCAGAGACTATGTAAAGGCTCAGAATCCATGCATCTGAGGGAACAAAGTTCCAGTACCCTAAGAACCCCAAGAAGTATGGGCCTCATCATGAGTTGGGCGGTAACGCCGGCGCTATTAGCCCTACCTCCAAACCTCTGTCGCTATTAGCACCGGATCATGGGTTTGGCGGAAGGGTTATTGCCCATTCCCCATTGGGCCCATTCAGGAATTCCTCATTCCCCATTGGGCCCAATGGGGAAAATTCGTGCTATTACCGCCGGCGGATTTCCCGCTGGCGATAATCGCGCCAAAAATTGGAAAATTTGCAACGGCTTTCCCCCCAGCTTAAAACCGCCGCATTTAAGGGTTACCGCCAGACTCGTGATGAGGCCCTATGTAGGGAGATGGATCTACTGCAGCCTAAATGGACAATGCATGCTTATGACCTGGAGTGTTGATGAGCATGTGAAATCAGCAGGAGACCTGAAAGGAGTCATAAAGATATTAGTCCCAAAGAAGCATTTCTCAGACGAGGATGTCTTGATGTGAAGAATGATTAGAGAGTGGTAGATGAATCGCCCAGAGGGGGGAGTGCAGAGGAGGAGTCGAGTACCCCCACCACAAGCTCCGCCTCCATGCTGCCTATATGTTGGGAGCTGGAAATTGCAACACGTGCAGTGCCAATAAGGATGCCTGACACCAGAAAATCATGGCAACAAGGTATCCATTGAGAAAACCTTATATGCATTCACGAAGAAATAACGGCCTCTTGGACAATGTCCCAGAAGAAGTGTGAAAATGAGTGAAAGAAGAAGATTGGTGACGTCATGCGGAGCAGAAAATGACGCACCAGGAAAAGATGCACGAGGCAGAAGAATATAGACGAGCTCTGAAGAGAAGATGGTAAAGATGAGCAACATTTCGGGCTCGAGATGAAGATGCTCATGCTACAGAAACGCGGAAGAATACATAAATCAGCCTACACTTGTACAGACGTAGTAGCACAAGAAGACAAAGTAATCTTAAGGGTGGCTACGTATGAATAGTTTTTGCAGCGATGCGCCAATGTATAATACATAGGAATGTGTAGAACTTGGATATTCCACACTGCACTTTAAGCAAGGGTGAAACCCGTGAATGGAAAGAGTTTTCAGTGTGGCATAGTTGGAAAATTACTGATGGTGAGAGAGAAATTCAAGAAAGGATTCACTGGCGCAGCACCAAGAAGACTAAGCCACCGTGAGCCTAGATGTCCATCCAGTCGTTACAGTGAATGTGAGAAAAAAAAAACTTCTGTTTGAAATGGAATGGAAAAACACTGAAGGGGTCAAGAGTTCATCATTTAATAGAATTAACTGCTGCAAAAGGTTTGAAAATGCGGTCTACCAGTCACATGGTCCATTCAAAACAGACATTGGGTTGAGCTACACCGAAACCAAGAAGATACTCCCTTCATTTCTCAGGTGCGGAGAGTCTCTACAAGGCCACGTACAAAGCCTATTTGACTGGCAGACTGCAAGAGTGATGATAGATGTGGGGCTCATTGGATTGGGAGGCATGATCACGCCGACCGTCCATGCACCAGGACGGTCCGCAATGATGTTGAAACCATTTTAGGAAAGATACAAAAGTTGAATACATCAAGGGCACTGGGACCCGACGGCTTAACAATTGCTATGCTGAAGGAACACCCAGAGGAATGGGCCCTTTTTGTGTACGAGTTGATTAAAAAAGCATCTCTGACTCGTTCAATTCATAGCTCATGGAGGACCGGGACAGTAGTTCCTATCTTCAAAAAAGGGCGAACAGGAGACCCGAAAAACTACCGTCCAATTGCGTTGTTAGACGTGATCAGAAAAATATTTGGTTCCCTATTGCTTACGCAATTTCAGGATTGGACAAGGACTGCAGGTTGGAATGATCCGTTTCAAACAGGCTTTATTAAAAATATTGGCACATCGGGTAAAACATCCTGCTGTTGAGCATTTTAAAGGGAAAGATCCAATAAAGAAGACCTAGGATCTTTGTGGAATTTGTTGACCTGGTCCAAGCTTTTGACCAGGTCAATCGTGACCTCTTGTGGAAGAAATTAGCTCTGAGGAATTACCCAGGGGAAATAATAGAGCCCCTGATGGCCCTTAATTCCAACACCTCAATGACAGTTCGCTTAAATCGTACTGGCCTGTTGTCAACTGCGATCCCCACATCAAGAGGTGTCAAGCAGAGTTGCCCACTGGCACCCGCTATTTTCAACTTTTACGTGTCATATTTCACGAACTTTAAGCCATTGCTAAGATCTTTCCCTCCTACCATCGGTGGAATGAGAGTGTCACGCATCCTATATGCTGACGACCTGATCTTGATCGATCAAACAGCAATTGGGCTCCAACGAAAACTTCACAGTCTCCAGAGATATAGTAACCAGAACAACCTGGAGATAAATCAAGAAAAAAACAAAGTTGTGTACTTTGCTAAATCAACCAACCAGAGAGAGAAATTCAAATGGTCTCTGTGGCCCGAAAACTATTCAGCAAGTAAAGCAGTTTAAATACCTGGGAGTCATCCTCAATAACAGCTCTATAGAGAACCCATTGTAAGTCACTCTCCTGGAGAAAGCAAAAACTTTGGCTAGCCGAGCCAAGCTAATTGACAGAAGATTTGCACGCTTTTCCTTGGTTCCAATTGTCAACTTTTACAAAGCTGAAGTAGTGCCTGCACTAACTCATGGAGCAGAGGCCATGCCAGACGTTCCAGTAAAACCCTGGCCAAGGCTAGAGGGTTTATTTCGGAGAAGAACATTAATTCTACCGAACTCGACTGCAACATCAATTATAGGTAGAGAATTAAGCCTTGCAACCGCTGTATGCTACAGTGGAGTGGAATAGCTTGGAGCTATTCAGTGAAATCACTTTGTCGCCAAGTCCAATAATCTTCCAGATCATAAACAAAGAACTCTTGGGCGGGTCAAGCAGATTACTAACTCAATGGTCGACTAAAATTAGAGCAAAGCTGGAGGAACGTGGCTGCTCTGAATCAGATCTTAGATCGAATCCAACCAGACTGAAAAGGAAACTTATGGACAACGACTGGATCTGTACCCTGGATAAGGCATCAACTTGTAAGCTTACCAGTGGCTTACCGTTGAACATTAAAAAACTAAACCAGCTACGGGGTTATTTGCAAAAATTTCCTAGAAGAGTATACCGTGACACCTTTGTAAGAATGCAGCTAAACTTGCTCCCCACTAACGAGATCAAAGCAATACGTGGTGCATTGGAGGAAAACACCTGTAGATTTTGTAATACATTGGAACAAGTTGAATCCATCAAGCACTTGTTACTTTGCAGCCCTCGTCTAATCAAGGAACGTAAAAAGTACTTGGTACCACTGGTAGTCAAATTCCAGACCTATGATGAGATTGACAGGTGGGCAAATTTGATGAATTGTATAAACAGTATGGGTGATAGTGGCAGTCTCATTTATACATAGTATCTTCCCTCAGGGGACAGAAGAACCCAGAACTCATACCTTAACAAGATGAGACTCAAAAGGCGATCTGCAACGTTAGCATGGCGCGAAAGTGACTTTTCGTCCTCCCTCGTCTTTTTCTTTTTCTATCCTGTCTTTCTTTTCTATGGCTCTGGCTCTCTTTTACTTTCTACTCCTTTGTCCTTTAACATCTGGACTTGGAACTGGAGATAACCTCGATGATTGAGATGGTAAAGCTCTCAATGAATTAAGAGAGACTGAAGGAGAGGATGGGAACATTTTGTCTGTTGTTTGTAAAACATTGTAAACATTGTAATCAATTAAACCAAATAAATAAAAAATAATGCCACCATATGCTAGATGTTCACATAATTGGGTGACACTTGTTGGGAGGAGAGAGGGTCTTCCCACCCCCTAGACCATTCTGAATGAGAAACAAACAATATACCGCACTTTGAGGGAGCCCACTCCCATCTCTCGTTCAATTTTTGCCTACATACTGGCACATTTCATGCTTGCTTCACCGTATCTACAGTATTAACTATCCTTAAAATGCCAACTACAGACCATAATTGCCCTGACAACCACAGTCTCAGGAATAATAGAAGACTCCACAATCTCACCAATTAGCATGTAAATTGGCTACAGTTTGTACGCATGTATCGTAACTTTATCAAAGCCATCTGCACCTGGCTCTATAGATAGCCATAAGTCCCAAAACAATTCACAAATGTCCAAGTTATGTCAACTAATACAGTGGTATTGTTCACCCAGGACTGCATTTACCCTAGGATTGTGTCGGATATGGATTTTGCTAGTATGTGATTTAAACACTAGATTGCAGTGGAGTTCTTTTGATGCATAGCCACTGATAATCATGGCATCGTATGGAATTTCTTTTATATTTTTGTTGAAGAAATTTCCCACTTATATCACCAATGTATTTCCCTCCATTTCTTCTCATAACCCCCTTTCATGTCTCACAGTAAAATCATTTTTATATAATGTTCTTGCCTGGTACAGAGTGTCCTTTTGTTGCTATTATTATATGAAACATTGAGGCATTGGGTCAGGAGATAGCATGGATGGTATACAGCGAATCCTATATATTAAATCCCCATATATTGAATCTTTTACCTTCAAAACCTTCATAGTCTATGTATTTGTGGTGGGGTAAAGGGTTATATTTTTTTTGGGAAACGGTCCGGTTTTTAGGGGTGGGAAACGGGGGATTGGTCGGGGGGACCCGCCAAAAAAGCCCCGCCCAACCCCCCCAAAAAAGAAAAAAAAATGCATTCACTATAAAGGTTTTCAAGATAAAAGATTCAATATATGGGCCTTCGTTATATGTTACCTGAATATAAAGACATGTAACGGAGATGGATGCGATGTTGCAGCATCTTTTACCCTAGCTCAAGGGTCTTCAACCTTTGGCTGTCCAGATGTTTTGGACTACAGGTCCCACCAGTACTAGCCACCATAGTCAATTATGAGGGATCATGGGAGTTGTAGTCCAAAACAGACGGAGAGCCAAACGTTGCAGATCCTGGCCCCTAGCTTCTCTTCTGGTACAACAGCAATCGACCAGGTCTAAACTGTGTTATCCGCATGTGTGGCATTTCCAAACCTCATCATTGTAATTGACACTGTACACACGTGCCACCCACAACAGCAGTGGAATATGAAGCTATATTTCTCAATGTTAAAATGCACTATTGCCTCAATCTTTAAACGGTTTTAATAACCAAACATTGCAATGTCGATTCCCGAATATGTGTGCTAAGCAGCCGCAATGTGCGAAACACCTGAGCACAACTGTAAAACAATGGCTGCTAGGTGGTTGCTGACAGCAAGCACACTCCTGTGCATGCGAAATGAGAAAGACTTGGAAGATGGTTTGTGAAGCGACTTACAGGGTAATTCATGGAAATTCGCACAAAAGTGTCGCACGCGGCTGGCGCACAGCGTGCCCGTGCGAATCTTTGCGCAAGCCGCGTGCGATAAAATCAATTTCCGCGCACAGCGTATTCATGGATTCTCGCCTCCAAAAGCAGACGTGGCGCAGAGTGGTGCAGAGACCCTGCAGCAGCGCCAGTTACGCCCCCAAGAACGCCCTCGCGCAAGGAAAAGCCATCAAGATCACAAAACCATAGCAAAGGGCTGCGCCAACCCTGTACCAGTTTACCGGACTGGCACACAGCAAATGCAAAGCGGGGAACGCGTATTACGGGTTTCGGGAACACGCGTGCGCGAGAAGTTTCACACGCAATCTGGCCTGGGGGAGCGTGTGCATGTATTTCAGGGGTGCGTGAGAAGTCTCACACGCAATCGGGCCTGGGGGAGCGTGTGCGTGCATTTCAGGGGTGCGCGAGAAGTTTTACACGCGAATGGCCTGGGTGCGTGTATTTCAGGGGTGCGCGAGAAGTTCCACATGCGAATGGCCTGGGCGCGTGTATTTCAGTGGTGCACCAGAATTTCCACACGCGATTGGCCTGGGCGCGTGTATTTCAGAGGTGCGCGAGAAGTTCCACACGCGATTGGCCTGGGTGTGTGTATTTCAGAGGTGCGCGAGAAGTTCCACACGCGATTGGCCTGAGCGCGTGTATTTCAGGGGTGCGCGAGAAGTTTCACACGCGATTGGCCTGGGCACGTGTATTTCAGAGGTGCGCGAGAAGTTCCACACGCGATCGGGCCTGGGGGAGTGTGTGCGTGTATTTCAGAGGTGCGCGAGAAGTTTCACACGCGATTGGCCTGGGCGCGTGTATTTCAGAGGTGCGCGAGTAGTTTCACACGCGATCCGGCCTGGGGGAGCGTGTGCATGTATTTCAGGGGTGCGCGAGAAGTTCCACACGCGATCAGGCCTGGCGGAGCGTGTGCGTGTATTTCAGAGGTGCGCGAGAAGTTTCACACGCGATTGGCCTGGGCGCGTGTATTTCAGAGGTGCGCGAGAAGTTCCACACGCGATCGGGCCTGGTAGAGCGTGTGCGTGTATTTCAGAGGTGCGTGAGAAGTTTCACACGCGATTGGCCTGGGCGTGTGTATTTCAGAGGTGCGCAAGAAGTTTCACACGCGATCGGGCCTGGGGGAGCGTGTGCGTGTATTTCAGGGGTGCGCGAGAAGTTCCACACGTGATTGGCCTGTGCGCGTGTATTTCAGGGGTGCGCGAGAAGTTTCACATGCGATCGGGCCTGGGGGAGCGGGGTACGTGTATTTCAGGGGCTCGCGGGTGGTTTTACACGCGATTGGGCCTGGGGGAGCGGGGTACGTGTATTTCAGGGGCTCGCGGGTGGTTTTACACGCGATCGGGCCTGGGGGAGCGGGGCACGTGTATTTCAGGGGCTTGCGGGTGGTTTTACACGCGATCAGGCCTGGGCCAGCGGGGTACGTGTATTTCAGGGGCTCGCGGGTGGTTTTACACGCGATCGGGCCTGGGGGAGCGGGGTACATGTATTTCAGGGGCTCACGGGTGGTTTTACACGCGATCGGGCCTGGGGGAGCGGGGCACGTGTATTTCAGGGGCTCGTGGGTGGTTTTACACGCGATCGGGCCTGGGGGAGCTGGGTACGTGTATTTCAGGGGCTCGCGAGTGGTTTTACACGCGATCGGGCCTGGGGGAGTGGGGTACGTGTATTTCAGGGGCTCGCGGGTGGTTTTACACGCGATCGGGCCTGGGGGAGCGGGGTACGTGTATTTCAGGGGCTCGCGGGTGGTTTTACATGCGATCGGGCCTGGGGGAGCAGGGTACCACTCACCGTCTGCCTTGCGTGTAGAAGAACGCGTAGCCAACACCCACCCGCTGTGAAGTAATAGTGTGTGAACCCCAACGCCTGCAAAACACACGCACCGCACCCCACGAAAAGCAACGCCTGTGCGCGATACGTCACAGACGCGCATACGCGCTAAGGGCCTTTGGTCCAATGGAACCGCGTATGCGTGCTGGAGCCCTTTACGCGCTAAGGGCCTTTCCTCGAATTACACGCTGACGTGCAGAATTTTCACGTGCCAAATCACTCCGTATCAAGCTGGCCATGCGTAAGCACACGGAAGACCACGCTCCTGCCCAAAAGGCCGAATTACTGCCCCCCAGAGTCCCGAGCAGCCTCCTACGAGCCATCTGCTGCTGCCTGCCTGCCTGCTGCCGCCGTGCCCTGCCATTTGGTGCCTGCACATCAGCCATCTGCAGGGGTCGAGTTGCTGTGTCCACCCCTGCTGGAACAGAACACTCCCGACTGGTATACCATCGCTCCACAGCCCAGCCCCAGGACCCAGTTGCCCACCCACACCTGCCTCGGGGGTCGCCATGTCGGGGCAAACATCATTCGAGACCACTGGCGACCCCCAGCCAGAGGGGCAGAGGGCCACCAGCTTCAGTCAGAAGGAAGTTGGTGTCCTGGTGGAGCTTGTCCTGGGGCATTATGATGCCCTCTTCGGATCACCACGCGCCGACAAGGAAGGACGGGACAGGATCTGGGACGACTTTGTGGTTGCCATCAACGTGGAGGGGGTGGCAACCTGCAACATCAAGCAAGTCAAAAAGCGCTGGGAGGACTTCAGGTCCAGGACCCTCATAAAGGCCCGGCGCCTCGTGGAGGGGTCCGGGGCAGCATGAGTACTATCCAGCTGAGGGTCCTGGAACGCGTACACCCAGCGCTCCATGCCCAGATCCTTGAGAGGCAGACCCGTCTGGAGTCAAGCGGTAAGTGGCCAAGCATTGCTGTGTGAGACAGGGCATGTTGCAGTGTGCTGGTTGTCTGATACTTGCCTGTATGTGTGACATAGGCCATGTACACGTGTGTGTGTGCAGGGACATCATGGTCATGCATGTGAGACCAGTAATGTGTGAAGCACACGGTTGGTGTATGTGTTTAAATGCAACATGGGGAGCCCTATGCGGAATGGACACATGAGAGCATGTCAGTGTCTGTTCCTGGACATGGGTGGGGGTGAGGGATGGGTGCTGATGCCATGTACATGTATGGTGTCCATGTCTGTGCTTCTGACCTGCGTGTCTGTGACTTGTGAAAGCCATGGATGCATGACACATGTCTGTGACAATGTTCAGAATCACTGATGCAGCCTAGTTATCCTTGCATCCATTGTGTCTGGGGTGTACGAGTCCAGATGGATGAAAGTACGTTGAAGTGTGTGCATGTGATAGGCATGACCCATGATGCATGTGAGTCCAAAAACAACATTGTATGCTTCAAGAGTACCTTGGACATGTTTGCTTATGTCCATAGCATGCGCCATGCCTGTTACTGCATGTGTTTTGCCTGCACTGACCCATGTGTTGTGGAGGGACATGATGGAAGTGATCTTTGACAGTGCCACTCATCTGCTATAGCTTCCTTTCTAGGGGACCATTGTACAGTACCCTGATGCTTGTGTTCTATGTCTCCCTCTACACAGCGCAAAGTGAAGAAGAGGGCGGAGACGGCGCTGTGGAGCTAAGCGGCGGGGATGCCCCCACGGCTGCAGCGGAAGGGGTGGGTGAGCCCCCACAGGGGCTTGCAACGGCGGAAGATGGTGTGGAGCCATCCAGGTTGGTGGTTTCCACAGAGAAGGAGGAGGCCGCTACTGAGCCGCACATGGGGCCTGGTGGGGGCATCCCTGCTGGTGCAAGTGGTGCAGTCCAGGGGCAGGGGCAGGAGGCAGCACAGGTCGCCGTGGAGGTGCCTGTGCATGTCACTGTCCCTGACACTGTGACTACACCACCATGCACCAGCAGGGATGGCCCATCCCAGGCCCGTCCGCAGGTAGGGGGGATGTCCATGTCATCTGACTCCCCTCCACCTGCGAACGAGGGGACCCCTGGCCGTATGGAGAAGGTCCTGATTGGTGCTGCGTTGCGCACGGCTGTCATCCGTGATGAGGTGCGTGCTTCCCATGGGGGAGCACGCACGTCATCACGAAGAGCACCGTGCCAACGTGGCCCAGTTGGGAGCGGTCATGGTCGGGGGTCTCGTACATGTGTCGGGCACTCTGGCGACCCTCTCCTCCTCTGTGGAGGCTATGCGCCAGTCATACTCCATGCCGTCTTCCGGCCCAGATGCCACCAGGGCCCCCTGTGGATCTGCCCCGACCAATGCAGCCACCTTGGTGGGGATCCCATCCCTGCCACAGTCGGGAGTCGGAGGTCCAGCAGGGGTAGACACACGAGCAACTGGACCCCAGCAGATGGAGGATGTGACGGCATCATTGGGCACGGCACGTGCACGACGGCGTCAGTGGATTCCATCAGCCTGGATGCCATCGTGCTGGCACAGGCAGTTGCGTCGGAGGCAGCGGCAGGCTCGACATGGGAGGCATCATGGCTCGGGGCCATCAACATCAGGGGTGCAGGCATCGGCTGGAGGGCAGGAGAACCCTGGAATGGGAGTGGCTTCCGTGTGGGAGCGGTTGGGCCAGCAGATAGGTGCGGAGAGGCAGCGGGCAGAGGAGGAACGGCTCACAATGGTCAGGGCGGAGAACTCCATGCGGAGGGCGATGAGGCGGCCTGAGTGCCTCGAGGGTCTTCGCAGGGAGTTGGAGCTGGACACTGCATTATCCCTGCGAGACCTCGGGACCAGGGAACATGCCCGCCTCCAAGCCATTGAACAGGAGTTTGATGATGCCCTGGCCCATGACAACAACCAGTGAGCCGTCGGACTAGCCCGCTGCCCTTGTAAATAGTTATGTAGCTAGTGTTAGGTTTCCTTTGCTTTTTTATTTATTTTGGACCTTTTGGACAATGGACCACATTTTTGTATATAGTTTTTTTATTAGGTAGTATTTTTATATAGGTTTCATTTCTTCAGTTGGGATCATGGACCCTGGATTGTTTATCTGTATATAGTTGACTGTTGGATTTTAGTTTTTTTTTTGGATTTACCCATGGAGCAATGGTTTTCGGTTTTGTTTTTACCTTGGATTTACTTTCTTGAACTGTGACTTTGGACACCTTTCCTTTGGATTATGATTTGTCGTTTTTCATTATTTCACAGACATGCTGCTTTTGGTTTTTGATTCCCATTGTCATTTGTTTATTTTTTATTCAATTTATGCTGTTTTTAATACATTATTTTCATCAATCTTCAATGTGTAGTATCATCTCATTGGTATCATGCATATCATGATATGGGTTTTGAGATTCACTGACACCCATTGGGTGTATGTGATGGACATGTGTTCATTTCCAAACTTACAATTGGGGTTCTATCATGTCATTGCCTTTTCTAAGTGGGTGGATGCAATACTCGGGTGGGTGTTTGGCATTTGGAGGCTGACCATAAGGGCCAGGGATCTAGATTGTGATGACATGTTGGCTGGGGAACATGTGTGGGGGCCTGCTGGCAGGTGCCCCGCAATGCTGTGGGGTGGGGGTGCAGGGGGACATGAGTGGGACATGAGTGGGGGCCTGCTGGCAGGTGCCCCGCAATGCTGGGGGCTGGGGGTGCAGGGGGACATGAGTGGGACATGAGTGGGGGCCTGCTGGCAGGTGCCCCGCAATGCTAGGGGGTGGGGGTGCAGGGGGACATGAGTGGGACATGAGTGGGGGCCTGTTGGCAGGTGCCCCGCAATGCTGGGGGGTGGGGGTGCAGGGGGACATGAGTGGGACATGAGTGGGGGCCTGCTGGCAGGTGCCCCGCAATGCTGGGGGTGGGGGTGGGGGTGCAAGGGGACATGAGTTGGTGATCAGTAGTGCAAGGAGACATGTGCCTTTGCTGGGGGGCATGCCCATGTTGGGTGGGCTGCCTGCGGGACATGACCAGGGATGCAGGGTAGTCCCCTGTGGTGTGGGTTGCCTGCAGGGGCCGTGGAGGGTGTACAGGGAACACCTGGGAGAACCCACACTGCCAAATCACATGTAGGACTCCCCGGCACCCCTGAAATACACGTACCCTGCTGAAATCGCATGTGAAACTTCTCGCGCACCCCTGAAATACACGTACCCTGCTGAAATCGCGTGTGAAACTTCTCGCGCACCTCTGAAATACACGCGCCCAGGCCAATGCGTGTGGAACTTCTCGCGCACCTCTGAAATACACGCGCCCAGGCCAATGCGTGTGGAACCTCTCGCGCACCTCTGAAATACATGCGCCCATGCCAATCGCGTGTGGAACTTCTCGCGCACCTCTGAAATACACGCACACGCTCCCCCAGGCCCGATCGCGTGTGGAACTTCTCACGCACCCCTGAAATACACGCACACAGGCCAATCGCGTGTGAAACTTCTCGCGCACCTCTGAAATACACGCACACGCTCCTCCAGGCCCGATCACGTGTGGAACTTCTCGCGCACCCCTGAAATACACGCGCAGAGGCCAATCGCATGTGAAACTTCTCGCGCACCTCTGAAATACACGCGCACAGGCCAATCGCGTGTGAAACTTCTCGCGCACCTCTGAAATGCACGCGCCCAGGCCTATCGCGTGTGAAACTTCTCGTGCACCTCTGAAATACACGCACACGCTCCCCCAGGCCCGATCGCGTGTGGAACTTCTCGCGCACCCCTGAAATACACGCGCACAGGCCAATCGCGTGTGAAACCTCTTGCGCACCTCCGAAATACACGCGCCCAGGCCAATCGCGTGTGGAACTTCTCGCACACCTCTGAAATACATGCACATGCTCCCCCAGGCCCGATCGCGTGTGGAACTTCTCACGCACCCCTGAAATACACGCACACAGGCCAATCGTGTGTGAAACTTCTCGCGCACCTCTGAAATACACGCGCACAGGCTAATCGCGTGTGAAACTTCTCGCGCACCTCTGAAATACACGCGCCCATGCCTATCGCGTGTGAAACTTCTCGCGCACCTCTGAAATACACGCACACGCTCGCCCAGGCCCGATCGCGTGTGGAACTTCTCGCGCACCCCTGAAATACACGCGCACAGGCCAATCGCGTGTGAAACTTCTCGCGCACCTCTGAAATACACGCGCACAGGCCAATCGCGTGTGAAACTTCTCGCGCACCTCTGAAATACACACGCCCATGCCTATCGCGTGTGAAACTTCTTGCGCACCTCTGAAATACACGCACACGCTCCCCCATGCCCGATCGCATGTGGAACTTCTCGCGCACCCCTGAAATACACGCGCAAAGGCCAATCGCATGTGAAACTTCTCGCGCACCTCTGAAATACACGCACATGCTCCCCCAGGCCCGATCGCATGTGGAACGTCTCGCGCGTGTAGAACTTTGGCGCACATTTTTTGCCTGCGCAGGGACGCTACAGCCTGCTTTCGTGTGGCGAACATGTATGGGCCTGTGCGCGTCTTTGGCCGTGCGCTGTTTTTCCCTATTCCATTCCATGAATACGTGTTGTAGGCTAGCGTGTGGGCGTTCCGCGCACTTGCCTCCTGTACTTCCCCTGTGACGCCCACATTTTGTTATGAGCGCCGCGCTATGTACGAATTCGCTGTGGCCACGGCGTTCGATGACCTGTGCGCCAGCGTGCGCCAGCGTGCGCCGCGCACTTTTTCAGCACACATCCAATATCTTTCTCGCGCACGGACTTCCATGAATCGATGTGCGCTGGCTTCCCTGCGATTTTCGCACTTGCACTGAGATTTTCGCTCTTCCACTGCGAATCGCACGTTTTCGCACGCTTGCGGCGAAATTTTCGGCGCACATTAATTCCATGAATCGGCCTGTGAATGTCATCACATGTTTATGTAGCTCTTCATGCATTCGTCCGCCAGCTGTAACAACAGATGATATTAGTTCATTGTTCACCTACTCTCAGCCAATCAGAAAGCTCGAAATGCAGTAAATAACTCCGGACATGAACTGAATTCCAAACATATTGACTTCAGAAGCTGTCAGGAAAGAACATACATCACTTCTCTGTATTCAAAAAACAGCGACGCAATTTCCCAGCAGGACTTGATTCACTGCGCCTACGGTGTGACATGAACATCCAATTTTACACAGAAAAGTGAACAGTAAAAGGGACTTTTTCTTTTGTACATAGAGAAACCGTGCACTTTTACTTTAAGCACAATGCATGCTCATGGTAAAATTGTTCCAGTTCAACCAAGTATACAATTCTTAAACTGATTACATTATAAAGACAGCCTTGTTATTTAAATAACACAAAATAAAGTCGCATTTCATTTTCTAACACTTTGTGTATACACTTTACTCACTATAGCTCAGTGGGCTGGGCTCCCGCTGCTGCGATCTGCGCGTGCTCTGCAGGTCGCAGGTTCGAATCCTGGCAAGGCCAACTCAGCCTTTCCTCCTTCGGAAGTCATAAATGAGTACCAACTTCGGTTGGGTGATTTTGTATGTAAATATGTGCTCTGTAAAGCGCTTTGGATAAAGGCGCTATATAAAGAACACATCCTTATCATTATCATTACTAAGCAAAAGCTGCTTTACTTTGCCACCACAACTACACAATCTATACCGTTATTACAACTATGTTCTGGCATCCTTCTGGACCTTAGAAGTGGTCATTATTGTGTTGGTTAATGACCCTTCTCCAAATTATGGCCTGTAGTGAACCTTTGAGGAGGTCATTATCCCACGACAATGACCCCAACCTCTGTATATACGGCTATATTATTAGCCAATCCAATGTCACTTATAGCAATTTAGGTCTCGTACGTGCCTGTGGGGATGATGTCTCTCTATAATGTACTGCACACACATTATTGTAGTGGAATATGAGGCTACATAAAGACACAAACGACAGGGAGGTTTGTCAACATGGATAGCAGTCTTTTTACAGGCAGGGTGTGTACCAACTGAATCCCTCATTCTTAACAGCACAGTAGAAGTCAAGTGCAGCCCAGCTCATTTTTCCAATGCAATACAATCAAACACACATCTGGCCCTACACAAGCCTCACTTTAGGAGCTTGCATGTGGCTAGAGGTGACCCTGTGAATGCCCCAGGTAAACTGTGTTCAATGATTGCAAGTTTGCTACATGCTCCATAACCTTATGATGAGGAGGTTCTCTCCATTTCCCCAAAGAAGATATTTCTGTAAGTGAAAGCCACAATAATGATGGTGCAAGGCTGCAGACATGTAATGATGGCGGGCACAGGTAGGACATTGCAATTGATAATTTCCTATGCACAAACAAGGGGGGGGTCCTGGGAGTGTCTCTCTAACGGCCTATATCCCGGGTTAGAGTCTCAACCAGAGTCTTTAACTCACCATCCTTTCACAGAAGAGAAATGTCAACTACATATCAGTCTTTGTCCTGCCCAAGGGCAGTCCAGCACCGAAATGCCACGCAATTCTCTTCTAAACAAGAGTACCAACAGCAACCCCAGACACGTGTTTCGGTCTGGTTGGGCCTCGTCAGTGAGTTGGAGCTGTGCCTCTCTAAGAAGAGTGAGCAAGGGTTCCACGTCTGGATTATCCTAGTAACTTAGGGTGAAGACCCAAAGCTACTTAATATGCACAAACAAGGGGGATCCTGGGAGTGTCTCTCTACCGGCCTATATCCCAAGTTAGAGTCTCAACCAGAGTCTTTAGCTTACCATCCTTTCACAGTAGAGAAATGCCAACTACGTATCAGTCTTTGTCCTGCCCAAGGGCAGTCCAGCACCGAAATGCCATGCAATTCTTTTCTGAATGAGAATACCAACAGCAACCCCAGACACTTGTTTTGGCCTGGCTGGGCTTCGTCCGGAAGGTGGAGCTGCACCTCTCTAAGAACAGTGAGCAAGGGCTCCACGTCTGGATTACCCTAGTAACATAGGGTAAAGACACAAAGCTTACTTAATATGCCCAAACAAGGGGGTCCTGGGAGTGTCTCTCTACCGGCCTATATCCTGGGTTAGAGTTTCAACCAGAGTCTTTAGCTCACCATCCTTTCACAGAAGAGACATGTCCTATCATCTTTTCCTGAAATTCAACTAATGTTTAATGGTAGGACACAAAACCACACCAAATTTATCAACGTACATAGGCCGACACATAGGAGGTACACACGGAGTACCTTCGAAAATAAATGTATTGGACCTGAATCGTCAAATTATTGGGCTTCGCTCTGGGGAGCAAACCAGGTGCTTTACAGAGACATTACATTAAAAAATATGCAGGTCATCCTATTCACAAAAGGGACTGGAACATTTAGGTCAGACAGTGCAACAGCTTGCGCCCCGGTGGCCATGAACGGATGAGTATATTCATTAGCTCCCATCCTCCACTTACATGGAACTGCAACCTGGTGGCGTCCACATAATGCCACAATCTGAGCCTCAGATTGCAATATATTTCAGGACCCATCAGACTAAATTGCAACATTGAAAGTAAATATATCCCTAAACCTAATAAATAGGCTAGGAATGTGTGGAGGGAAATGTCACAAAGGCATTGAGTGACACCACCAGATGCATGACTATGGGCCTCATTACACGGACGGCGATGGACCAAGGTGCTATTAGCACCTTGGTCCATGCTGGTAAAATACCGGCACCGCCTTGGTGGAAAGGGGAATTACCGCCCTATTCCAAGGTTGGTGGAGTGGTAATTCCCCCTTCCCCCATTGCCCTTCCCCATTCCCATTTTTGCCCCATAGGGCATAATGGGAATGGGGAAGGTGCTAATTACGGCACCGCGAATTGCGGTACCGTAATTAACTCCCTGGTCCCTTTGCAGGTTGGTTTTTAACGCCTCCAAAAAGCAGGCGTTAAATTCCCTAACCCGCAAAGGGACCTCGTAGTAAGGTGGTAAGGGTTTACCGGTACCGGTAAAATACCGGTACCGGTAAACCCATACCGCCTACCGTGTAATGAGGCCCTATGTTTTAAGAGGTTGGTCTTTCTGCAGAGTTGAAAAAAGAAAGGAACTACTCTTATGAGTCAAGCAGACTAATACAACTCAAGTGATGCATCCTATCAACTCTTACCTTCCCCAATTAGTGTCTGGTGTGCACCTATACATTAGCACGTGAGTCTCCGTTGACGATGAGGACTTATACAAAGTGTCTGATAAGATTCTCCTCTTGGGTAATATGTATATCGCTGGTTAAGCTCTTGCAGAGCTTCCAGGGTCCCTCTGTAAACCTTCCCTCTGTCAGGAGGGTTCCCCAGGTGCCCAGGCCTCTTCTGGTTGCTAGTTGTTGTCTGAAGAGTGTATTCAAACTTGAGACAGGTTCACACACCACTTCTTCCCCTCTTCAAATAGAAATGATCTCTGAAATCAATTGTCGCTGCCAGGGACTCTCCCCGGTGTCACTCACAGTCTTTGGGCACAAAGCTTCTCTGATGTGTGAAGTGCTGTTGGGGAAGTTACCAGATATGTGGCTGGGTGCTTCTCCAAGGTATTTCAGGCAGCCACGCTGTAGCTTGAGGCTCGAAGAGTATCTCTGATACAACTTATGTCCGAATGCCTTCCAAGGCTGTACAGAGTTTTGGCTCACCCCCTGTCTGAGTCCTCAATTTATTACCCAAATCCATCTTTCTTTCCACCTCGCAGAGCCAACAATCACTCTTGCATGGGTGCCTGCCACTGTGCCGCAAGCTGGCTGCCAGCTAAGCTCATCGACTTTTTGCCTGGTGGTGCTCCCTCTTTCAATTTCTCCCAGATAATGGATAGACTTGTGTTATCACCCTCTCCATCTTTCACTATCCATACACTTTCAAGGGACCCCTCTCCAGTCCCCTTCCTTGTTTCCTCTTTCCACTTCCCAACTCCAACTACTGTTCTTTTCTACTTACCACTTGTTTCTATCATCTCTTTCAGTGTTTTACTTGGTCCCTGCCCCGATCAATGCCCGACGAATGCCTGACAAACACCTTGCCCTGCCCTCGGTGGGCAAAAATCCCAGCAGGCTACTGAATGCAGTACCATAGCATATTAGAGCGAGGTTGACAGCATCATTCAGCCTGTTAAACAATATACCAAGGAAGATGACATTTCAAGCTGCCCTTCCACTGAACCGTAGCTTCTTGCCTCCCATAAGCCTTATCAGGTGATGGTAATGTCTGGGTTTCAACACCACCCCTGTCCCTCATCTGCCAACTCACATGTGCTTGTTTTGTTCTTCAGTGGGTACAATGAGCAAGAGAGAGAGCAAAAGAGAGAGGTGTCATTGGGAGCTAGAGAAATGGGACCTATCTGCAAATGGTCTGGGGTAGGAATGAAGCGTTGCAGATTGTTTTGTCTTGTAAGGCCTACTGCTGCCTTCCTCTGACTAAATGACTCCACACTAAGATCTCCTACCACCTTAAAATACACGCTGGAGGCCACCACAGGCCTAGTCATTAGCACATCAACAAGCCACGACTAAGCTATCCTCTTTAGCCCTCTTGCACTCTTGCCTTAAATGAATAAAACCCTCCCATGTTTTTCTGCCAAACCCATAGAAAGGAGATTGGCACACAGGAACTGGGTGCTTCCGACCGGCACCCATCAACACCACATATTCTGCATCTGCCATTTCCAATGTCTACTAATGAACCTCATGCAACCTTTTTCTTATAGAGACAACCGGAGCAAGGCCATCAATAGTGGCAGACAATCTCCATACAAGACCACTTACATTTCATTACATTTCTCTCTGACTCCACTTCATCCTCTTCTATAACCTTGTCTGCTCTTTGCTCTTCCTTGACTGCCACTTAAAACCTCTTCTGCTGTCTCCCTTTCTGCTTGTTGTTTCTGTCCCCAACTTCTTCTGTTCTCTCCTTTCGCCTTGATATTCAGCTTCTTGAACCGCTTCTACTATCTCCTCAACTCAGTGATATTTAACATTCTTTGGATTTTCCACGCCTTGTGCGCCTCCACCACTTCCTGCCACTTCTACTCCTTCCTTCCACTCCCCCTGGGCCACCAGCACCTTTGACTCCTTCTCCACTAGCGCCTCTACACTGATTGCGGTCTACATTCCTTCAAGTCTGAGGCACTGAACCCTATGTCACATTATGCGCCGGCTTCTGGGAATAAAGGGTTGGAAAATGTTGGGAGAGCGCAGCGGGGCCATTGCAGCTAAGAGGTGGCAGTGGGGGGGGGGGTGGCGGTGGGCCTGTGCAACGGGAGGAGGGCCAGGGGCAGATCTCCTGAAAAAGACAGGGAAAAGGAGGGGGTGGCAAAAGACCAACCTTGTGGGGTTGGCCTTCACAACTGCGTTACGCAAAGTTAGTCCTTTGTTTGCATGTTTTGTTTTGGACTCCAAACCCTCTTCACAGCTTTCAGCCCCACTACTCCAGGCTCCCCCCACTAAGGTGTCCAGTTAAAGTTTAGAAAACAAAAGGGTCGAATGCAAAAGGGTAGAGTCAATTTGATGGAAAATAAAAGGGTCGAATTATTTTTTTAAAATATTTTTGGGGGGTTTCTGTTTTTGTAAAAAAGTGGTTTTTACCACAAAAAGAGGGTTTAGGGGGGAACCCCTCAGAAAAAGAAAAAAAAATATATATTTTTTTTAAACCCTTTGTTTTTCGGTCCTTATGATTCGACCCTTTTGTCATTCGACCCTTTTTTGCGATCCTTTGACCTATAACCCCCCCTAACAATTCTCTCTCTGGGCCTATCCTCTCCCCCAAGGCATGTTTAATCTGCTATGCGGTACCTGAGGAGCACCATTGCTTTGCTCTGAGAACTGGTGGATGGGCAATTGGGTAATTCATTTAGGTGTGTGAAACTGACTTCCACACCATGACCAGCACCACAGACCGAGCCTATAACCGGCTGGTCTGCCTTCTTGTTTACTGTTTGCTTGCAGGCACTTATACAATAAGAGTACTGTTTCAAAGTGCCCACAGGGCAAGGGAGGGGAGCAGTACAATAAAATACATTAAAAGCACAATAAAAGAGCACTGGGGAAAGAGGAAATCAGGACAAACCTACTATATCTTGTGAGTATTCAGAACGTGCAAGTGCAGCAAGGGAGAAGGTGGGGGGTCCGTGCTGTGGGGTTTGAGCTCAAAGGTGTGCCACAGATGAAGTGCTAGGAATGTTGAGTGCTACACGGCCTGGAGCCGCGAGGGGTGTAAGTGCGAGCCACCAGGGCAGAGGGTGTAAGTGGAAGTGCAGAAAGACAGGAGATGGGCTGATTGGGTGAGGGAGGTCAGGGTCCCGAGAATGCATAAGGGCCCAGGACACCAATCACAGCAACTGTGGGATTATCAGGGGAAAGAAGAAGGGAAGGAGGAAGTAAAGAGGAGAGTCTGAAGGAGCTTCCGGAATCTAAGAAAATCCTGCTCAAGGTGCAGGGGGAGGCTGTTCATAGGAGGGAGCCAGCTGAGGAAAGAGAACGACCACCTGCCCTCTGTTTAGCAAAACACTTTACACACCGAGAGTTAGAACCAGAGGAGTGTAGTGGTCTAGCGGGGGAGCATTTAGTAAAATAAAGTTGAAAATAGTGTAGCCCCCGGGCTCAGAAAGCCTTATGGATGTTGCAGAGGGATTTGAATTTAATCCGTGCAGCAACTGGGAGCCAGTGAAGAATTTTTTGTGCAGGAAAGATGCATTCCCGGCGGTTAAGGCCAAGGATAAGTCTCACTGCCTTATTCTGGATTAGCTGGAGGGGTCGCAGAGTGGAAGACAGTACATTCAGGAGGTGGCTGTTGCAATAGTCAAGCCTAGAAAAAACCAGGGCTTGGGTCACATTGAGCCTCTGGGGGAAAGTGAGAAACGGGAGAATTCCTTTGAGAAGGAAGAGCTAAAAGTGGGACTGCTTGGCAATGTCCTGAGTGTGAGGGAGGAAGGAAAGAGAGGAGTCAAAGATGACTGTAAGGTTTCTGGCTTTAGAAGAGGGTGCAGGGGAAGAGCCCAAAGAGGAAAGCCAGAGTGGAGGGAAGAAGGAGTGAGCAAGGGTAATGATGGGAAGCATCTCAGTTTTACAGGCATTGAGGCAGATATCATGGGTGGTGCACCAGGACTGTATGGCATATACGCAGTCAGGGTTGATAGAGGGTGTAAGAGGGTCAGCATGGAGTTTGAAAAAGAGCTGAGTGTTGTGAAAAAGAGCTGAGTGTTCCCGGCATAACACTAGAAGTTGGAAGAGAAGGAGGAGATGAGGCATGCAAGCAGAGAAAGATAGACGTTAAAGAGCCAGGGGGAGAGTATAGAAACCACCACAGGCGGAGAGGGAAGTAGGAGATGAGAAGTTGCCCAGGATGACTTGGGAAGAGCAGTCAGTAAGGAAGGGGGTCAGCTCCAGTGCCCATTTGGAGATACCAAGGGTATCATGGAGCCTTTGTATGAGGACTGAATGGTTGACAGTGTCAAAGGCAGATGAGAGATCAAGAGGGATAAGGGCAGCTGGGGAGTTGAAGTCCAGAGATGTGAGCAGTTCTTCACGGGTGTTCAGAAGAGCCGTTTCCGTGCCTCTGGATGCTCAGAATCCAGATTGATGGTCGTGGAGACCACCAGATTTCTAGATCCCTGCTCATTCGTGCACCTCCACACACGTCAGGAGCTGAGAGCAGAGCCAGCACAATTAGGGCCCATGGGAATGTCATGCATATTTCTAAGGGACCCTCTTAAAGGAGGCACGTGGCTAATGTGACAAACCCGGGCCGTCCTATCCCTGTGATGTGGAGGAAGACATGGGGTTCCTCTGCATTAAACATCACTAGCGGGTGGTCTGGCCAGCACCTTGAGTCACCCCCATTATGGTAACTAGAGCTCGGCAGGGGACCTCGTCACAGAAAGCAGACGCTCATGCTACATTAGTCCTAAGCTGTGGAGGTGTTCAGACTCTTCTGTGCAGAGTACATTCCCTTGGTCTTGTTTCAAGCATGTGTGGCATTTCCTCACATGTGTGTACATGTCTAGTTTGTGAATATGATAATGCTCACCACCCTCTCTTTACTCCTGTGCAAACCCACCCTTGTTTGTGCTATTGCACATGAAGTAAATTAAATGCAAGCATCATGCATTCAGGCCACATTCAGAGCCTCTTTTGTGAGTTCATAGTGGAGCAAATGTAAATATTATTTGTGACTCGGTTTCCTTGTGTGTTACCACACAGTGACATGGATCACAGCCATGCATGCGGGTTGCAGTATTTTCGGTGTTCTTTTCAGGTCTCACTACGATTGCTTTGGCCTTGTAGCGCTGTGAGTTGTCTAGATGCGCAGCGCTTCACGACTCTGAGTTCCCAGCAGACTCACTTTGAGAATGCATAATAAATGAAAGTGCAAATGTAACATTTCCCTGAGCTGTGGCATCGGATCTTCAGATGCATTACAGATGTTTAGTTGCAGGAAAATAAGTAACCTATAAAAGAGTGTGAACATGGCAGCGCCTAGTAAAAACATCTACATTAAGGCAACATTGCACCAAGTTGATGCATTCCCTTATATCCGCATAGGATTCTAATCCTTTCTAGAATCAGACGGCATAGTCATTATAAGCATTGCATTGTGCAGTGGTGTGCCGTCGCCCATGGCAGCCTATGGCAGTTTCCAGTCGTGGGTGCTTGGCCGTCTACACTGTGTGTGACTCAGTGGGCATATTTGTGCCGCTAACTGGACATCTGCCTGTGAGTTGAATGGGGGTTTGGTGAGGTAGGTCTGTTCCACTCAAGTTCTGTCTCTGTGCGGCTGCATGGATTGGGAGGCTTTGCTACGAATCTAGTGTTGTCACTGCTAATTATGGGGCATGCCTGGCCCATCTGAAGCTTTGTTCTTGAATGTTCCTTCCAATAGCTGTCGTCAAACACTTGAATTGAGGAAGAAATTGGCTAAATATGACACTCACTGACCTATGGTGTGATTCCCTTCCAATTAAATAATCTTTATATCTGTTTTACTCGTTTAATGTTCTTCTTTCCTACTAAGAGGTTGTGCATACGAATCATGTCACATTGCTGGGTGTTTGGTGGTTTAGCAAGCTGTTCTGCTGCAGGTGGATGTAGGCCCACCACTCCCGCACCACCTCTGCTCTCTGTAGAAGTTGTGATGGAGGGCTAGATGTGTCGGGCAAATACGCGCTTCCTGATGACCCTTCTTCTGGCACTAACACCATGCTGATGGTCAGCAGGTGGCTCTCACAATATAAAAGAGACGCCAGGAGACAGCAGAGCTTGCCCTTTTATGATTGATAATGGACGTTGTCAAACGATCAATGTATCCTCCAAGGGTGGTTTTGTCCTGAAGACCTCTAGAGCGATCATGTTGGAGGCACATTCAACATTGGTTTATGGCGCTGTTACTCTCTGCCATTGGCTGGGATAAACTCTCTCCCTCTCCCTCTCTCTCTCTATCTCTCTCTCTCTCTTGCTCTCTCTCTATCCCTGAAGTCCATAATGTGACTTTTGCCTTCTTCAGGATCTGCGATCACTGCCTCATGGGAGGTGCACATCATCTTGGATTGCACCCCACCAACGCAGGCAACGTAATATGAACTCTCTCAACCACTTAAAATGTATCTCTAACATGGTGTCTATAAAGGACACGTCTTGCAACAGTAGGTTGACTAAATGGGCCTCATTAGCACCATGACTGCCTCCAATAACGGTACTGAGTCCGCCTGGTTCAATGGGGATTTACCGGTCTAGTCCGACCTTTGCGGGACCGGTAAATCCCCATTGAAAAATCCACTCCCCATTCCCATTGAGCCCCCATAGGGCTCAATGGGAATGGGGAAGTAGCTAATAACGGTACCGCAATTTGCGGTACCGTTATTAGCTCTCTGGCCCCTTAGCGGCTCCCGCTAAGGGACCTCGGAATAGAGCATAAAGGGATTACCGGCACCGATGTCCTTAACGGTGCCCGTTATCCCTTTGCGCCCTACTTGGAATGAGGCCCATTCTTTAACTAAAGAATACTTTAATATTTTAATCTACAAAATATTAATTTAAAATCCAGATGTAAATATCTATAAACATAAGTGCCTATTGTGTCACTCTTTTCAAGCTAGGGTGACAAAATGCCATTACCAAAAAAACGAAACCCAAAAAACGGTGTGTCTAAGGCCCTAGATAGACGACTACTGCTAACTGCCGAACATACATATCATGTTAAAACATTCCCAAATATAAGATAACTCATTTATATCATTGCTCACAACCTAATCCTCGCAATCCTTGGGATTATACTCCTCTCTAACATATGGAATCAATGTCACAGGTTGAAATTTGGGCGGATCCATTTCTAGATTTTCTTCTGAATAATGCGCTCCTTGTACTCATGTATGTCCGCGTTAAGCTCCTCTAATGATTTTGTAAGGACAGATGTCAGAGCTATTTGTTTGATCTCTCTCACTCTCTTTCTCTCTCTCTCTCTCTCTCTGTCTTGCTTTCTCTCCCTCTCTCTCTCTCACTCTCTCTCTGTCTCTCTGCTTTTGGGCATCCTCCAGGCGTGTGTTTGGGACCCTTCTAGCCTCCAGAAGCAATGACATACTGTCCACGATACCCCTGGTTTTATACTGAACCTCCACTATACTACTCATGGGTTTATGCATTGTTAGGGCCAGACGTAGAGAGAAGGTTTATGGGGTTGTCAGAATTTGGTCAGCTTTTTCTTGAAGTGTTCTCTGATCATTTGGGACCTTTGAGTGGATATTTGCTGAAGATCAATCTGTGCAATCTGGTGCTGTCAATCAATTCCAGTCATATTCTCTGATAAATCAAGCCTCCCATTCAAACACGCAGGTATCAAATATATCTCAAACTTGCTCTCTAGCAAACTAGAAACCACACCGCATTGTATTACATGAAACCTTTCAAATATGCCTATTTAAGCATCCTCAAATCCAAAGTGCATTCACTAAAAATGTAGATGCTTCAGAGCTAATGGACAAAGAGCTTCTCATGGCATCAATTCAGGACAACGGAATAGAAAGCCGGACATAGAAACATTGCATCCATGGTCTATATGGATCCTGAAATGACAGCAAAAAAGAAACAATATTACTGAACTAGTCAAGTCTGTAGTACTCACCAAAGCAATGGTCCAATTTTAATTCAAACTACCCAATAATATGCTCTAAATGTTGGACAGTGGAAGCAGACAATATTCACAAGTTTGTATAGTGCCCTCCAATTGAATTGGACACATTGGGTAAGACCATTTTTGGCTCATGGTTTACTCTCGCTTGGCTCACAGCGAGTTCCTAATCTTTTGTCAATACATTACAGATTGGACTCCCATGTTAGTTTAGCAACCATCTGTGCAGTTAGAAACACTTGGACGCCGTCAACCTGAGTGGCAGTTGTTCCTGCTATTCATAATAGGAGCTTCTGGCTGCCTTCCTTCTTCTGCTTTATGGTCAGTTCCTAAAACATGACATTTGTTTAACATATTGTGCTGCTCAAGTAGGCCACCTTTCCATTTCTAGGGCCTAAAGATTTGACATAATTCAGCCTAATCAACTTTAGGGTCGGCTATGGCCCCAGGCTTGTAATGCACGTGCACATTAATTTATTGGGATCTCTGTCGACCATGACATGTTCCCACTTTACTCCAGGGCACCAATTTGTGATAGTAGCACTTTCTGTCTGACACCTATAGTCCACCTTAGAGATATGTACTCGGGGTGGGAGCAGGTTGCTGTTTATGTTTACATATGATTTTTAATAATGGTATATCTATTGTCAATTGGGGGTTTCCCCCTTATGTTGCCACTCGAGAATAGGGGTCTCATGAGTTTATGTTTTGCTCTCTTTTCAGAGTGTAATTTTTATCTCCTGATGAAGACGTTACTCAAATAATGTAAATACGTCGAAACCGGTTGAGAAATTTGAGATGAGGTCACCCCTGGACAGTTTTGTGACCTATCCCAACCTTTGACCACTTTTACAATTCATTGTGGCCATGTATATTGATTGTACATCTTTTTTTCTATAACAACTAAAATGATGAATTGCATGTTATGGCTTTTTATAGGTTTTATCTTATACACGTTGTTTGGTATGATTTTATGGATGCATGTTGGACGCATGTGGACGAATGAATAAACGATTGAATGGTATGAATTTTATTTAACTTGTGTGCTCTTAATTTTCCTGCTATGTAAATTATAACTTTAGTGCCAATGAAATCATGATTCAACTCGTATATTAAAATCATGTATCAAGTTTAATAAAATCCTTTGATGCTTTGTCTTTAAATTGCATCCTCTGGAATTCTTTTCCGAGATCATTACCTCTGACTTAACCCTGCTTAAACAGAGGAAAAGACAGGCTGAACGCAATTGGCTTAGAGAGAAAACACAAGCAAATAAAGAAGTCTGGACATTTACTGAGACGGAATACACATTTAAGATTATGAGGTGAAACAAAATTATTCCAATGAACAAATAACTATAGCAGGAAATGAAACTAAAGAATTATTTAAAATGTTTAAAGCCTGGGAAAAGACTAACGCTTTGAATCAATCTATCAATCCAGATATAGATGACCACACCCATGTACAGATGGCCTTTGCAGACAAAATCACTCTGGCACGTGCTAGAATCTGCAAAGAATTGGATCACCAACTTCTGCCGGAGTCTCCTGGTATTCTAGGGCGGAACAAGGTTGGGACTCTCAGGTCTCTTTTAACTTCACCGCTGTTTTGGGAATATGGAAATGTTTGCGCCTTGCATTACCGGATTTATTAATGCCTCTTTTGCGCAATGTTCTATCCCTGCGGCCATCAAGGATGTAGTGGTGACCCGCTATTAAAAAAACAGGTTTGGATCACAAGGAATATTCAAACCTCAGGCCAATAACTAACACTCCACCTCTCCTGAAAATAATTGATAAAACGGCTACCAACCGGATTCAACATCACTTGGAGGCTATGTGCCTTCTTCTCAAGAAGCAATCTGGCTTTCGTAGTGCTCATGGAACTGAGAGCGCCCTCCTTGATCTTCGTACTCACATGCTTACCACTCTAGAAAGGAGTGGGTCGAGACTGCTGATTCTTTTAGAATTATCAGCAACTTCGGACCTCCTTGATCATAAACAGCTGCAGAATACACTGACTCATATAAACTGTTTTTCAGACAAAGCCTCAGTATGGATGAAATCCTTTCTATGTGGTCGTAACTCCAGAATCTGTTGGGGAGATGTCTTATCCGACCTTGCTACAATTTTGTGTGGGGTTCCACAGGGGCCTTGTTTGTCCCCATCTCTTTTTAATGATTACATTAAAACACTATGCGTTGAAATCGGAAAACTGGGGATTTTCTTTGCTAATTACACCAATGATTTCCATTTATCAATGGAATTCAGTGGGAATTACAAAACCGATCAGGAAAACTTGAATACAATATATAAGCTCATTAAAGAGTAGATGACCTCAAATTGGCTACGTTTAAATGCTACCAAATGGAACTAATGGTATATGGGCCCAAACACGCCAGAGAAAGACTGAGCCTGGCTTACAAGAGTTTTAGCATAGATAGAGGGGGCATTCTTGTGGTCGATAACGGTAAAACCCTGGGTATCTTTATGAAGGCATCACTTAATGCGAACGGCCATGTAAACTAAAGTGTTTACAGATTTTAGCTATTAATTGAGGGTCCTGAGACAGATCTGCACCCTGGTAACTCAGAAAAATCATGAGAAGCTAATTCGAGCCATTGTTTTACCCAGACTTGAATATTGCAACTCGTTGCTAGGCGGGGCAAGCAAGGAATGCCTGGCTAAGCTACAAAAGATCCAAAATGATGCAGTGCAAGCAGTTTGTAATATTGCTCAGCGAGAAACGGTATCTGGGGCTCGAAGGGAACTCCACTGGTTTCCCATTGCTGCCATGGTCCAGTTTAATATACTCACGTTGGGTCACAAATGCCTGAAGGAGAAATTGGAAGTCCATAAACCAATTTGCAATCTCCGGTCTTCTGACGCACACGTTCTCATTATCCCCCACTTCAAGAGAAGCAGGGAAAATGGGTGCTCTTTCCCTATCTTGATTGCTGAAGCCTGGAACGAGCTGCCAGAGAATTTGCGAAAGGAACATAATTCTCTTGTTTTTAGGAAAAGCTTGACAACTAGACTGTTTTCCTAGGTAGACTTCCCTGCTGTATCTTCCGTCTCATAGTTTTATGTTGTCTGCATTTCAGTGTAGCGCCTGGATGCCCAAGGACTTTGGCGCTTAATAGATATACGGATATAGAAATAGAAATAGAGTGTGAAAAAGGAGTATGTGAAACATGTGGCGCTTTGCAACAAATGCAACTGTGTCGTTTCAAACAAATACATCATGCATGCAAAGACTCTAGGGGCCACATATTTTCTTTATGTTACTGCAGTCCTGGATTGTCTCATATCTTTAAACAATGGAAATCCTTCCTTTTTAACGCCAGATGCCTTGGTGCCCAAAATGTATCCATAAAGTCTTATGTGAGAAACCATATTATGTGCCTGATAATGCTGACAGGGCTTAGAATTGTGCACACCTGTATCATTTAAGATCATCCACCATTTGAGATTTGGAGGGTGAACCTGAGTATGGCCTGAAATACAGAATGGCAGGTGCAGAGGGGCATATTGAAAATACTCAGTTCTAGATGCATTTTATTTTTCATGCAATCATTATGAATTAAAACATCACCCTGCTACACAATGCTTCAAAACAGGTGGCAGCATTCAAAGCTCCAGGACAAGAAAATGGATCTCATTTTGGGTTTGGCAGTATTAGCAGTGCTAATGCCACCAAAATTGAATACTGTTTCCAATGCTGGTAATGCAGGTAAATCTTCAAATTTCTGAATCTGTGTCCCGATTGGAGGAAATATTACCAGTGGTAATTCCGTCAGCGATAATGTCTCAATTCTGTGGAGGAAATACCTCTATTCTCTAGGTAGTCCTGCAGAGTCTACCCTCATATCATAAATATATGAAACTGAAGAAATGGTGGTAATTCATTACTCTTTAAACAAACAAACTCCTCTTTTAAAATAAAAGAGGATCCCATTCAATCACAAAATTTAATATGTAAATGATTGAATGAAACATATTTCGACATCATTTTGAAATAGTTGTGTGAAAAATAATAAACAGTTTGAGGATAAAAAACAGCGTGGTGCAAAAATTGTTTTAGAATAGACATTGCAACATTAAACAACTGTTAATTGAAAATGTTATTTTGAAGGGCTTGCTACCCGTAAGGAGTGCATATGGGATCCTGTCTTATGTTAAAGAGGCGTTTGCTTATTTAAAGATTGTTTGGTACCAATTTGGCCTAATTGGCATATCCCACATGTGCCTGAAGATTAGGTAATCTTTTATTTACATCAATTTACCACGTTTCAATATTTCATTTGAAATGAGTGTGTACCCCTGTAATTGTTTTTTTGGTAATTCCATTACTGTCAATTATTCCCATTATGGCCGTACTCTGACTGATGTCCAGTAGGGTTGAAGAACATGGAGAAATATGAAGAAAAGCTAAAGGAGGTGCTCGAGGTTTTCAGTAAGCATGGAATCACAAAGATAGGTGCACGATCAAGAGAACACGCACTATTTCAGAAAAATGTTAAGTGGAGACGGTATTAAACTTATCTAAACCTACCTCTAGTCTAGAAACGTCTATGTTTGAGATGCATACACCTACGAAGAGGTATGATTGATGGAATAATATCAATAGTTCATTCAATATCTTTCAGATGAGGATGTCTGCATGCGATTGTTGGTGAAAACAGGATGGAAGTCTGAGTGGTCAGAGCCTTTAATCACTGATGCTACAAAAGGTCTCAGGAATGATTAACACTGCATTGTTACCAAGTTGCAATTTGAAGTTTGCAATGATGGTCCGTTTGGATTGTACCTGTGATTTGCTTCCGATTTACACTGCAATAATACTGAATTGCATTTCAGGAATAACAATCCCTATCGTCTACATTATTTCGCCCATTACATTTTTGCACTTTTAATTCAAGTCATACTCGAGACCCAGGTTGGACTGTAAGAAGGCTTTGTGATTAAATCCACTGTTATTTGTACCCCCTTTTGTGAGCACATAAGTGTATTTTACTTGTGGGCATGTTACCTAAACTGGCCGCTAGGTAGGCTGTGCTGCAAGAGCACTACTGAGCCAAGGTAAGGGATCTGCTCAATTTCTATTGAATATCTTTTGTTGTGCATGTACACTGCATGTAGAACTGCGCCCCATAGCTCGCAGCTGAGTACCACAAAAAATGCATGTTAGCTGTCACAAAGCACCCACCATATACATTTAAACTGCATGCAAAGTATAGCAGATCCCTCAACTGCAGACAGTTAATTCCTGCTACATTCCTCTTGTAGCTCTGACCCCCAAAGTGTAGATCTGAGTCCCATGAACAAATTCAGTCCAGCTGCCACATAGTTTGTATCATCTTTAATACACGACTAGAATCTTCTCCAAGCACTCTCTGGCTTTCCAGTCTCTACACTAGACTGAACTGTTTTCAGCAGAGTGCTTAAACTACAATATCTTGTAGATGCATTGCACTGTTCCTCTCACTTGTCTTTTCCTATCGCAGTCTGCTGAAGGGATCTGCATCCTACAGCACTTTAATGCCATTACATATAGCAGGAGGCGCTATGCATATATAAGATAACATAACATAATGGTCGCCAGTAGGCATGGGCTATGGTGGGCCTTTCTTAAATTCAAAAGGGGGGAGTAATTGTTTATGCCTCCAGGAAATGTAGGTTCCTGAATCTTGATAAGCTATAACAGAGAAAGGAGACCTGCGGTGCCCCTGGGCTTTTGAGAAATGTAAATTCCTTTTTTGGGACATACATCTTACGCCATTGCTCGTAGTACTCCTCCATGTGTCAGTACCAGTTGGATAATTGTTTTCTCCTTTCTGTTCCTGATTAAGTTAGATTTGGAAAATAGAGTGCAGAGGAGGCATTTCTAGAGCAACTTTCTTGTGCCAAGTAGAATTGGAACTGAGAGAATTGGAACTGAGCACATTAATTGAGGTGAGTCCCAATAAGGAAACACACAAGACATTTGGCATGCTATTATATTCTCATATTGTACAACGCTTCCTCAATGAATGGCTGACCACCTGCCTTTTGTCCTCAATAGAACACTCAATAGAACACTCTTCCTTAAACTCCCAAAATGGAAGACATCTCTTGTCTACCAATCTCTTGTTAGGCCAATATTATACCATGTACTATATGACCTTGCACAAAACCACATCCTCCTGTATCACCTGAATCAATGTTTCCCTAGGAATCACCTCCAAAACTACTGCAACAGCTTCCACTTCTTCAACCTGCCTAACTTCCTCAACACTGAGAGGCAATCTCGAAAGAAAATCGTCAATGAGATTCCTCTTCCCAGCACATATTTAACTTCAAAATGATAATATTGTAACCTTAAACTCAACCTAGCAAGTCTAGTTGTTGCTCTGCACATACTTCACACAGACAAAACCTCGACCAGGTGTTTATGATCGGTACAGACCGTAAACGTATTTCCCCCCACACATATTTCCTGAAGTAGTTTATTGCCCAAACACAAGCCAACAATTCCTTTTCAATTACAGAGTATCTACTCTCCATTTCAGTCAAAGCCCTAGACGAATGGCAGATGATTCTTTCATTTCCATTCTCCCCCACATGGGATAACACTGCTCCCAATCCAACCCCACTTGCATCAACAGTGAGTTTGGTTTGGTTTCCAAACACAAATCCTCCCAGATTCATTGACTCACACAAACTTTTTCTTATGCATTCCGCTGACTTTTTTGCACTCTGCAACCCATTCAAATGTAACCTCCTTTTTGAGTAACTTCCTCCTAAATTCTGTTAGGCTTGCAAAATTCTGCCCAAACTTGTTATGAAATTCACAAAGCCCCGAAAATGATCTAAGATCCTCTTTACTTGTGGGATCCGGTGCATTTTTGATGGCTCTCATAGCATCAACCATGGGTCTTTAATTCTTCCCACTGACCACATGGCATAAATACTCCACTTCATGCTCCTTAAACCTACACTTACACTTTTCCACTTTCAAACCCTTCTCATTCAATCTCAACAGCCCTTTCTGCAACCTTTCGTCATGCTTACACGCCCCTTTTCCAAATACAATATTATCATCCTGATAAACTAATGTCCCCTTTAGTCCTTTCAGCACTTGAGTCATGACCCAAGGCAAACGGAATCTGTCTGGCCTTGGTATGTGCAACTGAATTTGCTCTAGGTTTCAAAACTATCTTATAAGCATAATTCTTCGTCAACCCTAACTCTTGCTGAAACACATCACCAGGTTCATTTCCTAAACTCTATTCCATGCATGGACTGTTGCTCTTCACCAAAAGCACCGGCTCCTCTTCGCATGGATCCAATCTTATCTTTAACACAGCTTGATCTCTCCAGCCAAGAACATTCACACCCCTCTTTGTGACGAAAACTTTGATTTCCACTTGATGACCCTTGAACTGTACAATACTTTTGAACCAGCCCATGATGTGAATCCTGGAACCCTCAAATCCTCCAGGATTCCTAATGTCCGATGATAAACCTTTGATGTCAACCCTTTGTATCTCAATTTCTCCCATGTCTTGACTGTAATTATGGTGTATGGGAAGAAGCTATCCACCATGACTGATAGCTTCCAATTCTCTATTAAAATGTCACATCTGGGGCACTTAAATTCTCTGCCAGCTGGTTCACGAACCACTATGACACGTTCCTCTTCTGAAACTATGTCTTCTTGTACAACCGACACCCTTTTCTTATTCCGACAGACCACTGCAAAATAGCCTCTCATTCTACAAATTGCACACATCTGATTAATGGGCGGACAGTTTCTTGAATTGGCATAATGTCCTGTTTTGCCACACTTAAAGCACTTATCTTTATCTCTGCTCTCACTCTTGAACCAACTTTTCTTCATGCCCCTCTTGTTTTCTTTACGATCCTGATCTTTCGACTTATAAAGTCTTTTATTTGCTTCATCAGCCTCTTCTTTTTCTCTTTTATTCCTCACAACATTCATAGAGAAATATTCTCAAGACTCTTGAGCCGGCTTGGTGTGACTCTGACTAACAGTGTGAGCTTGTATGACTTCCAACTTCTTATTCTTAATCTCCTTTGAACAGAGGTGCATGTGCTCAACCTTGTTCGCAGTTGCCACAGCCTCTGACAATGAGGGGTTACCCACCATCCACAACCTGTCCTGAACCAAAGGGTCTTTGGTGTGGATAATAATCTGATCTCTAATCATTTCATCGAGCGTGATGTCTGCAACAGAGTGGCAAGTGTTAGCTGCTGATAGATACTCCTCTACCATCTCATCCTCTTTTTGCAACCTAGTGTAGAAGTTGTGTCTATTAATTGCAATGTTCACCTCTGGGGCATAATATTTATCCAAATGTCTTAAAGCCCACACATATTTATCTACGTCAGCAGCTTCATCCCCTGTCAATTCCGGCAATTCCCTATATTTGCTCTGGCCTTCAAACCCTAACTCATGCCATAACAGTAGCTTCTTCTTCTGTGGAGACAATCCATGCTGTTCAACAGTCTTTATATAGTTTTTCCCAAATTCCCTCCATTCTGGCCACTAAACACTAGGTTGACCACGATTCAGCAAAAAACTTTCTGGAGGATGCACTGTTATTCCTTCCATTATTATACTATAAATTCTTAAAGACAATTTCCTCACAAAATTGAGAATACAATTATTTTGACACTTTCTTCTGGCACTGTGTTGCTTGTGATACAATATTCATGCTTTATTGTAATTTCCTTTTTTAAAATGTTCATGTATTGTGAAGAAGAACCTCAGAATAAATGTTGATCTCTGCCTGGTCTCTGCCTTTAATATATTCAAAATGGCGGCACGTTTTCTGACATTTTTCCTTTCTTCTAATCCTCTCCTGATCATCGTAGCTGTGCTTCACAGTGTGACACTTTGTCTGCACCCCAGCGATCACTCATAAACCTACTGCTGCTCTAAGTCAAGTAACACTGCGACTTACTTGAGCTTCATTTTGCTGCAGGATTAGCCCAGAAGAAGCTTCATGTAACACCAGTCTGGTGAGCCTGTTGCGCGGGTCCAGTGATGGTCGTTGGCCTCGTCGCCAAAATGTAGTAGCGTGCTTCGAATTACATGCACAGCCAGTGTTATGATTTATGCCCCATTTATTTATTTGCCAACGACCCAGCGCTCTCTCCACCATCTACCATCAACCGCCTCTCTCACAAGCCCCTCTACACTCTGTCACTCAAGTCATACACCAACATTCCTTATCACGCGCGCACTCTACATTCTAACACAAACCTCATACCGGAGCAGAGCGCAGGTAATAAACAAAGGACACTACTCCTTTCTCCCTTATCCGGGCACTCCGGTTGTGAAATGAGAAACGTGTGAGGAGGACTTTCAGGAATACATCCTGGCTATTCATGGTCCCATGTACAGTGCATATCAATGGAGGGTGTTATTGATGCCCGACCTTGGGTTCCAAGGTCGAAGAATATTGAAGAGTCTTCACAAAGCAGAGTAGAAGATGGTGAGGGTGGAAGTGGAGAGGTCCTAAATGCCTATGAGATTATCTTGAGGAAACTTGACATTCATTTCGAAATGAAATCAAGCATCATCTTGGAGAGGCACTACTTTGGCACAAGGGAACAAGGTGTTGGAGAATCCCTGGGATTTTATAGGTGGTCTACGAGAATTTTACAACAAATGCAACTTTGTAGGTGACATATGATGAAAGACTACAAAATCAATTTATGCTGAAGGTGAAGGAGAAAACTCACGAATAAATATGGACAGCGGGTGACCCCAGTCTACAGGAAGTTTAAGAGTCAGGAAAGAAGGCGGAACACATGATGGCTTGCATCAAGGAATTGAAGGCAAGGACAGTTTGCTAGATGCTGCAATATCCTCTCAAAAAGGGGTGTCGGGGAGATAAATACTGAAAGTGAGGATGATGTTGATGATGCTGATGAGAATGCCACTGGTTTGAGCTGGTCAGTAAGCCAAGTAGGGATCAGACCCAAAAAGTCAGTAGCCACATGCAGTGGTAGTTTTGAATGGTGTTGGGGCCTCAATGATATGATATGAAATGTCCCGGGAGGATAGCTCAGCGGCAACGTGCTCGCCTTGGAAACAAGATGATACGAAACAACACAGGTTCGTTCCCTGGGTCCTCACTTAGAAACCTCTGGGTATTAAGCGCATTATAAATACACAACTAAGTCACATTCCTCTAACACAGCCTCGGTGCCCCTGGGCTGTGTGAGCGCTTTAAAAATGCAAATAAAATTTAAAAAATCTGATATGATAATGCATTTATAATGCGCCTTTACACAAGTATTTCAAGGTGTGATGAGGCAAGGGAGAGGGAAGACAGAGACAACAATCTTACTAGGCCAGGTGACATTGAGATCGCGCAACTGCAGGGGAGGGGGAAGGTGGAAGGGGAAAAAGTGCAGTAGGAAGGGGCAGTGCAGTACATGGGATTGACCATAAAATAAATAGAATAAATAAAGCAATGAGTAAAAAGTGCGGCCAGCTGATGGCAAGTGCAAGGGTAAGTGCAGACACCAGGTGTCAAGTGCTGGTAGGAGACTGTAGTGATACAGAAACAGTCCACAAGCCTGTGAGTTGCCATGGAGGCAGTGCAGGTGTGCAACTGGGGGGGAGGGGACCTGGGCCCGAGATCAGAGGGTAGTCAGGTGACCAGTGCAGTATCAGTTTCAGCCAGGAGTTCAGCAGGGGAGAGGAGGAGAGAAAGCAGAAGCAAAGAGGGAGATTTTGAGGTGCTTTCGGAACATGAGATGGTTCTCCTCAAGTTTCAGGGAGGCAGCAAGGCTGTTCCAGAGGAAGGCCCAGCCAAAGAAAGAGATCTACCACCAACTCGTTGCTTGGAAAAGCGACTGATTCTGAGGGAGTTGGAGGTGGATGAGCGAAGAGCTCGAGAAAGAAGATCTTTAGGAAGAGAGAGTTGAAGGTATTGAGGCCCGAGGCCCCAGAAGGCCTTGTGGAAAATGCAGAGGGTTTTGAACTTGATCCTCGCAGCCACTGGGAACCAGTGAAGAGATTCCAGTCCTGGAGAGATACGATCCATGGGCTTGAGGCCAAGGACAAGTCTCGCAGTCCTGTCTAATGCTGATTGATGCCAGCTCTGACTATTCTATAATACAAGAGGGAGTCTAGGAGTGTAACCCTGGAATACAAACAATGGTCAGTGGGGAGAAAGATGTGGCATTTGCAACAAGATGGGGAACTAATGTTAAACATCACTAGTAATAATAACTCGAGGAACTTTTGGTCGATTATTCATGAGTTGGAGAAAACATCATATGGTAATCAGTGTAATCTAGTATCACAATCAATGTGCGAAGACTACGTTACACATCATTTTGCATACCGGATGCAATCCATGTATATTATAGACCAGGATGTAGGATGGGCTCTGGCGTTTGAGGAACAGGACATAGTTGATTTGATCTCTGGGTCCTTTAACTCAAAGGCAGCGGGTCCAAAGGGCATCACATGTCAGGTACTAAAGAATAATGTCGCTCTTTGTGCTAAGATGTTGTTCTGGCTCTTTAAGAAGATTCTGGAGTGAAAAGTGTTTCCCACTTCTTCCATCATATTTCTGTTGTTCAAGGGGGGCGATCGATTACACCTGGCGAACTACCGCCCGACCGCCCTCCTTGACATTGAGAGTAAGATATTCATGAGAATCCTATTAAATGAATTAGAAAGGTGGGTGGAAAGCGCACACATACTCACAAAGGTCCAAACGGGATTTAGAAAAGGACTCACTACTGCTATGAATGGGGTAGCACTCAATGTCATGAGTGAGAACACCAAAGGAAAGGGAGACATTCAACTCTATGGCACCTGGGTTGATTTCTCGAAGGCTTTTGACCAGGTCATTAGAGAACGACTGTGGATTAAACTCAGGAATTGGGGTTTCCCCAACGGTATACTAGCAATGCTAATCGAGCTCCATAGAAACACCACATCGAGAGTGAGGTTGGATGAGGAGGGAATTCTGTCAGACCCCATCAGAGTTGAAATGGGTGTCAGACAGGGCTGCTTGGGAGCTCCCCTTTTTTCAATGTATATCTGGCAGACATGGGAGTGTTCTTTGGGTCATCGGCACTGGCCAGTCCAGCAATAAATGAAGTTAAGATCTGTTGGCTGTCCTATGCCGATGACATTGTTCTGTTAGACAAAACAGCGGTGGGGCTGCAGCACCACCTAAATAGGCTGGGGGAATATGCAAAGGAAAACGGCCTCTCCATTAATCCTGCAAAATCTAAGGTATTGGGTATCAGGTAATAAAAACGCGGCAAAAAATGTCACCAGTAAAAAAAAATGCAGCGGTTTGACCCGGTAAAGGTGTACCCCATTATACCATTTAAGGTGAGCGGGGGTTGCAGGGGTGTCCCACTTTAAATGGTATAATGAGTCTGGGGGTTGCCGGTGTCCCGCCGCATCCTTTACCTGATTGTGGCAGCAAAACCACAGCATTTTTGCTGCAATATTTTGTATACACAGCCATTTTTGCCACGATTTTAAGACATGGCACCAGGTAGTGGTCTTTAAGCACCAAAGGAAAATAGTGTCTTACTCCCAGTGGGTCCTTGAAGGACAGGTGATTCCCAAAGTGGGAGAGGTTGTCTATCTAGGTTACCTGATATGTGCTTCACCCTCAATAGGCAAGGTTGAGTTGGATATTCAGGGGAAACATTTACAGATGGTCCCCCAAATAAAGAAGGTTCTGTTTAGATATTTTAAATGTTCCTTCATCCCTCTGATCAAATTTTACATGGCAAAAATAGTACTAGTTATCCTATATGGATTGGAGCCAAACCCCTCTTATGGAGCACTAATTGGCAAAGACTGGAAGGCTCAATTTGGAAGAGAGTACTTGGACTCCCAATGAGCCATTCTTTGTCTTGCCTAAGGTTCGAGTTGGGCCTTCGATCTTTAAGGGCGTTGGCAGAATGGCGATTAGTTTCTCTCTTCTGCCCAAAAATGCTGACCAAATTGGAATCAATAGTCAGGGATTCTCTTAGTAAAGCATTCACTAATGTGGAGGCATTGATATGCAATCCACTTAAAGTCAAGAAATCATTGGAAGAGAATGACTGGATTGCAACAATTGAAAGTGTACGATCCTCAGCCACCACAAATTTGTCTCAGAAAGTAGAAAATAAATTGGGGACCCTCCCATGATATTTGGTAAAGTTCCCAGATTGGAAAATCAGAAAGGAATTTCTAAGAACTAGATTAAATGTGGTATCAATTAGAAGGGGCCAAGGAGAGGCATCTGTCACTCTACGCGACTCATGTAAAGATCTGATAAACCAAACATTAAAACATCTATTGTTAGACTGTGAAGGCACTTGGGTCTTTAGAGTTGCTCTATTTTTGAGATGTATGACTAATGAGGAGGGGTTATTAACCGAAATGTTTTGGGAGAGATTGATCTCCGGACATGAGGAAAGATTAACAATAGCAATGATACAGGTCTAGAAAAATGTAACAACATAGTTTGTTGTCCCTGAGAGAATGGTTCTACCCACTGATGAGGAAAGGGTATATGTTTATACCGAGTGTTTCCAGCTTCCCTCTCCCTCCCCCCAGTTAACTTTCCATAGTGATGATGATTTGTTGAATTGCATGCTTTCTTATCTGGTGCATATTCCACTCTTTGGACTGCTGCCCCTTTTTCCTTCCAATTTCATCTTATTCTCTTGTGATTGCTATGTTTAAATATTTGATCAAATATGCTATTTTACATGTGTATGATTTTTATTATTTGTTCCCACTGTTTTATTTTTTATTATTATATAAGTTAGTCTGTAAACACTTTTAGGGAATATATATATTGATCTGTTCTTAATTTTTGTAAAAAGGTTTTTGTAAAAAGATACAAATAAAAAATAAAACTAAATAATAGACAAGAAAGTTTGGGAGGAATGATTCGGAGGCACCAAACTTAAACAACCCCATGTAAGGGTGAATGCGAATGGTGGATCGAATATTGAAATACTAGGGGGCTTTGAAACCAAACTAGAGTTCAAGGGAATATCAACTGTGGTGAATGTTTATGTGTCAAAGGAAGGGGGTAGCCTGCTTGGTTGGTATGAGCATAGCGAGATTTGCCTCATAGTGAATCCAAGTGTCCCAGGACAGATATTAGTGGTAGAGAAGGGAACACATATACCAGAAGAGGTATGCAAGGAGATTGTTTGGGGTGCCTAAATGGACATCATCTTTGCATCAGGTTGAAGAAAGGTGGTAAGCATGTAGTGGCGAGAGAAATTAGACTTCCATACGGTTCGCACATCCCTACTAACAACGTCCATACAGACTAGTCTACAAGAGGTCGGCCATCTAATGTACCGAGATACATCGGTTATCACTAATTATGATTGGATATTTAACTAATAGATGCCAACATCAGTCAAACATACCTTTACAGAAATTCCAGTTGCATATACCAAGACCTAGAAGATTTAATGACGTTAATTGAAATCTAAACTGCTTACCAGGACGTGATGCACCGGACACATATCGGGTGAGTGTACCTCTATAAATTTAGGCAGCAATGATTTTCTACAATTGTCGAGCATAGTTGGTCTCCTAGTGGGACACAGTGCTTATTTCAGTGACTTGTCCCATTGGAGATCACCCTTTTAATGTCAGTTTTGACATTTAGTAACTCAAGGCCCCTTTTTCCACAGAAGTGATTTGAATAAAGAAGAGCGAGAAACATTACTCTTGGATGGGTACATTCTACAGGTTAGTGCAGTTAAGCTAGGCTGTCCCTTTACAGTTTTTGTAATCAACAAAAATAACATAAGAATTATTAGACAAAACTAAAAAGAATATATTCTTATTATATTTTTAGAATCCTATTACTCCAGATACTCATACCTGAAGAAGGGCCAAGGAGGCCGATTCGTAGTAGTAGATAGGTGGACCAATTTTGGTCCTTACACATACAGACAACTCCTATCAAGATATCTGGGAATATATTGTTGTTTAAGAACTTTAGGTTACTTTGAGAATTGTATGTAATATGAATGGGAATGTTCTTCTCCTTTTGTTAACGCATGAAAGAAATGCTATGTGATATGTACTAAGTAGTGTCAATTAACTTCTATTAGTATGAATTGTTGTATGTTAAAACTAATTTGAAGTGTGATGAAAACAAAAATAACCCTTTTGGGACTAAATCAGTTTTTATGAATCCGAACGGAGTCTTGTTTGAATTCTTAAGAAATTTACAACTGTTTTGTTGTTTTTGTGTGCCCTTGTTTGTACCTCGTGGTTATCGAGGCACCACGTTTTTTTGCACTTTCCTGATCTGGTAACACAGATCTAGCAAGGAGCACCTGTAGGTTAATTTCAAGATATTGTAACTACTACAATTAGTTAGTGACATATAAAGGAAACGGAGTGTACCCCTACAACCTACTAATAGTGGCGAGAGTTATGACAGGTCCAAGTCTTCTTTGAATTCTTAAGAAATGTACTCAACAGTTTTGTTGTTTTTGTGTGCCCTTGTTTGTACCTCGTGGTTATCGAGGCACCACTTTTTTGGCACTTTTCTGATCTGGTAGCACGGATCGATCTAACAAGGAGCACCTGTAAGTTTATTTAAAGATATTTTAACTACTACAATTACATAGTGACATATGAAGGAAACAGAGTGCACCTCTACAACCTACTAATAGTGGCAAGAGTTATGATAGGTCCAATTACCATGGGGAAGGCGGTTGCCGACTAATTATGTAAAATGGAGGAGTTAGGAATTGTTGTGCTAGCAGGGGTCTCATGCCTAATGGAAAGGTATCCTCGTGCATAGACCTTAGGGCACTTAACAGAGAAGTGATTGCGGATAATTTCCCATTACTCAATATTGGGGAAATTGTGAGCATAGCTGCAGGTGCCAGAGTGTTTATTACGCTTGATTTAGCTTCTGCATACCATCAGGTAAAGTTGCACCCCAATTGCAGGGATTTGACTACATTTGTAACACTGGAAGGGACTTATCGATGTAAAAGGATGCTGTTTCGACTAGTGTAAGAGGCAGCTTTCATTCAGAGATTTTTGCACCAGATATTGAAAGGGATGGAAGGTGTAGTTTACCTTGAGGGTGACATTTTGGTTACGGGGAAAGATTTAACGGAGCATGGCCAAAGGTTTAGCAGGGTCTTGGCGGTCCTAGGAGAATCAGGTTTGACTCTCCAAAGAGAGAAGTGTACATTTAGGAGAAGCTCTATTGAATATTTGGGACATTGACTAAGTGAAAAGGGGATTGAGCCAAGTGAGGAATGGCTGAAGGCCATAGTGAATGTACAGGCACCGACTAACAGGCAACGGGTCATGTCATTCTTATGTCTGGAGGAATATTATTCCAAATTTGTGGCAAGGTTTGAGGACAGATGTGCAACAATAAGAGAACTCTGCAAGAAAGGCACCCAGTTGGTGTGGTGCGATGTGTGTCAGAAAGAGTTTGACGATATAAAGCAGACCATTGTTCATGCGGCTGCCCTGGCAAATTCTGCTAAGAGTTGTGAGACTATGATAATGAAAGATGCCAGCGGCAAGAGATTAGGTGCAGTTCTTCTTCAACTGCAAGGTGGTATGGAGAGGATCATTGCTTATGGATCCAGAGCTCTTATGGAAGCGGAAACAAGGTACTCCGTGATTGAAAAAGAAGCTTTGAGTGTTTCACTAGAAAATGTAAGGCATTTCCCTGGGGAAGGAAGTTTGTTGTGCATACTGACCACAAGCTGTTGGTGGCCATTTTCATGAAAAAAGGGCTAGATGGTGTTTCTAGAAGAATAGTGAGTTGGGATGCGTCCTTACAGGGGCATGACTTCATAGTGGAACACGTTTCAGGAAGGGACAACATGGTAGCAGATATTCTGTTAAGTGTGACTCATGCTTGCGAGATTGATGATAAGGTCTTTGTGGTTTGTGAGGCTTTCCATTGGTAAATGCATGTGGATAGATTCAGAAGCAGGCAGTGAACTCAGATGAGTCAGGGACCATGTTGAAACCGGTTGGAGAAATCGGACAGAAGTGGATGAGCTAGGAGCATTTTGCAAAGTGAGGGATGAACTGAGTTAGGAGGGAGAGTTTTTATTTCAGTCAGGCCACATCATTCCACCCGTTGTTGTGAGGAAGAAGCTCATGGAACTTGGACATGAAGGTCATCTCGGCATGACTAAAATGACGGGTAGATTGAGAGCGGATTATTGGCAGCATGGACTGGATACTCAGGTGGAGGAAATGATCAGAGAATGTACATTGTTTGGAGAAGCCGACAAGGCGTTACAGGAATATGTTCAGCCACTTCATCCATTGAATATGCCCACAATTTCTTGGGAATTTGTTATATTAGGATCCATTGAAGGCAAAATGGGCAGGAAAAGATATGTCATAGTTATGGTAGATGTTAACTCTAAGTTGGTGGATGCTGAAATCGTGTATGAGGGAGATAGCAAGATTTCTTGATGGAGTATTTGAAAGGGAGAGTTACCCGTGAAAAATATTAACAGACAATTTTGTACAGCTCACGTCCAAAGTGGTGGAGGAGTTTTTAGATATGGGGATAACACACCACAAAACCTCGTTATACCATCACAAAACAAATGGTGCAGTTCAGAGGTTCAACTGCACCCTCATGTAAGGTATTAGTATGGCAGTGGCAGCAAGATTGAGTTGGAAAGGTTTATTGAGGAAAAGCGCACTGCCACACAGAATGGCTCTTCATGCCACCACGTGACTAAAACCAAGTGTTGAACAGAAGAAAATCTGACATGTCGGTTTGTCCACCCTCATTGGGGAGATCTGAGTATGTGGAGTGGAAATGACAGGAGTTGAGAAAGAGGACTGAGATGAGGACTGAGTACACGAAGAAAAGGTATGACAGTTTGAAAAGAGTGAGGAGGTGCAGTGTCTCGGAGGAGAGGCGGTGTGGGTGAAAAAGCCTGGCAAGAGTAAAAAGGGGCCAAAAGAGGTACTGGGATCCACAGCAAGTCAAGAGGGTTCTGGATGATGCTGTGGTGCTGAATGATGGCAGCGTATGAAACAAAGGAAGAAATGCTAAAAGAAAAAGAGTAGAGCAGAAAGACCCATGCATGAATGGGAAGGGTTAAGTTAACAGTTCTTGCAGAGATTTGTGTTTATGTACAAAGGGGAGAGGTGTGTTATATTGGGCTTAGGTACTTATTGTGTATGATAGCTTCATCACCATAGTGATAGAAGCAATAATGTACATAGTTAAGCAGTGTTGCAAGTTCTAGGGCAGAGTGAGTGAAAAGAAAGAATGTTGGTGAGGGAGTTAATGGGAGAAGGAAAACGAGCTGGTTGTGCTGTGAAGCCGGGGGTTACTTTACCCACTTCTTGAATTTATTACATTGAATAAATCAACATTTAATCTTCCTGAAGTGTGACTTAACTTTATAATAAGAGCACAACTAAAGTCTATTTTGGATAGCAATGGATTAGATGGGTTGTCTAGAGTAATTTAATGTTCACACTTAAGAAACACACAGTTTCTTTGTTAGAGTGAAAGTTTTGAAAGAGCAACATGTCTCTAAGTAAACTTACAAGCGTATGTGAATGCACTGTGCCGTGCTAAAAAACAAATGTTGGACCACAATGGATCATATGTTTGCCGCTTTCTAGATGAATAGAAACAGAATTTTAATGGATTTTCTCTATTAAGCGGGTGCAGAATGTTAAAACAAGGAAAAAGAGTAATGGTGGAATATTCTTCAATCAATTGCTCAATTTTTCACTCTCAATATTTTCGTAAAAAAACAGGGAATCCACAGAGTTGTTGTATTGGGGATTCAAAAACCAAATGCACTGACTCCAGGTAGTCTTGTTGTACTCTTGGGTCAGGTCATTTTATAGCCGACCGGTTTCTGTGGTGAAGAGTGGTTGAACCGCATTCATCAGGGCTTAGAATATGGACCGGTGAGCAAAAGCCCTCTTCATTACTGTTGCAGCATTGTCTGCATTGACGGTTGATATTGTTGGTCCAATCATCCATGTGAGTTGTAGTCAACAATTTACAAGTGACTTTGTTCTTTAAATTGGCCGAGCTAACAATATCATATGGCTTCCATAAGATAGCCAGGGATCGACAAAACTTCAGCAGAACTTCTGCTTCATCCATTGCTGATCGTCTGGTCTTTTTTTTCGTCAGTGTCAATACACATTAAGGCAGACAGTACCCTGAAGTGGGCCCTAGGGCCGCATATGAAGTTATATAAGAACTCTGCAGCATAACATCATAACAACGTGAACAGAAAAATAAGCCCACGATGGAGTTGAAACCTGCGATTTTTGGGGAAAGGAAAATATCAAATTTAGCAAAAGATTTAATCGAACAAAGCAGCCTGAAGAAAACCACTCTGTGAAAAATAAATGTGTAGGCGGCTAAACGTATTCACAAATCACTCTAAGAAAAGGTTATTAAGAACATGCTGAGGATTAAATTGACGCGCTGTGTGCGGGATTTCAATAAGAAAATGTTATTGAAACCTACATGATAGCTCCTAATGATCTTCCAAAAAGAGTGAAAAAGCAGCATTGATACAGCTAATAGTTTTCCCTTTTACACTTGCAGATTGCAATTAACTTTTATAGGCTTGAATTTGTGTTCCCTATAAAAAAGGGGCCCACCTCAAAGAACATGCAAGTGGTGTTCATCACGTGAATGATCATGTAAGCGCTTAGCCTCTGCTGGCGGATGAAATACATCTATCGTTTTAAATTGCAGCGTGACGCAAGAGGCCTGCAGCTTTAAAACAGCTTTCTACGGAGGCCCAAACAATGTATTTGATCTCTGTACCATCTAGAGGCTTTGCTAGGAGGGGGGAGCTGAGGGGGCTATAGACACTGATCTTTTGGTTATAGCCCCAGATAGAAGCTCTGGCGCTACAACCAAATTGCTAGCTAGTCCCGAGTCCCGACAGTACGACATTAGCTTAGCCCCTGATCTTGTCCAGGCATGGCAACACCCATGGTATCATCCATCATGCATCATCAATAAGCTCAAAACACGCTTTCAAGTCTCAAAAGCCAAGTTCTGTAAACGACGTCCTGAACAGCGGTCTAACTCCTAACAATCCTTTGACTACAGGACCAAAATGTAGGACGGTGTTGCTCATAATAGAATTCAGACTTACATGATATATGAGACCATGTGGAGGAAGGCATATGTGAACGATTTGTTATGTTGGTAGAACTGACCATTCTTGTCATTGCACTCGCCACCAGACTCGCAAGACGCTGCCCGCCCTCTACTCCCCGCCATCTGGCACAGCTGAACCGCTCCTCCGTGCCCCTCTGTATCCCACCCTTGCTGTATATCTGTTCTGCTGTTACCTCTGAAAACTGCTCTGTTATGCATCTGTACTGTTGTATACCTCTGTAAAGCGCTCCGTTGCTTTTTGAAGTGAGATCCGTGCTAAATAACTACCATAATAATAATAATTAGGATAATAATTGCACTGCTGTGTACATTGTATATAGTTAAAACAGGATGTAGATTGCATGTTAGAATGGTTGAGAGATAGAACGTTGTGAAAGGTGATTGGTTTGGAAGTGGGGCAGTTGAGCAGCAGGGAGGACCATCATGGGGCCTCCTAACCCATGAACCACTGGACCAAACCTGTAGGAGTATAAAGAGATAAACCATCCACCCGTGCATTGTGACTTCTTTGCATTGGTGACAAGCTGGACTACTGAGGCCCCCAGGTGTGCTAGGTTGTGGAGGTGCTCCACACTCTTCCTCTGCAGGCGCAGTCCTCTCCGACATCTGGAGCTGCCATGCAAGAGGAGCCACAGAGACACTGTGCAGCAAGGCCTGGCACGGCAACGCTTTACAACCAGGTCCTGCAGAGACTCTCAGTGCATGGCGAGGCAGTGCTGAGCCGATGTGAGAGGTGAAGCACAGAGTCACCTTGCAGCAAAACCTGTAACGGCAAAGCTGTGCAAGGTCTCTGTGCAGCGACCAGCGGGCTGAGGAGCACCTGAGCCATGGAGCCTTCTGAAAAGCAGGGGTGATCAATGTGTACCCTGAGCTGGCACCAGTCTGGTGGATGTCACCTGGGGCTGTAGGGGGAGTGTTAGCCCAGCCCACAGTCTGTCTGAGTACAGAGAAACAATCCAGAGGCCAGAGTGCCTGCACAGGACGTCAGCTCATCATGCAACCCAGTGCGAGGATCTCCACTTAGAGGAAGGCACCTATGGCCATCCGCCACGTGTCAGATAGTTCCCCTTTGATGGTCATGGCATTCACATGACGTTTACTACAGTAACACTGATGTTCTGGAGACACCAACACTAGTGAATCGGGCAACCTATTAACGTGAGAAGCACTGCTGGCATTACTTACCTTGATTGTCCTGTCAATCAAGAGGTGTGCAAACATGCATTAAGCTGTTTAAGGCTGCAAGTTGGTGACCTCTAGGGAGATTACCTGCTACATAACACAGGTGAGACATCCCTACCCTGAAAATACCATGAGTAGCCTGCCAAGCCAATACTAGTCCAACCCAGATTGATTCACAGTCATCTTCTAGGATTGTGTTTTAGCAATACATGGGCCTTCACACAGCCTGGAGAGACGTCATGCTCTCCTTATGCTCAGCTTGGGTTTTGAAGGCAGGAGGATTTTAAAGAGTCTCCCTGAATTAGGATATGCTTCTGCTAGGGGTGAAGGGCAAGAAGCTATGGGAAGTGAGTCGCTGAATGCGTATAAGGCCAACCTTTGCAAGATGGATTTACAAAAAGTCCAGTGTAATCCTAGAGAGGTATTATTTTGGAATTCAGGAACAAGATTCATGAATCTAGTGTTGCCACTGCTAATAAAATGACATGCCTGGACAATCTGAGGCTTTGTTCTTCAACACCTTCAAACACTTGTGTATAGGCGCGTTATAAATGCCATATCATATATCATATCATATCAATGTCCCATCCAAAATCTGTCCTCAAACACTTGGCTTGAGGACAAATTGGCTAAACATGGACACTCACTGACCTATGGTGTGATTCCCTTGCAATTAAATGATCGTTGTTTGGGTGTATAGCAAGCTAGTCTGATGCAAGTGGGTGTAGAAGTTGTGATGGAGGGCTTTATGTGTCAGTGAAACGCACGCTTACTGATGACCTTTCTTCTGGCACTAACACCATGCTGATGGTCAGCAGGCGGCTCTCACAAAATAAAAGAGACGCCAGAGCTGCCTTTATATGATTGATAATATATGATTTATAATGCGCTTAATACCCAGAGATTTCTAAGTGCAGAACTGGGGATCGAACCTGTGTTGCTCTGTGTCCTCTTACTTTCAAGGTGAGCATGTTGCCCCTGAGCTATCCTCCAGAGACAATGGATGTTCTCAAACGATCAATGTATCCTCCAATGGTCTTTTCGTCCAGGAGACCACTAGAGCGATCATGTTGCAGGCACATTCAACATTGGTTTATGGTGCAGTTAATCTCTGCCATTGGCTGGGATAGTCTCTCCCTCTCCCTCTCTCTCTCTTTCTCTCTCTCTCTCTCTCTCTTCCTCTTTCTCTCTCCCTGAAGTCAATGAAAAACAGCCTTACTCCTACTGGATCTCTCAGCGGCCTTTGATTTGGTAGATCATGATGTGCTCTGTACCCACCTGGAATCTGCAGCCCACTTCTCTGCACATGCCATTGCATGGATCAAGTCGTTCTTACGTGGCAGAAACATGAGGGTTTTATCTACCTCTGCAGCGGCTGACCCAGTACCCATCACATGTGGCGTTGCCCAGGGCTCCTGCATCTCTCCAACCATGTATAACATTTTCACAAAGCCCCTGTTTGATGATTTGGACCTTCTGGGTGTCACCTACACTAACTACACAAATGACACTCAGATCCTCATCCCACTTTCGAGGGATTACAGGATTCGGCCTTGGTGAATAAGATATACCTCATCATTCAGGCGTGGATGGCCCGTCATTGTCTATGCCTGAATGATGATAAAACAGAACTCACCCTCGGGAATACACAAAATATAAAAAAATGAACAATGTTTATTCATCATTTGTTATAGATGGCAACACCATTAAAGTAGCAAAAGAGGTAAAAACATTAGGTTTTTACCTCGACTCTTGCCTCTCTCTAACAAAGCAGGTGAGTGTGATGCAGTTTCACTCTCCTCAAACTAAGGTGAAAAAAAAGGCCACCAGCCAAAAAATGCAACCAAATAAACTGGGTGTAAGGCACTAGATAGACAACAATTGCTCACTGCACAACATACATATTGTTAGACCTCATTACAGGTTTGGTGGTATCCCGCCGGTAAATCCGACGGGATACTACCAAACTGTTTTACTGCTGGATTACGAGTGCGAGCAACGGTTGTAAATCCCCATTCCACAGAGTCCCATTGGACTCCATGGGGGAATTTGCTGGTAGTACTGCCACCGGTAATACAGGTGCTGGTAATACCGGTTATTTTTGCCAATAAGGCGCCAAAGCTGGAGTTAAATTAGGTGCCCCACCGGTACACTTGTACTATTGGAATTACCGGGAGATTATTGCTGCACCGGCAAAGTTATAATGACCCCCATTGTGTTATAAAATGCCCAAATATAAGATAACTCATTTACATTATTGCTCAAAACCTAATTCTTTATTTAAAACATGATCCTCGTCCTGGGTTAATATATAGTCATATAGATTGACTGCCACCTGCTGTCACTTCTCGTGGTTCTCCTTTGATACTGAGGTCGAGGTTGCACTGGCCAAACTTGTTGGTCCCCATTTCCTCTGCATAAAATGTTTTTCCGCCTCTCATCTTCTTTTGCCATGTGGTAAATGGACCTCTCCCTCTAAAGGAGAAGTCTCCATTGTGGCAAATGTCCCTTCACTTTCCTCTTCATGACTTCCACTGGTACTAAATTAATGCTCCCAAAGCCCCAGCCCTTTTATGGTTGAGCTGGCATCTCATGACAATCCTCAGGATTATAATCATCTCTAACATACGGAAACACTGTCATAGCTTGGGATTTGGCGACATCCTTTCTCCATTTCTTGATTTTCTTCTGAATAATGTGCTCCTTGTACTCATTTATGTCTGCGTTAAACTCCACTAATCATTTTGTAAGGACAAGTATCAGAGCTATTTTTTTAATCTCTGTTTTTGTGCAACAGTCAACAGGGGATGACAGAGTTTGCCTTTATAATAATTGTATAATTGGTTATTTATTAAGCGCTGAATACTATGCCACTGAGCTATACCACCCGTGCTTTAGTTGATTGATAGCAGACCTTGTGAAATGATCAATGAATCCTCTAATGATGGAAGAAGTCTAGTCACTTTGGCAGAACATTCAATGTTTGCTTATTGTGCTGTTAATCTCTGCCATTAGGTGGGCTAGTCGCTACCCCCCTCTCTCTCACTCTATCTCTCTTCCTCCCTTACTTCCTCTATCCCCCTCTCTCTGTCCCTCTCTCTCTCTCTCACACACTCTCTCTCTATCTCTCTCACTCCTTAAAATCCATGATGTGTCTTTAGGACCCTTTGAGCCTCCAGATCAATAACAGACTGCTTGTTTTGTTGCATATTGTCCCCAATCTCCCTGGTTATATACTGAGCCTCCACTATACTTGCCATGGGTTTAGTCATTCTTTTTGGTCCAAACATGGAGAGTAGGCTTCTGGGATTACAGAAATTGGTGAGTGTTCTCTGATGAGTTGGGGCGTTTGATTGGATATTTGCTGAGGGTTAAACTAAGCTTTGCAGTTGATCATGTTCTAAAGTCAGGATTGTAGCTGTGGCTTTGTGGGGTGAAGGGAAGAAAGTAGTTAAAATGATTTGTTCTGTTGGAATTATTGATCCGAGTGAAAGTGTGGAGCGTGGCACGTGGTTCCCCACTGGTGGTTGCCCGTAAAGCCAATGGGGAGATAAGTGTCTGTGTATAACATATACATGTGGTTAAAAGGATTGTTGTGGCCGATTGACATTCGTTGCTAAATGTTAATGTGATGGTGGCGCTACTGTGTTAGGCTCACATTACTCTGCAATAGATATTGCATTTTTGCAGACATAACTATAAATGACTACATTTACAAGAACTCTATGAAGCTATTACAAATCCAGAAGGGTTAAGACATTATATTCAACATTTGTTTTGTGAAAACCCAAACTCTGGTGAACATTCTGAAGTTCTTTAAGATACAGAAATTGTCTCCATATTCATCAATCTGACGCTGTCAAGCAATTCAGGCATAATCTCCGATAAATCAAGCCTCCCATTCAAACATGCAGGTATGACATATATCTCAAACTTTGCTCTCTGATAGCACACTAGAAACCATGCCAAATTCTATCAGCATCCTCAAATCCAAAGTGCATTCACTGACAATTTAACTCTAAAGATATTAGATGCTTCAGAGCTTATGGAAAAAAGGGGCTTCTTATATCATCAATTCAGGACAAAGTAATTGTAAGCCGGACATTGAAATATATATGCATAACATGACATTAACAACTTCAATCAAGATGATACAGAGGCTTCCAAGTAAGGACAAATAAAAGAAACAGTAAAAAAGAACCAACATTACTGAACAAGTCAAGTCTGTAGTACTCACCACAGCAATGGTCTAATTTTAATTCAAACTGCCCAAAAATATGCCCTAAATGTTGGAAATCTGTGAGCATGGCTAAAGCTTTCTTCCTCAATGATGAGCCTGATCACTCTACTACCCAATTTATTCACCCCCCCATCTTCAGACCACCACAACATCTTTCCACCAATGAAGCAGTTCCCACCTCAATGCAGGGACTGAAACAAGTCAAGTTGAAAGACAATAAGAATGTTTCAATGCTCTTTGTTTCTCTTATTTTTGTACATGTGATGGCTGTAACTTGATATGTTTTGGAGTGGGCAGAGGTGGCTCTCACATGTGCAGACGATTATTGAATGGTCTAAAACCTTTTTAGGCCAAGTAATGGGGATCTTGAGACAATGGGCCTCATTACAAGTTTGGCAGTGTGGAAATACAGGTGCAAATAGCAACGTACCGACATCCTTTCCAGACCACCAAATGACGAGTTTGCCGGTATGGGCATGGAACTTTCCGGCAGGTCAGGCCCCTAACAGCAGTGTTTTCACTGAAGAACCAGCACCGCTGATAATGGTTCCAGTGCTTCAGTGACCTCATTCCCATGGATTTACCGTTCCGCCACCTATGATATCCCGGTAGCACCGGGATTTTAGGCAGTGGAAACAGTGTCATAGGGTTGGTGGTAACCTGCTGGTTGCCAGCAGGTTGTTCCTCCAACTCCTTAATGAGGGCCCAGGTATGTGAAACACATGTGGTGCTTTTATGACAGAACTTGTCTGTGCTTTGTTAACAAGATGGTTTAATGCTCATCAACAGATTTATCAAATGATAAGGAAGGAAGAGTCAGTAGCATATCGCCATGTACGGTTGCATCATGCTTCTAAACAGGTGGCGGCATTCAAAGCTCAAGGACAGGAAAATGGGTCGCATTTTTGGGATTGACAGAATTAGCAGTACTAATGACACCAAAATCGAATACATCTACCGTTGCTGGTAATGGAGGTACATCTTCAAATTTCTGACTTGATGTTATTCTCCAAAACAGATTCCCATAGAACTTAATTGGCGATGGGAGGCACTATTGCCGGTGGTATTTCTGTGTGCGATAATTCCTAAAAAATGTGGAGGAAATACCTCCATTCATGTTCTGGAGATAGTCCCACATAGTCTACCCTTATTTCATAAATTGACAGAACTGAAGAAATGGTGGTAATTCCATTACTGGCAGTTATTCCCAAGTACTCTGACTAATTGCCAATATGGCGAGCATAAGGAAAAACATGACGAAATATGATGAACATATAAAAAGGGGCTTGAGGTTTCAGTAAGCATGGAATCACAAAGATAGATGCACGATCAAGAACCCACACTGACTATTTCAGATAAAAGGTAAGTGGAGAAGGTATTAAACCTAGTCTAAAAATGTCTGTTTTTGAGGTGTGTACGCCTAAGAAGAGGCATTGATTGATTGAATAATATCACAAGTTCATTCAATATCTTTCAGATGAAGCTGTCCACATATGAGATTGTTGGTGAAGTCAGGAAGGATTTCTGAGTGGTCTGAGTATTTAATCACTGATGCTACAAATATGGCAAAAGGTCTCACGAATGATTCATTTTGCATTGTTTCCAAGGTGCACTTTGAAGTTTGCAATGATGTTCCTTTTGGATGTATCTGTGTTCTGCTTCTGATTTACACTGCAACAATGCTGAATTACCTTGCAGGAATAACAAACACTCTCATCTACATTATTTCTCCCATGAAATGTTTGCACTTTAAATCCCACTCATACTCGGGACCCAGGTTGGACTGTAAGAAGGCTTTGTGTGTAAATCCAGGGTATTTGTACCACCTTTTGTGAGCACATAAGTGTATTTTACTTGTGGGCAATTTACCTAAACTGGCCACTAGGTAAGGTGTGCTGCAAGAGTACTACTGAGCCAAGGTACGAGATCTGCTCAATTTCTATTGCATATCGTTTGTTTTGCATGTACACTGCATGTAGAACTGCACCCCATAGCATACAGCTGAGCCCCACAACAAATGCAGTCATATGCATTTAAACTGCTTGTAAAGTATAGCAGATCCCTCAACTGTAGACAGTTGCACTAGAGGTTCATAAACAGTTAATTTATGCTACATTCCTCTTATAATTCTGCCCCCAAAGGCATACATCTGAGTCACATGAGAGAATGTGGTCCAGCTGTCACACCGTTTCTATCATGTTTAGTACACTGCTTGCCTCTTCATCATCCACTCTCTGGCTTTCCAGTCTCTACACTAGACTGAACAGTTTTCATCGGAGTGCTTAGACTACAATATCTTGTCGATGCATTGCACTGCTCAACTCTCTTGTCTTTTCATACCATGGTCTGCTGAAAGGCCTTGCTTCCTACAGCACATCTTTGCCATTGCATATGGTAGAAGGTAATATGCATTTAAGATAGCATAACATAACGGTTGCCAATAGGCATGGACTATGGTGGTTGTGATGCTGGAAATGCTTTGGAGGGACAGGGACAGGGACTCCTTGTTCTTGTCCCACTACCTCCTTATACTGTGTTTTCCGCTTATTTTCTGCACAGTAGACCATCTTGGTTCCCTGGCAGTGCAGCTCTTCATTTTTGTTCTTGGTGAACAAAGACTCATGGGATACCCTTATGGTGCCCATGGGTAGAGCTACACCCCTGTACCCATAGTGTGTGTTTTTGGGCACATGTGTGCTGCCCAAAGAGCAGGGTATGGCTGGTGGCAGCAACATAGCTCTTGGTGTTATCCCTTTTTGGGGCACCCAGGCGCTACCATAGGAATCAATGGATTCCTGAACAAAGGCAAGATGGCCACTGGTGGTCTCTTGGTTTCCTTTGCCTTTCCCCCTTGTTTCTCAAAGTCCTGAAAAACCCTGTCTCAGTTCCCTTCTCCTGACTGGATGCTGGGCGGAAGGACGATATATGGATCTGGGGCTTCCCCTGCTAGACTAACATGAGCCTTCTCAGGGATTGTTGTTGTTGGTACACCCCAGTAGTGGAACTTGCCTGAATGGAGAGAGAAGTCAAATCACATTCTGTGTTGTGGGTGACTGGTTTTAGTTGTGTGTCACAATGACTGTGGTCCTGCCTGAGCCCTCTCCGACTGAAATTGAGTGAATGCAGTGCATGCTCTGAAAGGCAAGGCAAGGAATTGCCTCCAATCCACATCCTTATTGGTGTCTGGTTTTGGGAGAATGGCCTAGATCCCTGTGAGCGTGATTGGTACCTGCAAGAATGCACTTTGTGTGAATGGCTGGCTGATTCTGGCTCAGCCTGAGTTGATGGGGAACATTTGGATCTAACTAGGGACCACTCACTTACCTCCTTGTCAGAAGCTGAAAGTCGAAACCGAAGCAGTAGCTGAAGACTCAAGAAGCTTGTATCCTGTATACAGCTGGAGGAAGAAGTCTGTGTCTGCAACTTTTCATCAAATCCAAAAGCTGCTTTGCCGATTCAAGGACTTAACCAGAGAGAACCTGGATAGGCGATCTCTTCATGTAGCTACCTCTTCTTGTAGCTACGATGGGACATTGTGCAACTGCTGCTCTTCACCCTAAGTGTCCTGGGAGCCAGTCCTGTGTGCTTGCCATCCTGAAGTGGTGCTTTCGTCGGTCCAGAAGAGCGATTATATTGAGCTCAAAAAGTCCATCTTTGTCATCCAGGGTCCGGAGTAATGTTTGTGACCATTGCAATCCAAGTTGTCGTGTATCGTCCAGAAGACGGGGAACTCCGGCATAGTGCTGCTCGTTCCAATTAATGCAAGAAATCTTCATGTGGCACTGCAGCTGTGACATCTGTCCACCTTTCCGCACCAGAGAAGATCCAGGGACGCTGCCTGCAGACGAGTGCCACAGGGGCGTCATTACACCAAAATGCCAGTGGTTGTGGAAGTGACATCACATGACCCTTGACCTCTGAAGACATCACAGAAAGTGATGTCATTTGATCACACCCTGAAGTGTCATCACAGGAAGCAATGGAACATAACCTTTCACCCCTTGACAAAACAGGAAGTCGCATCACATAGCATTCTTCCTAAGTACACTACTAGAAATAGGTTTACGATATCACTGTAATATAATATACATTTCATACAAGAATGGATCACCACATGTATCATTAATACCAGTGGGCATAGGTCCATATTACCAAAATACTGTGAATGCAAGCAGACGTCCAAGGTCAAAAGATACTGATGTGTTAATATACAACACTTACGCTTAAGCACTTTAAATAGAACAAATATATATACAATTACACCCAACCTGTGTTGGTACTCATTTATCTACCTCAGAAGTATGAAAGGCTATGCTGGCCTTGCCGGGATTCAACAGGCAACCTTCAGATAACACACACATTGCCGCAGCAAGCGCTCAACCCACTCAGCTACCTTACAGCTATAGTAAAATGGGCAATTACATGTCTGAGTGTTCTCAAAGTCAGAAAGCAAATTACACTCTGTAGTGGATACCATTACACTGGTAACTGAGATTTAACAGCAGGCCAGTTCATCTGCAGGTCTGGTGCAAAGGTGGCCACATGTATAGTCTCGGGAGAATAGCTCAGGAGCAACGTGATCGCCTTTGAAGCAAGACGGCACAGAGCACCACAGGTTCAATCCCCAGGTCTGTGCTTAGTGACCTCTGGGTATTAAGCGTGCTTTTGCAAATTTGGTGTAAATCCGTCCAGTAGTTTTTTTTAAAATTAGCAAAATGTAAGGCAAAAAAATTAGTATTTTCTCCGTTCGCTCCGCGGACGGACTTCCCGGTTCGCTCCGCGGACAGTGCCCTGATTGGCCGAGCGGCTTGCGTGATGTCCGCGGACATGCAACGTGTTCGCTGATTGGACGGCATGGTGCGTGAAGCGCGTCAGATTTTCTGTGGCGCCCGCCATCTTGCATTCGCGGACGACCGCGGACAGCGCAGTGAAACTTGGATTAAAAATTGTATTTAGTGGAGTGTGTTGGTGTGTAAGAGTGTTTGGGGAGGGTGGGGGAGTATGAGATAGGTTCAATGTTCTGTTTTTTTTATGTGCTAGACACTTTTGTTGTGTTCGATTTTTCTGCGGACAACGCGGCTGTTCTGAAATGTTCGTAAATAAACAGAATGGATTCTGTGTCAAGTTGAAAGTGTTCTAAGAAGACTCGTGGGGTCCTGGAATGTTCGCAGGGGGTGTCTGGAAGACGTTGTCTGTATTGTTCGTTGTCAAGCTGAAAGTGTTCTAAGAACACTCGTGGTGTCCTGAAATGTTCGTACATAAAGAAAATGGGGGTGTTCTGAGGACGTTGTCCGAATTGTTCGCTGGCAAGTTGAATGTGTTCTAAGAACACTTGCAGTGTCCTGAAATGTTCGAAAATAAACAAAATGGGGGTGTTCTGAGGACGTTCTCCGTATTGTGTGCCTGCTTAGCTGTATCCAATTAGGGAATGGCACAGAGAATGAAGTGGAAATGGTAGAAGGGCTGTCTAAGAGTTATGCCGTCTGCGGACAGGGCGTGCTACATCCGGGGTTGTAGAAGACTGCATGGAAAGAAGACTGTAGGGATCAGCCAATCAGATGTTGAGGTTGTGGATTTGCGTTCAAAGAGACTGTGTGTAGTGAAGATGGCAGAAGTGGCGAAAGTCAGGGTGTTGGTGCTTGGAGATATGTTTGTGCATGGTTTACAACAGTATGCTAAATGCAGGCATGTTGCAAAGAATTTTGATGTTAAAGGAGTGGAGGTGGTGTGGAGGTGGTGTGGAGCACTGGCCTGATTGCAATGTACAGGGAATTGTACAAGTTTTTGAAGATATGGGCAGGATCAACAGTCCCCATGTGGTAGGTTTGCACTATGGTCCTTTCCATTGGGGCTATGTCAGTGCCCCTACTTTGTTGGCAGATTTGGAACACTTGGTTCAAGCAGTAATGAACATCCTTCCAAATGCCAAAGTATTTTTTTCTGGTTTAGTACCTAGGGCAATATGGGACAATAGTTCAGTTTTTTTTCCTCAGCAAAACAATGCTAGGTGTTTAATCAACCGAGGCATGTGTGCCTTCATGCTTAGAGCTGGTATGTTCTTCTGTAATAATGAGAATATTGATTCCAGTAATGCTGTTTATTTTAAAGACGATGGCATTTCCTTATCTTTTATGGGAAATGCCATTCTGTTTTGGAATGTAAGGGTTGCTTTGGAGAAGGGTATGTGAAGATTTTAGGAGTAAAGTAAGAAAAAAAAATACAAAATAACAGGTGTCTGTCAAGCATCCGCAAAAAACCCCAAAGAAAACGGCTCTTTTCAGAGCCAACCTCAAAGGGGAAATGGGGCACACTATTTAAATTTACATTCACCATGCTCAGATGTTCGATATGTTTGCGGACATGGCGGTAGTCCACGGACATCGAAATCACTAGCTAGGGGTTCAGTATGTTGTATGTTACATGTATATAACGTTAGGGATATTATGGTTAAGTTGTGCTCCTAAAAACATATGAAATTCAGTAAAAAAACTTTGTTAAAGGGACGTTATGGTTAAGTTGCGTTACTAAAAACCTATGAAATTCAGTGAAAAAACTTTGTTAAAAGGGACGTTATGGTTAAGTTGCGCCACTAAAAACCTATGAAATTCAGTAAAAAAACTTTGTTAAGGGACGTTATGGTTCAAAGTAAAACCGAAAAACCCCTGAAATTCGGCAGTTATGGTAAGATAAGCAACCATAACTCGCGCCACCGTGCACAGCTAACACTAACACACAGGACATCAAAGATGACAACACAAATGTCATTGATGACATCACTGATGACATCACATGGCTGGCTCTCCCTTTTTTTCTTTTACTGACATATCTAAGCCACATAGTTTTCTTCAGTAACAGTCAGGAAGTAAAAATTGAAAAGGTACTATATTTGTAGACTTAGGGTCAAGTCATATCATATGAAACATATATATAGCGGAAGACACAGGCTTGAAAGAGAGCAATCCTTTCTGTGCATGAAGATAATCATTAGAGTTATCAACACTTTCTCATAGTTTTATTTTTATGACTATACCTTCCCTGTATATGCTCATATTTGTATACATTGTACTCACACTCCTTTCCTTAGGGTTCACTGACATCATGTGATACACATACATACAGTAAGTATCAGCTTAGAAACAGAACAATCATTTCTCTGCATAAAGATAATCAGTTAGGTTATGAAATCTTTCTGCTACTACTTCTGCTTTTTTGCTTACTTCTCTGTCCCTGTATATACTCATATTTGTATGTGTTGTTGTCTCTTTGTGTTTTGTCTGTAATAATGCAATTATGTATTAAGTGGGTTTTATTAGCTACTTATTACATGTTTCACAGTATGCAAAACTCTAATAAGAAAGCAGTTATCATTTCATCATTCTACATGGCAAGATTATGAATATTGCACCTTCATCATGTATACTGCACACACTGCCTAAGTTTCTGCATGAGTTGCTTAGTATACTGGATAGAACTTCATAATAGAATGCTATTTATATCAATGCATTGCTTAATGCACTAATTAGCTCATGATATTTATTCAAATGATCCTTGACACTTTTTGGTCAACATTATAAGAATACCTCCTACAGAGTTTTCATGAAAAGTAAATGCACATGTGATGTCATCAGTGATGTCATCAATGACATTTGTGATGTCATCTTTGATGTCCTGGGTGTTAGTGTTAGCAGTGCATGGTGGCACGAGTTATGGTTGCTTATCTTACCATATCTGCCGAATATCAGGGGTTTTTCGGTTTTACTTTGAACCATAACATCCCTTTAACAAAGTTTTTTTACTGAATTTGATAGGTTTTTAGTAGCGCAACTTAACCATAACCCTCAGGATTCATGCAGGTGTCCCAGATATGGCTTGCATCCTGTTCTCCTGTGGCTTCCCAGGTACTTTGGGGTGGTAGCATTGTAGAAACAGAAGCAGACTATTAATGAACATATTTGGACTGGGTTGTAATATACAGCATAAAGTACACCTCAACTCTTCTATACAGGTTTCCCAGGTGGAGGGATCCTCACACAGCATTGCCTTTTTACACTAATGAAAGCATTCTGCCTATGTTCTAAGTATTACCTACCTTTCTACGGTAATGTTTATGAGGTTAAGCCTTGCCTAATAATGTAAAAGCTTTTTAATAACTGCTAGCAGTTGGTGCATTATAACTGAATTTAAAGATAACAGTGATACCAAGTAGAACTATATATATTAACGTTAAGTTACTTGATTAGATTTCTAGTACAAAGTGAGTCTTATTTATTTGAATATATCTACCTGACTTTTCATTCTTTAATAAAAGGACTGTGTTATCACCTAACATAGTGTGTGAACATTCCCTTGTGTAGAGCTTGGGGATTCACTCTACCTAAGAACCAGCCTGCATCACCTCCCTTGAGTCTCAGTCTTGGTTGCTCGTCCATAGCTACCAACCTTGGCTGGGGTGCTTTGTGTCTGTACCCCAAAATTTGAGCTAGGAAATCTCAAGAAAATCTACCTTTACAGGGTCCAGTATCGGCACTATGCGAGCCTAAAGAAAGACACACCAAATTAGTATATTGGTAGCTTGGGATTTTGCGTAATACTGTCGGAATATTCCAGTCTTCGTCATCCTCATCTTGGGGGCCCAGAAGCGATGATGAAGGCTCATACTGGGGGTTGAAGTTGCTAGCCAACATTAGCTCTTTTCCATAACAATACGACCATTCACATTTAACAAAGAGTTCTTAAAACACATGTCATGCCTACAGCACGTTCATTCACCCAACCTTGTGCTCCTTCCCGACCATGTCCCAGACCGGGTACTAGCTCTCACGTCAGATCACTCTCGATTCCCCCCCTTGAGATCAGATTTTCCGCTGGTGGGAGGAGTTGGGGAGGCCATCGGAGAAAACATCAGGTAAGGGGTCATCGCCTTTATCTCAAGTGGCGACTCCCCTGGCATATGTCCTCAATGCACAATCGGGCCACCTCTGGCAAACAACCATTAGGGGCATCAAACCTGCATAATACCCAGACCTGCACCAAACCAAGTGTTATGGCTTCCGCCACTCCTACTCCCCAACAACAGACTTAGCATGGCATGGCATCGCGGGTGGCCGTGGTAACGGTCACGCTTCTTTGGACCACTGCATTCTCATTGGATCCAGCAACGCTCAAGCCTCCACCGACCAACGCAGTGGTCACGTGACGCGTGACGTGTCCTTAGTAATCACGTGACATGTCTCCAGGTATTTAAAGAGATCCAGAATGCTAGACGACTCATCTCAACTGTTTGTTTACGTGGTTTTGGAGCCTCCTCTTCCTTCTTGTTACCTGGAACTACTGTTTTTGACCACAGACTACGAATTACGGATTCCTCGGCTTTTCCCTTTTTTGGTACTTTGTTTGGTCTCTATTGGAATCTTGGAATTACAGACCACAGACCATCCCTTGGACCATCTTTAGTCAACTCCCTTGGCAAAGACATACCCGGACTCGTTGTTGATAACTTCCATCCTCTCTGAGCATCCTATTCAGGTGGTTTCCAGTGTGGCATTCCATCTTTCCTCCTCAGGCCTCCTTGATCTCAGCCCATTGAGGGAACAGGCATTACCTCATCGTTTAGGCTTTCCATCGAATGGTTCTTGGTAGGTGTCATTCTCCTTTGGGTAATACGGTATAGTGCTGCTTTGTGTGTTCCTGATCTTACCTGTTCCTTTTCCTTTACAGCAGTCATCTGGACCACGCGGGTATCTTGTTTCTCCACCTGTGGCCTAATCCTCGAACAGCAAGTGACTATTTTCTTGCTGTTGGTGGCTTCGGGACAGAGGTATTCTTGTTCCTCGTGACCATCAAGTTTTGACAACACGTGATGATCATTATGAAGCCTCAGATGATATTAAAAACAGGCAAAGTGACATTTGAAGGTAGGATGATCTTTGGCTCGAAAAAGGCAATTGAATCCAGTAAAATCTTATATAACTGCATTCAAATCAGTAGAGACCCAAGTTACTGACCCACCACTGGCCCACCCTCTATGTCCCTTACTAGCCCATGCCTGTTGAAAATATAAAATTTCTATATCTTTAAGTTCTGCCATCTGAAATCCTCAGGTTTACTAGCTGATCATTGCGAACCTAAGTAAAAAGATGGACCAACAATTCAATTACATTTTTAAAGATGAAATTGACTCTTAAATTAGGAGCAATACCATATTTAGTGAATATAAATATTTAATAAAATATGTTATCCAATGGCAACTAATTGTAATTGGCACAGTAGGCAGTTTGGGAAAGAACATAGCAGAAACACAGGAAACATTAATACAACAAAAAAGGCAACGTCGCAGACAGCGTGATAACGTCATTGCGCTAGCGTATGTGGGCGCAATGATATCAGCACGCGGCAGCGTTAAACGCCATAAAAACCTGCAAAAGACAGCCATAATCCGTGCAACGGATCAGCTGTACCTGCTGGGGACAATTGAATCCTCACTCACTCTAGCTTCAACTAAAGGTAAGGATCTAAAACTGCAACCAGAATCCCATGCTATCCCTATTATGTCCTGCAATGGTCCACCTCTTTCCTCTCTTAAAGAGACCAATTCACCCAGATGGGTCCTTAACAGATGCTTCCACCACCAAGTAACCTGTGGCTTTTTAAAAGGCTGCAGACTCACTCGGCAGGGCACACTCTGGATGTTCTGATCTCCTCAGACCTCACCCTCTCCAACCTCCTCTCCACTCCTCACTCTTGGACTAACCACTATCTTCTCTCGTCTCACTTCTCGCTCTCTGCCCTTCAGGCTAAGCCATCCCCAGCACTGCCATCCACCTTCTCAGTCATCCGGCCCATGCAGCATGTGTCAGTGGAGGCTTTTGCCGCTACTTTCTCTCCTCCTCCTACACCTTTGGCTGACTCACACCAACCCAACCTTCATCTCTCTATCTCTAGCTCTCTTGGTGTCCTTGCCCCTCTCATGAGGAGCTCTTTGAAGCCTGCATACAAGTGCAACTCTTGGTACGATTCTGACCTTGCCACCCTTAAGTGCAAGTGGCAGAGAGGAAGTGAAGAGCATCAAGCACAATTTCTAACATACTGGCTTGCTGACTGCTCAAAAGACAATACAGACCCTCTGCCCTCACTAAGCAGGGAGCCTGCATTCAAGCCTGCATCTCAGAGACCTCTAACAACTCGGCTGAATTTTTCAAAATCTGCAAGGAGCTGGCCAATCCTGCTGCAGTCTCTATCTCTCTTTTCTCTCCTAGGCCCTCTGCACAGCCTTGGCATCTCATTTCACAACGAAAACTCAGGACATTCTGTCCAATCTCTCTTCCTCTACCTCCTCTTCCTCTCCCTCTACATTTCCAAGCCCCTCTCCAGCCGGTTCACCTCCTCCGTTCTCCGCCTTCCGCCTGTTCACTCCTGATGATGTTTCTAGACAAGTCCGATCTATGAAAGTGTCATCAAAGCAGATGCGCCCCTGCTCCTCCAGAACCTACAAGCACCACATCGACACCCTTGCTCCAGCCTTGGCTGATTTCTGCAATCACTCTTTTACCCTTGGACACTCCCATGTGCACCCCATTCTTAGGACTTCTGCTGATCTTTCCTCTCTGGCAAACTATTTCCCAATCTCCATCACTCCTTTCCTGGGCAAATTCCTGGAAAAGCTGGCCATCTCCCAGCTTAATCTACATACTGAATATGTTGGTTGTCTCCATGACCACCAGTCTGGCTCCCTTGACCTATCCTCTGCTTTTGACACTGTCAACCACGTCATCCTGGTCTGTGAGACAACCTGTGTATCTCTAGTCAGGCCCTTGCCTGGCTGACCTCCTTTCTCACTAATTGACCCTCCCAGGTCCAACATGGGTCTTTTTTCTCTCTTCTATCTCTCTATCTCTCACTCTCTACATGTGGTGTTCCCTACAGGTCTGAATTCTCTCCCTGACTATTTAACCTGGCACCTCGGGGCCCACCGCCTCTCTACCTTCTGCTCTAACTTTCAGAGTTATGCGGAAGACACCCAGCACTCCTTCAAGCTCCCCTCATTCTCTACTGCTTCTTCTCTCATACCAGACTGTCTGTCCGCTATTCAGGAATGGTGTGCCTCCAACGATCTCTCCCTTAATGCCAGTAGGATTGAGATCCTCCTCATTGGGGCGCCTGCTCCCGCCTTCCCTCTTACACTTTGGCTGCCCACCGTGGGCCCTCTACCTACTCCTTCAAGTGAGGCTAAGAACCTTGGGTTCATCTTCGACTCCACCCTCTCCTTCTCTCCTCACATATCTGACGTCTCTAAGAAGTCACACTATGAGCTGCTCCTCTTCAGAGATATTTCTCCTTTTCTCACTTTCCCCTAGAAGCTCATTGTCTCCAGAGCCCTGGTCCTCTAGGATGGAATACTGCAACAGCCTCTTTATAAATCCTCCTACCTCTACTCTTTGCGCTATACAACTTATCCAGACCAGGACGGCGAGACTTGTTCTTGGCCTCAAGCCCAGGGATCATATCTCTCGAGTCCTGAAATCTCTACACTGGCTCCCTGTGGCTGCGAGTATCAAGACCAAGACCCTCCGGATCATCCTTAATTGCTTCCCGAAGCTAGGTCCCCACTCAATAAATACTCTAATAATAATACTAATAATAATAAAAGTTCAACCCTACAAAGACCAGATTAATTATCATAGGGAACCCTACGAAGAATAGTCAAGTCTAGAACTGCCTGACTGGACTCATACTGAAGGGATTCATGCCTCAACTCTGATCCATTCCAAAATCTCTGGGCTTTACTATCAACTTTACTACTGGCTCCTTGCTTTACTACTGGCCGTGAAGTGCTTTGAAGCACTCCACCTGTGTATAAGCGCTGTATAAATGAACAATTATAATTACAACTGCTTTGAATTCCTGTTCAAAGCATTCATCACCAATAAGACCAGAGCAGCATTGTACTACATTGTGCTCCTCCCCAAAGTCAAGCCTTTCATCCCTGTCGCTGAGTTTCAGAACAGTTGTCCAATCCCTGGGCTGCTCCCACCTGGATGGTGGCAACGCTCTACTTGCAGTAATCCCAGATTCCACCTTCACCCTTATTTAATTTGTCACATCCTGCAGTACACCTCATCCCAAGACTAAGATAATGTGGGTGTATCAACGCTGTCTGTAAGGAGCTGTTCTGGCTTCCCTTTCAAGCATGCATCATGCTCAAGACAGCATGCATCACCTCATTGCAGTGACCACCAAAACACCTCTCTACCTTGATGAGAAATTCACTGTGTGTGTGTAAGGGAGCACACCACGAGAAGACATGATATCACCAGGCTGGCAAACATGACTAAAAGAGGGAAGAAAACAGGTAACAAGCCTTCTCCTGCTACACACCCTGTATCTGCAACAAGTTACAAATACAGACTGCTCTCCTCCATCCTCCACTTCAGGGATTACCTGATGACCCAAATCTTCAAAAACATCTTGCCAATCACTGATCAGCCAATCAACCCTATCGCTCCTCGTCTCCAACTGGCCTCCTTCCCTGCTCCTCCTAGCCATTCCTGCTCCTCTGCTATCCCTAGCTCCTTTACTCGCAACCGCCTGGTTGAGTCCCCTGTGTCACCTGCTCCGTTGCTTCCCAGCTAGGATCGCGCTTTATGAGGCCCATTCTTAGCTATGAGTTCAGAGTCCCCTCGCGCTATGAACTATAGTATGCAGGGGCTTTCTGTGTCTTCCCTGCAGGATTCTGATGCCACATTTTAGTTATTTTATGTATTGAATATTTGTAAAGCGTCTATACAACAAATGGTGTTTGAAGGCGGCACAAGACAAATCATGGGGGGAACAAGGGAGAAAGATAAAAATAACCGTCCTATTAAGCCTTGTGACATTCTGATCATGCAAGTGCAGTAACAAGAATTGCGAGGGAGGGGTGGTGACGGTCTGTGCGAATTGGAAAGTGCTAAGATCGGAAGGGAAGTAAAGAGGAGAGAGTGTAAGTGAAAAGGGGATCGTAGGGGAGAAGAGGGCCAAGGAAGCTAGGCGAGTGCAAAGCAGAGGCCAGGTGTGCAAGTGCCAGGGATTGCATGGGGTGCAGACGGTGAGATTCCACATGCATGCTAAGTGCAAGGATGGGGAATGGACTGGGCGAGGGAGGGCCTAGTGCCCTGTAGAACTCAGAGGGAACCAGGCAGCCAGTCACATGGATTATTACACCTAGCGCTCCCTTTTACATACGTGCCCTTGCTTCCAATCTCCTGGCATTGCTTTATAAATATCCCATTTACTCCACAAATGTCTTCATGTCACCCACCAGAGGCAAAACAACTTATCCCTTCTTTGTGATTTTTCCATCATCATTCAGGAAGTCTGGAGCAGAGTTACATATCCCTTCACCTCTTTCATTGACGTTGCCTTTCAGTGAGGCGGTGGCCAGGCTCCTGCATTTTGATGGGACGCCTTTTTACATGTATGCCAACGATAGTCCGGTCATCACCAGACATGAGAAGGATGTGGGTCATACTGTGTTCAATTTCAGACTAAGTAAGCAAACGGAAATGATTGTTTTCAGACCGTATCCATCACCATTGAATAATTCACAAGGCTCTGACACTCTGTGACCTTGTGCAAAGCTGGTCTCACAAGCACATAATCTCGGTATCCAATTTGACTCAAAATTCTCTTCGATTCTGGAGACTACCTCATAGACGAAATCCTTGTTCTTCCGCCAGGAAACACTTCAGCACCTTATCCTTTTTGTTTCCATCAGTAAAGAATAATCCTTCTCAATGCCCTTATCTTTGCGCGCCTTGATTATTGTAATGTAATACATATTGGTTTATAAAGAAAATGACTGCTAAACTCCAAAGAATACCAAATGTGTCCGCTTCTTTGATCTTTTCCTTGAGAAAAGGAACAGGATCTCAAATCCCACAGCAAACTGCATCGACTTTGTTGTTTTTCCTGGTTATAGAAGATTGTCCTTGTAGCGCTGTGACCATGGACATTTTTCTTTCTACAACTATTCAGGGATATCTTTGAAAAGGCGTAAATGTTTTAAAATAAGGTTTTTCTCCCCAGATTATTGTGTAAATTATTGTTCGGGACTTAATGCATCTGTGCCTCAATAAAGCACTAGGATACCCTTGGGAGTACTCTGAAGTTTCTAAATACATTAAGGCACAGCTGGTCTTGAGGGAGTGCTTTCCATTCATAGAGAAACTTCTATTCGACGCTCGGCCACGGTTTTTTCAAACTTCCAACTTTCTCCAGCTAGGGGGCACTGTCACGTGTCATTCTCGACCTCCTCATGTTTGGACCATCTCTATTGGGTCATGCATCTAAACATGTCAGGGTTGGGAGATGTGTGACACATACCTTTCAGCCTCTGCTTCCATGTAAGAACATACACATAGAACTGGATTTTCTGGTCAGATGTGCCTTCGACCTCGAGCCAGCTTCCTTTACCGAGCGTGTTAGTGTCCAAATATGCCATGTTATTTTCAAGTATGCGCCTTACATTATATTCTTCCAAAATTAAGATAAATGTTCTCTATAGTCTAGAACAGGGCTGCGAGACTTGTCCTTGGCCTCAAGCCCAGGGATCGTATCTCTTCAGGACTGAAATATTTGCACTGGCTCCCAGTGGTTGCAAAGATTAAGTTAAAAACCCTCTGCATTGTTCACAAGGCCTTCTGGGGCCTGGTGCCTCAATACCTGCGACTCTCTCTTCCTAAATATCTTCCTTCTCGAGCTCTTCGCTCATCCACCTCCAACTCCCTCAGGGTCAGTCAGTCGAACGAGTTGGTGGTAGATCTTTTTCTTCGGCTGGGGCCTCCCTCTGGAACAGCCTCCCTGCCTACCTGAAACTTGAGGAGAATCATCTCTGGTTCCGGAAGCACCTCAAAACCATTCTCTTTGCTTCTGCTTTTTCTCCTCCTCTCCCCTGCTGACTTCCTGGCTGATACTGATACTCAACTGGTTACCTGGCCACCCTCTGATCTAGGGCCCAGCTCCCCTCCCCCACCAGTGGCACACCTGCACTGCTTTCCTGGCAATCCCCACACTTGGGGACTGTTTTCTGTATCCCTTCAGTCAGACTACCAGCACTTGACACCTGATGTCTGCACTTATCCTTGCACTTGCCGCCTGCTGGCAGTACTTTTACTTATTGTTTATTTATTCTATAATCCCATGTACTGCACTGTCCCCTCCCGCTGCCTCCCCCGTACTTTCCTCCTTCCCGCTTCCCATGCCCTTGCGTGATCTGAATGACACCTGGCTTAGTAGGATCGTTGTCTGTCTTCCCTCTATTCCCCCTCCCTTGCCTCGTCGTGCCTTGAAACACTTGTGTATAGGTGTGTTATAAATGCCATATCATATCATATTAATGATCTTTTTATAATTACAGTCTCATAATCTTGCGACCATCGGTTGAGTGGCTCCTCTCAGACTGTGTGTTTATATCCACCTCAGGCTGCGCTATTCTTTTTTCTCCAATTCTTTAGGTGTCCTCACACACACCTGGACTGGATGGCGATGTATCGTCTTCATCTGGTTGATCTATCAACTCATGAGGTTCATCACTTTCTTAATTATGTTCTCAGTTCAATTACTTGAACCATGAAATTTTTCTGATTACAGAAGATTGTCCTTGTAGCGCTGTGACCATGGTCATTTTTCTTTCTACAACTATTCAGGGATATCTCTGAAAAGGCGTGCAGAATTTTCCACCAGGGTGCTGGTCCTTGATTAACACTCAGTCATTTCTCTGTACGGATGATTCTTGACTTCTTCTACTGCAGTTCACCTAATTATTAAGTTTATTACTATTTATTTCAATGTCCGACTGTGCAGGGACAAGTGGGTTCCTGCTAGCATCGGCAACCCGCTACTGTAGGGCCAAATAGCATATTGGCAGGAGAACGTCGTGTTGACGAATTGTGTTATCCTATACTCACTCAAAATGGATACAAGGTCTTTTCTGGATGAAATGGAATCTGTATTGTCTTCTCCTTGTTTTCTTAAGTGTTACTGAGTGCCACACCTGGCCTTGAAACAACAGACCATTATCAGTTTGGATGGTTTTTGGAATGCATGCATGGCTATGATCTTCTCCAGGTTGGGGCACAATGTTCCTGCAGTGAGAGCCAGATCTACCTCTACCGCAGTTTATCTGTAGTGCTCACCCATTAGGGCTATTAGGTGTTCGCAATTCACCCAACAAGACCATAAAGCGCAAGTGCGATCCTACTCCAATTGTTGACAATTCTACAAGGCACATCATTCTTTCCCAAGATAAATGTATGAGCTGGATCGCACCAAATAATGATTCACCAAGAATACTAGTACATCACATCCTTTACTCCTATAAAGGATAATACCGATAAAAATTGCATAATTCCACAATTCCAGCAGCCACTGAGGTGTTTCAGCATGTAATAAGAAATATATGGTTTTTAAAATATCAGTAATGATACTCTAGTTTATACCACCTCTAAAAATGAGCATCTGACCAAGCTGGATCAGTGCTGCACTGACTGCAATTCCAAGCTCTCAAGGTTACAAGACAAAATGCAAGTTGGTTAAACCCATACTGGAGTTTTGTGGCTACATGTCCCAAGCCACAGAGATACCAGCTGATCCACTGAAGGTACAAGAGATTCACAATACAACAACACCTAAAATTCATTCGGTGGTCAGGTGTTCCCTAGAAATTGGGACCTACTGTGGATGCTTTATTAAAGCCCTGGCTACCCTCTTGGAACCATTACATTACCTCACAAAAATAGACTTCTTGTAGAGGTGGACGAATGCTGAGTATATGGCATTTAAATCCTGACAAACACACAGAGTCAGCAGTTGGTTTGATGCTGTTTTAGCACAGACTAACACTAGAGGTGAAACAAAGCCAGTTGCATACACCAGCAGAATCCTCTAGCCCACTGAGCAGAAATACTCTCAAATAGAGAGATAAGCTCTATCTGTATTATGGGAATGCAAGCATACCACATCTACATAAATGGAAAGTGACAGCCATAATCACAGATGACAATCCCTTAATCCCCATCATTATGGGGTCGGTGATGTCCCCCCCACCCAAATAGTAAAATTAATGCTCCAAATTCAGGCCACTGTATTACAGACCCAGAAACGATACTCCAGCGGATTTCCTCTCAAGGGATCCATCAAGAAGTGACCAGGATGGTGTCCTAAGTGAACGAGAAGCAGAAGCTCAAATCAATATGCTCACGGTAGCTGCGATCCCGAGGTCCATGACCCTGAAATAAATAGCTGATGAATCTGCGATGAATGAGTGTATCCAACTGGTCATGACAAGCATCTGGAAAGGAGGATGGAACAATCCAATAGAATCTTTAACACACAGAACTCACTGTGTCAAGATAACACTACAGAAGATGTGGAAATTGAAGAACAAACTATCTACATCCCCAGAAGGTCTCCTCCTATGCAATAGGTGTGTAGTCATCCCAGAAAGATTGACATAAGAAGTACTTGAGTTTTCTCACGACATCATCAAGGTATTGCAAAAACTAAGGCATCCCTAAGACAGAAGGTATGGTTTGCCCATCTTGAGGAGACAGTACACGAACATATTAGACAATTCAAATAGTGCCTGCCTTCCCTGCCGCTACAGAAACAGCCACCCATCCAATTTCCCAATTGGAGCAGTAAACCACGTAATACTTAAATTTGGCTCAACTGGCATAGATCGCCACTTCCTTGTAGTGAAAAAGAAATGTTCTGATACCCGGAAATTGAATTTGTCATGAACGTGAAGAAATCATTGTTCTAGAAAAGGTGTTTGCCACTCAGACTCTCCCTGAGACAATCCAACCAATCAACGGTCTGCTGCTTCACAGCTGAGAGTTTCAAGAATACCTTCAAGCAACGGGCATTGACCATCGAAAGATAACAGCAATCTGTCCAAGTGTCATGGCTTATTACATGGCACATGCCAGCCAGGGAACTCCTTCCCCTACAATGAATGTGGCGCAAAATTAAATGTTTTTTTTTTTTAGTATACTACGGATTCTTTTTGAGTAGTTCTCCAACCCGTCTCGAACCTTAACCTCCAATAGCACCCTGTGTCACAATGGACTAGGAACCAGGCCAGTGTGTATTAATAAGATATTTTATTAATTTATTATTCAATGTAAATGAGGATAATCAAAATACAACGACCACCAGAATTGTGGCAACACAAATGCAATATCCTATCTACAGTGACCAGGTTGAAAGAGACTGTTACTCTCGCTTTTGTTTTAATGACGAAGCAGGAAAATAACAATTCCACACAAAGTGATAGCACCTACAGTTGAGCAATACCCCCTGCAACACTGATCCCCCAAAGATCATTTGGACTTGGTTTCTTTGAATGGAAGGCAATGGCAAGGAGTAGGAATATAGGGGAAAAATCGGTTTTGGGGTGAAACTCACAACCACAATATGGGAAGCCAGCAAAGAAAGGGAAAATCGTTTTTTGGTGCAAAATGGAAGAATGGTGTTTTTATTATTTCTCACAACTGCTAGGGGACAGAATAGGAGAACATTCATACCGCTTACACTTAGGAGACAGGCAAAGTTTTAGAGAATACTTATCACACACCAGGGACAATAGAAATGAAGTAGGAAAATTGGTTTATTGGAGAAAGCAAATGCAAAGGGAAAATACAGTGGCAAATGGAAATTCGTTTGTACTGAGGCTTATAATGGCAGGTAGGCTCTGGGAACGGGGCTTAGCTCACAAAACTAAAATTGGTTTTGGTTCAGGATGACAGATGCAAAGAGGAATGACACTGGCAAATGAAACTTCGCTTAACAGGGCATAATTTAAACACAGGGGCACATCAGTTGTTCAGCTCACAAGGGGAATGATTCTTTTGGGCAACACTTTAATGACTATAACAATTAACAAAAAAACTGGGAAAAAGATTGTTGGTTTCGAACTCCACCAATCCTGATCAATGGGGATTAACTGATTTAGTTACAAAAATATTAAGGATTTACACAGACATTTGAGGGGTTTCTCAATGGTGATAAACTGGATGCACTGCTACAAAAATGAAGGGTTTATGCAATTTAGAAAACTTTTTTGGTTTTCTTTGCACCTTTCTTTGCGCCAGTATTTCCTGTCTTCACATACATGACTTGTGCTATTCCTAATGAAAAAATGAAAGCATTCAAGTCCGTCTGCGTGTAGATTATTTTATTTTTGTGATAATTCTAGGCCCTTTTGGATGACACGTGTTTGCCTTTCTCAAATCCAGGCACTTCCGAAAATATTGCAGTCCTGATTAATGATGAGTGTTTCATTCAGCAAATGGGATGGCTGCTTCATCCCCCATAACCATCTGTTCCCCTGGGTCAGACTGTGACCAGAGATTTTTATGAGTCTCGTTGACATTAGTGTGTGCTCTTTGAAGTGGGTGCAACAAGGATTCACACCTTTTAGTCATACTTCAGCCAAGGATGACCTTCTCTTGAAGTTCAGGCTTTCCTTCCAGCGAGTCTGCAGAATAGTGAATTTTGATGCTTTCAGCAGCATCAAATGTTATTGCAGGGTTATTAGATGAGAGCTGTGACATCCAGCTGGAGTGGGGCTTTTCATTGTGAAGTTTCTGCACCCAGCCAGAACAGGTTTTTCCTGAAGTAATTGTCTTTTCAACTGTCACTCGAGTTTTGTGGGGGAACCATAATATACATTGTGTTGGTCAACCCACACATCCTGTTCTGCTTTCCTGACATTTTTCTGTGAGCAGTGATATATTTTTCCATTGTGGCTTTTTAAAGCCGTTATTTATTTGCAAACACCTGTGCAGGCCGTTTTTGCTTGCAATGTTTAAAAATCCTGTTTTCCATGTCACAGGATTCCTTGATTCCTCCTTCTTTTGTGTATTCAACTGCTGCGTGTCCGTTGATAATGATAGGCAAGCCCCTTTCCCCATGGTTCTTTAATGAACAACAAATGAAAAAACCAGGCCGTTTTTGTTGCAGTATTCAAATTCCTGACATTCATATGACAGGGAAAGCAAAAGCCAGACTGTTTTTGGTTGCAGTGTTTAAATGCTGCTATTCATGTGAAAGGGACTTATGTGTGGGGGCTTTAAATGCACCCCACACAGGTACCAATGGTGATGCAGAAAGAGTTATGCACCCCCTCAATAAAATGTTCAGAATTGCACATAGCCAGGAGCAAAACATCCACAGAGCCATGTACCAGTTCCTCACTGAATATCATTTCAGACTTCATTTGTCGAGGGGCATAGCTGTCTACAAGAAAGAGCCTGATAATCGACAATCAAGCTGTTCACAAAAAATGACAAACTGATAATGAGAAAGAGAGCTGATGCTGAAAACTGCATTGCGGATACCTTAGTGGGTGACACAGTATTGGTTCGAACCAGGAGATATTCTGGCAAGATGTCTTTAACCTATGAACCCCACTTGTAGTGCGTGGTGGATGCAAAATGGGTCATGGTTACAGTATCCAATGGGAGATAGTTCATCACCAAAATGTGAGTTTCTTCATGAAAGTAGAAATACCTAATACCTCTACAACCAACAGACAGATCTATCCCTCCAAGTCAGCCATGATCCGTGAGTAATAGAATGCACCCTGAGGATCTGAGTGCCTACCGAGATGATGAAGTAACATGAGAACGTTGGTGTGGAGTTGAACTCATAGAAGAAAACCCATACCATAATATCAAAGAACACTTTTTAGAACCTAGGTATCCCAAGAGACTGGTTCAGTAAAAACATTTCGATGAGCATGTCACATACCAACATTTACTCGAATATGGGACATTTTTTACCAACCACAATTAGGCATGGTGCGCCAAGTCCCATAATATATAGGGCTTTAAAATAATGTTGATGATGAACACTTATTTCATTCCATATAATGTTCTTTATATCATTGTCAAACAGACTTCAAATTACCAATGAAAAATGCCAAAACAAATCTATTAGAGCACGTGGGTTCTATGTGATTACATCGAAAAGAATTAATCGAAGATGAGTTTGTCTATTTGCTTTCTCAAATTCTTTTTTGCTGCAAATATATAAGGGGGTAGATCCCCACAGCCCCATGAACGTATATATATAGCCAAATTAGTTACAAAAAATTAGATGAATTTGAATTCGACCAATTCTGCTGCGTTGTAATCTTCCTATCCCAAGCTTGTGCATAATGTATCACCCAACGGGGTTTTTTCAAGGCAAGATCATTAAATCAAATGTAAAACTGAACATCAACTTATGACAAGCATTGTTGCATATACTGTAAACCTATACATCAGAGAAATATCATTCAAATCACAATTGTAAAGGTTTGCTTAAACTGTATCCTAAATCCTAATCCCTAGATTGTTTCTAAATTCATAAAAGACGTGCTATTTAAAACACTTGGGAATTTTGTTAGTAGGCTGTTCAACAACATCCAATACTTGTTAATTTATTTCATTCATTACCCTGTGATCAAGGTGAGCCAGCTTAAATATGCAGCCCAGTGCCAATATAAGATTCCAGTTTACGAGTATCCCCAATTACAAAATCTGATCATATGATGTAACAGCCTGATATTCTTTCAATTCATCAGTATTCCACATTGTTTTATGGGGACCTTACATGTATAGAAAACAGTCAAGAAATACTATGTCAGTTATAGTATACCTATTTATTGCTATTTGTTGTACAGATGGGATATCATGTTTCAGAGCAGCACTGTTAAGGCTACTGTAACGTGATGCGTCATTACGCACAGAGAATAAAAGGGGGAACGCCAGACATCCATGATCTATTATTCATGCAGTGCACAGTTGCCACTTACATGCCATAACAATCCTCTTCCGCAAGCTCCTTTTTCTCCAGTGCATTTTTTCTCAGTATGCCATCTTGAATTGTTTGTGGTAGGGGAGATTTATGCAGGAAATAAGAACAGTTTTAATTAATTGAAATTGGGACGGTCCATTAATTGGCTGAATAGCATTCACTAACACAAGTACTCTTTGGTGGCTGTTTTTCTGTTTTTTTAATGTTGCAATAGATAAATAGATCATTTTGAAGAACACATTTGGCCTGACGCAGCAAGTACAACACATGTCCATGTGGAACAAAAAGAAAAACTGAAATCTTGCAGAAAATAATAACGTAGTCATATCGGACTAGGGGGCGTGTTGGGCGTGTAGCCATGGAACCATAGAGGCAGCATAACTTAAAATCGAGTCAGTATTTAGATGGCTCATAAAGTCTGCTGCACCTGATCAGGGATGTCATTTCACCAAAATGCCTGGGGTAGTGGAAGTGACATCTCAATGCCATGTGACATCACAGGAAGTGATGTCATTTGACCCCCCCATTCCTCGTGGCATCACAGGAAGTGGCATCTTACAGCATTATCCCTCAGTACACTAAGAAAAATATGGTTACACTACCACTGTATTGTGACATTTCATACAAGAATGGATCATCATACATAGCAATGAGTCAAGGCCTATGTTGCCATGAGAAATGTATGAACCCAAATCCCCTCTTTATGTGGATCCGCCCTGTTATTTCGACAGGACTACAGAGCAAAATCACAGTCTGGGGAGTTAGGGGCAGATAGGTGGCTATAGGGATAAAAGGGGAGAGGGAGAATATTTCACCAGCGAACATATGTTGTTCTAGTCGAAGGCATCCACAGTCTTCAACGATTTTGGCACTTACCCCATTTTCTTCTGATTTGACAAGTTACCTTCAGTGTTGTGTTGTACTGCTTGCAGTTGTTTCATGGACTTCATTACTCTTGCGCAAAACAGCCAGACATTTCCTTCAGAGCCTAGAGCTAAGTTTAAAATGGGTTTGATTAGTGCATTGGCAAATACTGCTACCTGATCATCTTCCTGTCTCTCTTCAAAGTGCTTGCATAACTCAAGAGGAACAACACATTTGAAGTTCTTTTTTCTATCCATTACTAGTATCACGCTCTCACACTTTCAAACAAGTAAACTTTTTTTTATTTCAGGTACACATCCTACCATACAAGGTCTGTAGAAGTTTGGTGTGTTACAAAATCTGATTACCAACATTGAAAACATGTTAGTCCACTTATGCATTGCTTCTGCATTGCCATTCTAGTGCTGCATCCTAACCAAAAATCAGAAAAGCAGAGTACTTGGTGTACTCTGCATGGAAACCTGCTGTGTCCATCACACATTTGAAGGATGGGTAGGTATTATACTCACATCCAGAAAACAGAGATCAAGACTCCATCTTCCTGTTTGTACTCTCGTGAGGCTTCTGTTGTAGCAATTCTTTTTGTGTTATTTTGGCTGCAAACAGAATAGTTAAAAATGTGTTCAAGGCATACAGTGAAATACTGAGTCATGCCAACTTCAGTACCAAAAGCCTCATGACTCCTGTCCCTATACTTTACGGAAAAGAAATCCTGGCTGCATTTTGCATTACTCCCACACTCACCAGCACTCTTTAAATGCCAAGGTTTCTGTTCCTACGTGATCATTGTCTTCTGCACCCCGCACCTCTCTATAATGGTACACATTGCTACAATTGGTACTATTGTATAGATTTTTGGATAATGCCCAACAGTTGCCCTTCCTTCACTCTGATCATAAGACTTAAAATGTAGTTTCTTACCAGATTGAGCAGAACAATGGCATGACAGATGTGTCCGATGCTGCTATTTCAGTGGCAAAAGAGTGGTACTGTGGAACAAATGTTGCATCCCTTTCCTCATGTAAGGCGAAGATTCTGACTGGAACGCAGGTTGTTACTTAGGTGACCGGAAACCACAATGGAGGGCTGTGAGTGTTCAATGGCAACAGGTCAAGGCCCAGAACTCTGGTAGTGGAGCTGCAGGTGTTTGGCAGAGAAGAGGCTGCAAGTATGGCAGGTGCTGTTTGGATGTCATAGAAAACTGGCTGTGATGCCGATGGTGCCGGCCTGGTTTTACCAGAAGACACTGACCGGGTGTGTCTCATCACGGCTTGGTTGATGACAAATCAAGGGTATGGTGCTGGCATTGTGAAGACAGAATTGCAGCTGTGGGGCAGCTGGTGACTGACTTAAAAGGAAGATGCTGCCTAGAGGGTTCATCATTGCTTCATGGACTGCAAATCAAGAAGAGCCAGGCGGGATAGCAAAGGTTTTCATGACACAACACTCCAGCTGTGCTGCAGCTTCTGGCTGATTTGGCAAAAAGATGCTGTTGGAGGCTACTCAAATAAAATTCTAAGAGACTGGAAGTTGGCAGATGCTTGTGGCTGTGCTACTAGTAGTGCATGTCTGGCTACACAGGAAAATACTGATTGAATGTCTCGCCGTTACTTAGACTGACAATCTTTAGGATGCCGGCAGTGTGGCAGATGCTGCCATTTTGAGGACACACATGACTGGCTGTAAGTGTATGTGGTGCCCTTCTTAATTGGGATGTTTCTGATTTAATGGTCCATGGTTGCTTAGCTCACTGGTAAACAATAGGATACTGACAAAACTCAACAGCATACCATGGAGTATTTTATAGGTAAGACACAGAAACGGGTTTCAGTGCATGAGCGATTTATCATGGCTGATTCATAAGGTGAAGAGGCTGGTAGTGTAGGACAGTAGCAGATGGTTTGGAAGACTGTATGTGGTGCTGATTAGGTCTGCGGGACTTGAAAAGAAGGAACTAACTGGAAAAGTGAGCTATAACCTAGCAGTGTCAAAGAATATAATGGTTCATCTTTTCAGAGGATACCTCCTGTGCCGCATGTCAGCAAATCTGTCAACGGCATCACTCAAATTTACCTCATCAACCTCCATAGGTTCACATGCCATTATCAACAAATCACGACTTTGGCGGTAACCCTTAAATCCGGCGGTAGCGCTATTACCGCTGGATTTAAGGGTCTGCCATATCAGGACTTCGGCGGATTTCATCCCAGCTCTGAGCTGGGGGGAAATCTGCCGAAAGTGCGCGCTATTACCGCTGGCGGGAAATCCACCAGCGGTAAGAGCGCGACAATTCCCCATTGAGCCCAATGGGGAATGGGGCATTCCCGAATGGGCTCAATGGGGAATGGGGATTAACATTACCACCAAACTCGTGATCCGGTGCTATTAGCGCCGGTGAGTTCGGCGGTAGGGCTAATACCCCTGGCGGTAATACCGCCGGCGTTACCGACAAAGTTGTGATCAGGCCCATAGTCTTGTCAGATAGAAAGCTCCTTGCAGTGGCAAGGCCTTAATGCAATCCTATGCAATTTACTTGGGACTATAGGTAGTGCTCAGCAAGAACATCTGCAGATGAGTCGTCCAAGACATGTGTAGCACTTGGATTGAACATGCTGGCATCCTTGATAAGCTCCATGCTATTTGTAAAACGAGCATCCAACTCTCTTACAAAGCTATCCAAGGTAGCGAAAAACACCTCTTCCTTTAACGTTTCAGTCTGTAGCATTCTATCCTCAGAGTGCTCATAATGTCCAGGCCTCTTCCCTACAGTAGTACCAACAAAGAATTCTGTTTGTTTGCTGCTCAGAAGGTGCTACCTTAATGGTAAAGCTCTTCGGTCATAGTCTTCAACTGTTTCAATGGCAACATTTTCTGCCAATTCCGTTGCGTCATTGACGATTTTCACCCAATGGCATTCTTGTCGAAGGTTGACGAGGTCAGTTCTTGTCACTATAATTAGTTCACTTGCATTTGTTAAATCAAGACCCTTTCTCTGAAGTTCTTCAGATAACACATGAATCTTTTTCAGAATTGCTTCCATACTTAGCAAAGTTAGAAAAAAATCAAAGCTCTGCATATTTCGGAGAAGACCTCTGTCTTCTGGACAAGCCTGCTTGTCAAGTTGTTGAGATTCTATCTCATTGAGAACAACTACAACGGTCTCAAATCGAGCCTATATTTCCTTAACACAAGCGTACCACTAAAACCATCTAGTGCCAGCAAGTCTTTCTCATTCGTATACTACCAGACCACTTTCCTTTTGAGCTACTAAAAAGAAATTGTGCCGAGGAGAACTTTGAGAAAGGAACACATACACAGCCTGCAAAGTTGAGAAAAAATATTTCACTGTTTGTATGTTAGCAATATTTTGCACTAACGCAAGGTTCAGACGATGTGCATGACAGTGAATGTAAATTGCCTGTGGAGCAATTTGTTTGATTTCGCTTGTACTCCATTGAAACAGACACTCATAACTGATGCCCCATCATAGCATTGTGCCACGCAGTTCTTCCAGTTAAGCCCAGCTTTGTGTTCAGAATTGTCAATTGATGCAGCTAAACTGGAGGCATCCAACTTCTCCATGTGGTTACAACCCATGTTTTTTTCCTGAATATTCCCATCTTTATCTACAAACAGAATCGCAAAGCTCAGCTGTTCTTTATGTGAAATGTCTTTGGTTTCATCAACCAACACTGCAAAGTGCTTTGTCACTTTCCTAATGATATTCTGACGTATAAGATTTGCCACAACTGAGATCATGGCCCTCATTACAAGGTGGGTGGTAGTCATGGCGCTATTTGCGCTATGACTACCACCAATAACGTTACCGTGTCTGGTTTGGTGAGATGGGGACTTACCGGTCCAGTCCCACCTTGGCGGGACCGGTAAGTCCCCATTCAACAAATCATTCCTCATTCACATTTGAGCCCCCATAGGGCTCAATGGGAATGGGGAAGGCGCTAATAACGGTAACGCAAATTGCGGTACCGTTATTGGCTCTGATTTCCCTTAATGGGTCCCGTCCATAACGCCTGGTCACACCAGGCATTGAAGGAGGGACCCGCTAAGGGAACTCGTAGTAGGGCGGTAAGGGATTACCGGCACCGGTCTCCTTACCGGTGCCTGATATCCCTTACCGCCCTACTCGTAATGAGGCCCCATGTCATTTTGATACTAGGGAGATGTGTAGTGCTCATATCTTCTAGCCATTTTTACTTTAAGAAGTTTATTATTATCAGATAGCAAACACAATATTTAAATGAAGTTTCCCTTATTTTGGGAATGTTGCAATTCGTCAGTGGCTCGGAAAGCAAGCCCTTGATGACCCAAAAGACATACCACGTTTAGTAACTGCAGCACATGTTGATGATTCTCTTCAATCTCTTGGTCCCCAACCTTTTCTAGCATGGAAACAATTGAGTGTTGAGGGCTTGTAGTCTGTTGTACACGCTTAAAGTCTGAAGACTTATGCTTATCAGAATCTAAGTGTGTCTTTAAAGCACGACATGTCTTTTCCCATTTACTGAAGCCAATGTCAACAAATGGAACATTGCCACATGCAAGCCCCCCTCTTCCAGAAGAAGAACCAACATGTCTGCATGCAAATCAGTATACTTTATCTTTCAGAACTGAATACTCCAGTCAAGGATATTTTTTGTAGTCTCCATTAAACCTACGGGAAGCTCTTAAAGGGTATGTAGGAAGTTTTGGCTTTACACGGTCACTGTATTGATTTGGTGACAGATCAGTCACCACACTGTCATCTAAACTGGGAGCTGGAGATCTTCTTGGAATGCCCTGGTCAGCTTGATGCATCTGCATACTGTCATCACTCTGCAACCAGGATCTGCCAGTGCTCTCCCCGAGGAATGAAATGTCAGGAAATCAAGCAACACTGGGGGGGTTATCAAATATGCCAACACGGGAAGAACAATCTTCAATATCAGTATTGAAAGAACATTCAGCGCTATCCTGGAAAGTTGAAGTATTTGCTTAGGCCAGCATCACGTGAAACCATAACAGCAATGTCTGCACATGAACAAGAGACTTCAGTGGCCACTACAAATGAAGGCGATGCTATGTCAGCCAAGGAAGGAGGAGCTCTAGACAAAGTGTCAACATATGCAGATTTCGGGCCAATGTCAGCACATGTAGATGTTGATGCAATGTCTGCACTTGAAGAAGCAGATCCACTGCCAGCAAGAGTTGATGTGCAGGCCAATGGTTGGACAACATGTACATCTGTGCTTGAACTGCCACACGAGGTATCATCAGAAGACAACCTCTTTCACTTTCTTGAATCAGAGCCTGTTTTATTGCCAGCTCCTCTTGGTTTTGGAGGAGAAATATCAATGATTGACCTCTGTTTTGGATCCTTGGGTTTTCCTGCAGTTGTAGACATGCTCGTTCTTTTAGTACTGCTAAATCAGAAGCTATTATTCAAGCAAATGATAGATTCCTGGGTGTCCTCCTCACTTGTTTTGTTCTTCACTCTCCGGGGGACCACTTCTGCTGCATACCAAAGAGGAGACAAACCTGCAATGTATTGCTCTGGCTTAGAACGTGTATGTGTGTATATATATGTATATATATATATATATATATATATATATATCGAAAAAAGAAGAACAGGGGAAAAAAGCTAGTCAAAGCTTTTTAGGCGGCACTCTTCTCCCAAGTAAAAATGCACCAGATGCAAAAAAAACACGGTGGACAAGCAGTTTCAGGAGAGAACAAACAATTACGCGTTTCACTCTTCCAGGCTTCGTCGGATTGTAAACATAAAAGACAGGTATCTCTTTTTAACATTTCTCTGATGTTATAGTCCCTCTTCACTTTCATGTGGAAAATGTATATATATATATATATATTACACAGCCATGGTTAATTTGCTGTTTCCATAGGAAGAACACTTTTTGGGTGGCTTATAACTTCGCTCTCCCTGGGCGAATCCTCACCAAACTTTGCATATGGCCCATTCTGAGTTTATTTTCAAAGTTTGGTGAGGTTTGGTCCAGGGGGGGCAAAGTTATAGGGGAGTCCCAAAATTTTTTTTTTTCCCATAGAGGGTCCGCAGGCCGTAGGCCATAGGCGATACACCCAAGACTCTAGGCCCTGGCCACAACCACCGCAGCATATCACACCCATAGTTCACACCCACAGAATCAAATATCTATCAAATATTTGCAAATTTACAGTTTGTGTACTGTGTGATTTGTATAGTTTGTATGTGAAATTTTGGCTACGTCATGTCATTGAGATTGTAGAGTTTGGTAACAAGTGCTGCAGTATAACATATCCATGGAAGTAAACATTTTGTATTGTGGTGTATGGTTAGATGTTTGCTTCAATGGTTCTGTTATACAGCAGTATTTATGCGCTCTATTAGAATATACTTACTGTTTGATTTTTTGAGATTGGATATATTTTTTCATGAGTTGGTTAACTGGAGCACATCTTCTTTTTCAATTTCTGTGATAAAAGAAAAGAACAAGTTAGTGAATGTATTTTATAAAGACTTATTACGTTGCATAGTGGACATTTCAGCTTATTTTTACCCTCATATTTAGTAGTTTACAAACCAGTGTACTGTGCAATTTGCTCAGTTTCTGTGTTTTGTTTTTCAAATCATTGGGTCTGTGGAAAAAAAAATCCATGTCGGATTAAAAAAAAACTTTTTTTGTTATGCTACAGTCTATTTATTTGTTTGTTTTCAGTGCTCACTTGTTGTTTCTGGCTAATGTTCTATCAGTTGGCTTGTTGCAGATTTTTGGAGCTGTCAGATACCTTTTGGCGTATTCTAACTGTCTATTTTTTGTTATAATTTAGTGGTATTGATTTATCTGTTTGGTTGTTGCAAAATATTGGGGCAGTTAGATACCTGTTGGAGTATTCTAACTGTTTATTTCTTGTTATAATTTAGTGGTATTCATTTATCTGTTTGGTTTTTATAGAATCTTGGGGCAGTTAGATACCTGTTGGCGTATTCGAACAGTTTATAGTTTTTTAATTGAAGTTTTGTTAATGTTTAAGTACAGATTAGTTATTAAATGTTGGTTTTAAGAAGATTATATAAGCGTTTGTAAGGTTTGCTGGTAATCTCTGCTTTAGAGTAATGGTACTATCATTACATTCGAACCATCCACATTTCTTTTTTATATATGCAGTGTAGTGACCTGCATTGGTTGTGGTTCCTGCATTGTAGATTATACCTATTGTTGTGAAGGTTTTCTTACCAAGTGATACTTGACCATGTGTGAATCCAGTCAGCTTGCAGTTGTTTTTGGTACCATCTGCATTGTAATGTAGAAGCATTAGTATTACATATTTACTATGTGTTTGTATTAGTAAGGTGGAGCGATTATCTGAATTGCAGGTAGTCCATAATCAACCATGGTTTGCATTTTGTAGAAGTTGCTGAAATGGAACGGATTCACAATGAGGTATGGATACATACACGAAGCGCTCATTAGGGATTTGTTCCTGTGCCACATTGTGGCAGAGAGCGCATGTATGTTTCCACATGTATGAAATCTGGAAGATTTAATTTATAGGTATATTTTTGTTTTCCAGTACTTGTAGTTAGTACATTAGAAATTCTTGTGGATCTTCTTGTGAGTTTATAGTGAATTTCACAATTCCAGCACAGTAGTCCAATTCTTGTCTTATTCCATGAACACTATACATGTTGTCAAGATTGTTTGTTGCGTTTCTATGAAGGACTAACATTTGCAAACACAATTGGTCTGTACTGTGTAAGTAAATGGTGTCAAAAATTGGTGGCAATTGAAATAGAATATTCATTGCTACATTTGCATAGCAATTTACGCCAGTTATATTTGAAAATTTGAATGGACCAGATAGTGTGTGTTGCTTCTTTGAAGAAGTACCTAAGTTACTTTGAGTAATAGGTTCTTCTTTGGTTGTGGTAATTGATGAAGTATTAGCTACTTTTACTCTCTTTGGAGGATTTGCAGTGAGATCCTGTTGCATTCCTGTTTGAATTAGTTTTCTTTTACAATGTTTTCCTTTTTGTGAAACAGGATATGTTTTTAGATGGGGTTGTATAGTGAACACAGTCTATTGTATTCTAAAATTGCAAGGAATATCAGCGTTTACTTTACTTGCATCAAAGTTTATTAGAAATAGACCGTCAAGTGTACGTAAGCGTGAAAGTGCTACGTAGCTCATGTCTTCTTTAACCCTTTAAGTGCCAAGGACGAGGTATCTTTTCCTTGACAGTGCACACGCAGTGCCATGGACGAGATAGCTCGTCCTTTTCGGCACCTTGTTTTGAGCGATCCCTGCTTTGCGAAATGTCTGAGCGAAATGTCTGAGAATTGTCTTCATTTCCGGCTAATTTCAGAGACATTTCCCTGTGGCCACTCACCGAAACACTTCGCCAACAGCAGATGTCATACCTTCTCGTGTTCCCACAGGTGTCCCGACGAAAAAGGTACCTCGCATGTGTGGGTGCACCTACCTGGCTGGCAAGGGGCAAGCCGAAAACGCAAGCAACCCCCAGTCTGTTTGCAGAGGGGAATCTCAGCCATTCTGCCGACCGGCACAACATACAGATATGGGCCTCGGGTGTCCAAGCCACCAAGGAAAAAAGGGAGCCCCATGGATTTCCCAAAAGAGGACACCCGTGGGAATGCACAGAGGTCTGACTTGTGCGAAGCGGCCCAGAATTTATTACCCAGAACCCCAGACAAAGTGAACATTGTGTTTTTTCCCCACCAAATATCACACTTTGTCGGGGATTGTGGCTAATAAAAACTGGGGCAATTTGCGCAAGGCAGACCTCTGTGGATTCCCACGGGTGTCCTCTTTTGGGAAATGCATGGGGTTCCCCGTTTCCCTTGCTGGCTTCGACACCCTAGGCCCAAATCTGTAGGTTGCCCACATGAACATAATGGGCAGTGGCGAATGGCTTGGGGTTACCAGTCGGTTACCCTTTTCCTTTTGCGGCCCCGGTAGGTGCACCCACACATGTGAGGTACCGTTTTCATCGGGACATGTGTGGGGACGCGGGAAGGTAGGCCACGTGTTGTTGGCGGTGTGTTTCGGTGGGTGGCCAGAGCGAAATGTCTGAGAATTGTCTTCCTTTCCGGCCAATTTCAGAGACATTTCCCTGTGGCCACTCACCGAAACACGTAGCCAACAGCAGATGTCATACCTTCTCGTGTTCCCACAGGTGTCCCGATGAAAAAGGTACCTCGCATGTGTGGGTGCACCTACCTGGCTGGCAAGGGGCAAGCCGAAAACGCAAGCAACCCCCAGTCTGTTTGCAGAGGGGAATCTCAGCCATTCTGCCGACCGGCACAACATACAGATATGGGCCTCGGGTGTCCAAGCCATCAAGGAAAACAGGGAGCCCCATGCATTTCCGAAAAGAGGACACCCGTGGGAATCCACAGAGGTATGATTTGCGCACATCGCCCCAGAATTTATTATCCAGACACCCCCGCAAAGTCCGAAATGTGGTGAAAAAAACGCATTTTACGCACATTTCGCTCGGCTCACCCATCGGAACACGCTCCCAACAACACATGGCCTACCGTCACGCGTTCCCAGAGGTGTCCCGATGAAAACGGTACCTCACATGTGTGGGTGCACCCACCTGGCTGGCAAGGGGCAAGCCGAAAACGCAAGCAACCCCCAGCCTGTTTGCAGAGGGGAATCTCAGCCATTCTGCCGACCGGCACAACATACAGATATGGGCCTCGGGTGTCCAAGCCTCCAAGGAAAAAGGGAACCCCATGCATTTCCGAAAAGAGGACACCCGTGGGAATCGGCAGAGGTATGATTTGCGCACATCGCCCCAGAATTTATTACCCAGACACCCCCCGCAAAGTCCGAAATGTGGGGGAAAAAACGCATTTTCCGCACATTTAGCTCGGCTCACCCATCGAAACACGCCCCCAACAACACATGGCCTACCGTCACGCGTTCCCACAGGTGTCCCGATGAAAACGGTACCTCACATGCGTGGGTGCACCTACCTGGCTGGCAAGGGGCAAGCCGAAAACGCAAGCAACCCCCAGTCTGTTTGCAGAGGGGAAACTCAGCCATTCTGCCGACCGGCACAACATACAGATATGGGCCTCGGGCGTCCAAGCCACCAAGGAAAACAGGGAACCCCATGCATTTCCGAAAAGAGGACACCCGTGGGAATCCGCAGAGGTATGATTTGCGCACATCGCCCCAGAATTTATTACCCAGACACCCCCGCAAAGTCCGAAATGTGGGGAAAAAAACACATTTTCCGCACATTTAGCTCGGCGCACCCATCGAAACAGGCCCCCAACAACACATGGCCTACCGTCCCGCGTTCCCACAGGTGTCCCGATGAAAGCGGTACCTCACATGCGTGGGTGCACCTACCTGGCTGGCAAGGGGCAAGCCAAAAACGCAAGCAACCCCCAGTCTGTTTGCAGAGGGGAATCTCAGCCATTCTGCCGACCGGCACAACATACAGATATGGGCCTCGGGTGTCCAAGCCACCAAGGAAAACAGGGAGCCCCATGCATTTCCGAAAAGAGGACACCCGTGGGAATCCGCAGAGGTATGATTTGCGCACATCGCCCCAGAATTTATTACCCAGACACCCCCGCAAAGTCCGGGGCACATTTCGGGTGTTCTCTTTTCAGAAATGCATGGGGTTCCCTGTTTTCCTTGGTGGCTTGGAAACCCGAGGCCCATATCTGTACGTTGTGCCGGTCGGCAGAATGGCTGAGATTCCCCTCTGCAAACAGGCTGAGGGTTGCTTGCGTTTTTGGCTTGCCCCTTGCCAGCCAGGTAGCTGTACCCACACATGTGAGGTACCGTTTTCATCAGGACACCTGTGGGAACGTGTGACGGTAGGCCATGTGTTGTTGGGGGCGTGTTTCGATGGGTGCGCCGAGCGAAATGTGCGGAAAATGCGTTTTTTTCCCGACATTTCGGACTTTGCAGGGCTGCCTGGGTAATAAATTCTGGGGCGATGTGCGCAAATCATACCTCTGCGTATTCCCACGGGTGTCCTCTTTTCGGAAATGCATGGGGTTCCCTGTTTTCCTCGGTGGCTTGGACACCCGAGGCCCATATCTGTACGTTGTGCCGGTCGGCAGAATGGCTGAGATTCCCCTCTGCAAACAGGCTGGGGGTTGCTTGCGTTTTCGGCTTGCCCCTTGCCAGCCAGGTAGGTTCACCCACACATGTGAGGTACCGTTTTCATCGGGACACCTGTGGGAACGCGTGACGGTAGGCCATGAGTTGTTGGGGGCGTGTTTCGATGGGTGCGCCGAGCGAAATGTGCGGAAAATGCGTTTTTTTCACCACATTTCGGACTTTGCAGGGCTGTCTGGGTAATAAATTCTGGGGCAATATCAGTATTGAAAGAACATTCAGCGCTATCCTGGAAAGTTGAAGTATTTGCTTAGGCCAGCATCACGTGAAACCATAACAGCAATGTCTGCACGTGAACAAGAGACGTCAGTGGCCACTACAAATGAAGGCGATGCTATGTCAGCCAAGGAAGGAGGAGCTCTAGACAAAGTGTCAACATATGCAGATTTCGGGCCAATGTCAGCACATGTAGATGCTGATGCAATGTCTGCACTTGAAGAAGCAGATCCACTGCCAGCAAGAGTTGATGTGCAGGCCAATGGTTGGACAACATGTGCATCTGTGCTTGAACTGCCACACGAGGTATCATCAGAAGACAACCTATTTCACTTTCTTGAATCAGAGCCTGTTTTATTGCCAGCTCCTCTTGGTTTTGGAGGAGAAATATCAATGATTGACCTCTGTTTTGGATCCTTGGGTTTTCCTGCAGTTGTAGACATGCTCGTTCTTTTAGTACTGCTAAATCAGAAGCTATTATTCAAGCAAATGATAGATTCCTGGGTGTCCTCCTCACTTGTTTTGTTCTTCACTCTCCGGGGGACCACTTCTGCTGCATACCAAAGAGGAGACAAACCTGCAATGTATTGCTCTGGCTTAGAACGTGTATGTGTGTATATATATGTATATATATATATATATATATATATATATCGAAAAAAGAAGAACAGGGGAAAAAAGCTAGTCAAAGCTTTTTAGGCGGCACTCTTCTCCCAAGTAAAAATGCACCAGATGCAAAAAAGGATCTCCATCACACGTCCTTTATTTTGCAAGAAAACACGGTGGACAAGCAGTTTCAGGAGAGAACAAACAATTACGCGTTTCACTCTTCCAGGCTTCGTCGGATTGTAAACATAAAAGACAGGTATCTCTTTTTAACATTTCTCTGATGTTATAGTCCCTCTTCACTTTCATGTGGAAAATGTATATATATATATATATTACACAGCCATGGTTAATTTGCTGTTTCCATAGGAAGAACACTTTTTGGGTGGCTTATAACTTCGCTCTCCCTGGGCGAATCCTCACCAAACTTTGCATATGGCCCATTCTGAATTTATTTTCAAAGTTTGGTGAGGTTTGGTCCAGGGGGGGCAAAGTTATAGGGGAGTCCCAAAATTTATTTTTTTCCCATAGAGGGGCCGCAGGCCGTAGGCCATAGGCCATACACCCAAGACTCTAGGCCCTGGCCACAACCACCGCAGCATATCACACCCATAGTTCACACCCATAGAATCAAATATCTATCAAATATTTGCAAATTTACAGTTTGTGTACTGTGTGATTTGTATAGTTTGTATGTGAAGTTTTGGCTACGTCATGTCATTGAGATTGTAGAGTTTGGTAACAAGTGCTGCAGTATAACATATCCATGGAAGTAAACATTTTGTATTGTGGTGTATGGTTAGATGTTTGCTTCAATGGTTCTGTTATACAGCAGTATTTATGCGCTCTATTAGAATATACTTACTGTTTGATTTTTTGAGATTGGATATATTTTTTCATGAGTTGGTTAACTGGAGCACATCTTCTTTTTCAATTTCTGTGATAAAAGAAAAGAACAAGTTAGTGAATGTATTTTATAAAGACTTATTACGTTGCATAGTGGACATTTCAGCTTATTTTTACCCTCATATTTAGTAGTTTACAAACCAGTGTACTGTGCAATTTGCTCAGTTTCTGTGTTTTGTTTTTCAAATCATTGGGTCTGTGGAAAAAAAAATCCATGTCGGATTAAAAAAAACCTTTTTTTGTTATGCTACAGTCTATTTATTTGTTTGTTTTCAGTGCTCACTTGTTGTTTCTGGCTAATGTTCTATCAGTTGGCTTGTTGCAGATTTTTGGAGCTGTCAGATACCTTTTGGCGTATTCTAACTGTCTATTTTTTGTTATAATTTAGTGGTATTGATTTATCTGTTTGGTTGTTGCAAAATATTGGGGCAGTTAGATACCTGTTGGCGTATTCTAACTGTTTATTTCTTGTTATAATTTAGTGGTATTCATTTATCTGTTTGGTTTTTATAGAATCTTGGGGCAGTTAGATACCTGTTGGCGTATTCGTACAGTTTATAGTTTTTAATTGAAGTTTTGTTAATGTTTAAGTACAGATTAGTTATTAAATGTTGGTTTTAAGAAGATTATATAAGCGTTTGTAAGGTTTGCTGGTAATCTCTGCTTTAGAGTAATGGTACTATCATTACATTCGAACCATCCACATTTCTTTTTTATATATGCAGTGTAGTGACCTGCATTGGTTGTGGTTCCTGCATTGTAGATTATACCTATTGTTGTGAAGGTTTTCTTACCAAGTGATACTTGACCATGTGTGAATCCAGTCAGCTTGCAGTTGTTTTTGGTACCATCTGCATTGTAATGTAGAAGCATTAGTATTACATATTTACTATGTGTTTGTATTAGTAAGGTGGAGCGATTATCTGAATTGCAGGTAGTCCATAATCAACCATGGTTTGCATTTTGTAGAAGTTGCTGAAATGGAACGGATTCACAATGAGGTATGGATACATACACGAAGCGCTCATTAGGGATTTGTTCCTGTGCCACATTGTGGCAGAGAGCGCATGTATGTTTCCACATGTATGAAATCTGGAAGATTTAATTTATAGGTATGTTTTTGTTTTCCAGTACTTGTAGTTAGTACATTAGAAATTCTTGTGGATCTTCTTGTGAGTTTATAGTGAATTTCACAATTCCAGCACAGTAGTCCAATTCTTGTGTTATTCCATGAACACTATACATGTTGTCAAGATTGTTTGTTGCGTTTCTATGAAGGACTAACATTTGCAAACACAATTGGTCTGTACTGTGTAAGTAAATGGTGTCAAAAATTGGTGGCAATTGAAATAGAATATTCATTGCTACATTTGCATAGCAACTTACGCCAGTTATATTTGAAAATTTGAATGGACCAGATAGTGTGTGTTGCTTCTTTGAAGAAGTACCTAAGTTACTTTGAGTAATAGGTTCTTCTTTGGTTGTGGTAATTGATGAAGTATTAGCTACTTTTACTCTCTTTGGAGGATTTGCAGTGAGATCCTGTTGCATTCCTGTTTGAATTAGTTTTCTTTTACAATGTTTTCCTTTTTGTGAAACAGGATATGTTTTTAGATGGGGTTGTATAGTGAACACAGTCTATTGTATTCTAAAATGCAAGGAATATCAGCGTTTACTTTACTTGCATCAACGTTTATTAGAAATAGACCGTCAAGTGTACGTAAGCGTGAAAGTGCTACGTAGCTCATGTCTTCTTTAACCCTTTAAGTGCCAAGGACGAGGTATCTTTTCCTTGACAGTGCACACGCAGTGCCATGGACGAGATAGCTCGTCCTTTTCGGCACCTTGTTTTGAGCGATCCCTGCTTTGCGAAATGTCTGAGCGAAATGTCTGAGAATTGTCTTCATTTCCGGCCAATTTCAGAGACATTTCCCTGTGGCCACTCACCGAAACACTTCGCCAACAGCAGATGTCATACCTTCTCGTGTTCCCACAGGTGTCCCGACGAAAAAGGTACCTCGCATGTGTGGGTGCACCTACCTGGCTGGCAAGGGGCAAGCCGAAAACGCAAGCAACCCCCAGTCTGTTTGCAGAGGGGAATCTCAGCCATTCTGCCGACCGGCACAACATACAGATATGGGCCTCGGGTGTCCAAGCCATCAAGGAAAAAAGGGAGCCCCATGCATTTCCCAAAAGAGGACACCCGTGGGAATGCACAGAGGTCTGACTTGTGCGAAGCGGCCCAGAATTTATTACCCAGAACCCCAGACAAAGTGAACATTGTGTTTTTTCCCCACCAAATATCACACTTTGTCTGGGATTGTGGCTAATAAAAACTGGGGCAATTTGCGCAAGGCAGACTTCTGTGGATTCACACGGGTGTCCTCTTTTGGGAAATGCATGGGGTTCCCCGTTTCCCTTGCTGCCTTCGACACCCTAGGCCCAAATCTGTAGGTTGCCCACATGAACAAAATGGGCAGTGGCGAATGGCTTGGGGTTACCAGTCGGTTACCCTTTTCCTTTTGCGGCCCCGGTAGGTGCACCCACACATGTGAGGTACCGTTTTCATCGGGACATGTGTGGGGACACGGGAAGGTAGGCCACGTGTTGTTGGCGGTGTGTTTCGGTGGGTGGCCAGAGCGAAATGTCTGAGAATTGTCTTCATTTCCGGCCAATTTCAGAGACATTTCCCTGTGGCCACTCACCGAAACACGTAGCCAACGGCAGATGTCATACCTTCTCGTGTTCCCACAGGTGTCCCGATGAAAAAGGTACCTCGCATGTGTGGGTGCATCTACCTGGCTGTCAAGGGGCAAGCCGAAAACGCAAGCAACCCCCAGTCTGTTTGCAGAGGGGAATCTCAGCCATTCTGCCGACCGGCACAACATACAGATATGGGCCTCGGGTGTCCAAGCCATCAAGGAAAACAGGGAGCCCCATGCATTTCTGAAAAGAGGACACCCGTGGGAATCCGCAGAGGTATGATTTGCGCACATCGCCCCAGAATTTATGACCCAGACACCCCCGCAAAGTCCGAAATGTGGTGAAAAAAACGCATTTTACGCACATTTCGCTCGGCGCACCCATCGGAACACGCTCCCAACAACACATGGCCTACCGTCACGCGTTCCCACAGGTGTCCCGATGAAAACGGTACCTCACATGTGTGGGTGCACCCACCTGGCTGGCAAGGGGCAAGCCGAAAACGCAAGCAACCCCCAGCCTGTTTGCAGAGGGGAATCTCAGCCATTCTGCCGACCGGCACAACATACAGATATGGGCCTCGGGTGTCCAAGCCTCCAAGGAAAAAGGGAACCCCATGCATTTCCGAAAAGAGGACACCCGTGGGAATCCGCAGAGGTATGATTTGCGCACATCGCCCCAGAATTTATTACCCAGACACCCCCGCAAAGTCCGAAATGTGGGGGAAAAAACGCATTTTCCGCACATTTAGCTCGGCTCACCCATCGAAACACGCCCCCAACAACACATGGCCTACCGTCACGCGTTCCCACAGGTGTCCCGATGAAAACGGTACCTCACATGCGTGGGTGCACCTACCTGGCTGGCAAGGTGCAAGCCGAAAACGCAAGCAACCCCCAGTCTGTTTGCAGAGGGGAAACTCAGCCATTCTGCCGACCGGCACAACATACAGATATGGGCCTCGGGCGTCCAAGCCACCAAGGAAAACAGGGAACCCCATGCATTTCCGAAAAGAGGACACCCGTGGGAATCCGCAGAGGTATGATTTGCGCACATCGCCCCAGAATTTATTACCCAGACACCCCCGCAAAGTCCGAAATGTGGGGAAAAAAACACATTTTCCGCACATTTAGCTCGGCGCACCCATCGAAACAGGCCCCCAACAACACATGGCCTACCGTCCCGCGTTCCCACAGGTGTCCCGATGAAAACGGTACCTCACATGCGTGGGTGCACCTACCTGGCTGGCAAGGGGCAAGCCAAAAACGCAAGCAACCCCCAGTCTGTTTGCAGAGGGGAATCTCAGCCATTCTGCCGACCGGCACAACATACAGATATGTGCCTCGGGTGTCCAAGCCACCAAGGAAAACAGGGAGCCCCATGCATTTCCGAAAAGAGGACACCCGTGGGAATCCGCAGAGGTATGATTTGCGCACATCGCCCCAGAATTTATTACCCAGACACCCCCGCAAAGTCCGGGGCACATTTCGGGTGTTCTCTTTTCAGAAATGCATGGGGTTCCCTGTTTTCCTTGGTGGCTTGGACACCCGAGGCCCATATCTGTACGTTGTGCCGGTCGGCAGAATGGCTGAGATTCCCCTCTGCAAACAGGCTGAGGGTTGCTTGCGTTTTTGGCTTGCCCCTTGCCAGCCAGGTAGCTGCACCCACACATGTGAGGTACCGTTTTCATCAGGACACCTGTGGGAACGTGTGACGGTAGGCCATGTGTTGTTGGGGGCGTGTTTCGATGGGTGCGCCGAGCGAAATGTGCGGAAAATGCGTTTTTTTCCCGACATTTCGGACTTTGCAGGGCTGCCTGGGTAATAAATTCTGGGGAGATGTGCGCAAATCATACCTCTGCGTATTCCCACGGGTGTCCTCTTTTCGGAAATGCATGGGGTTCCCTGTTTTCCTCGGTGGCTTGGACACCCGAGGCCCATATCTGTACGTTGTGCCGGTCGGCAGAATGGCTGAGATTCCCCTCTGCAAACAGGCTGGGGGTTGCTTGCGTTTTCGGCTTGCCCCTTGCCAGCCAGGTAGGTTCACCCACACATGTGAGGTACCGTTTTCATCGGGACACCTGTGGGAACGCGTGACGGTAGGCCATGAGTTGTTGGGGGCGTGTTTCGATGGGTGCGCCGAGCGAAATGTGCGGAAAATGCGTTTTTTTCCCCACATTTCGGACTTTGCAGGGCTGTCTGGGTAATAAATTCTGGGGCAATATCAGTATTGAAAGAACATTCAGCGCTATCCTGGAAAGTTGAAGTATTTGCTTAGGCCAGCATCACGTGAAACCATAACAGCAATGTCTGCACGTGAACAAGAGACGTCAGTGGCCACTACAAATGAAGGCGATGCTATGTCAGCCAAGGAAGGAGGAGCTCTAGACAAAGTGTCAACATATGCAGATTTCGGGCCAATGTCAGCACATGTAGATGCTGATGCAATGTCTGCACTTGAAGAAGCAGATCCACTGCCAGCAAGAGTTGATGTGCAGGCCAATGTTTGGACAACATGTACATCTGTGCTTGAACTGCCACACGAGGTATCATCAGAAGACAACCTCTTTCACTTTCTTGAATCAGAGCCTGTTTTATTGCCAGCTCCTCTTGGTTTTGGAGGAGAAATATCAATGCTTGACCTCTGTTTTGGATCCTTGGGTTTTCCTGCAGTTGTAGACATGCTCGTTCTTTTAGTACTGCTAAATCAGAAGCTATTATTCAAGCAAATGATAGATTCCTGGGTGTCCTCCTCACTTGTTTTGTTCTTCACTCTCCGGGGGACCACTTCTGCTGCATACCAAAGAGGAGACAAACCTGCAATGTATTGCTCTGGCTTAGAACGTGTATGTGTGTATATATATGTATATATATATATATATCGAAAAAAGAAGAACAGGGGAAAAAAGCTAGTCAAAGCTTTTTAGGCGGCACTCTTCTCCCAAGTAAAAATGCACCAGATGCAAAAAAGGATCTCCATCACACGTCCTTTATTTTGCAAGAAAACACGGTGGACAAGCAGTTTC